>NC_083837.1:479452-844553 GCF_015708825.2 Lethenteron reissneri | reverse complement strand
CGCATCATCATCGTCGTCGTCATCAAATCATCATCGGTATCATCATAATCAACGTTTTTGGGTTTAGATCGCGTTATTTATAAATGTGTCGTAACCCTCCACCACCCGACACGGCCAATCAGTAAAAAAGTGTCACGTTGACAAAAGACAAATAGTTCACTGCTTTAGCCCACCGGTGTGTTGAAGCGTGAAACCACAACAATTTACAATTTGAGTACGACGTTTCGCTGGTAATTGCATCCAGCATCATCGGGCAATTCGCCAGAATGGTGAGGCTCTGCTGTGTCTCCCGTTCTTATATAGAAAGCCTACGTGTTAAACTGGTATCATCATTATCAAATCATCATCATTATCATCAGTATTGGGATGTTGCACTGCTTGCTGCGAGAGTCAAAAATGCAAACTTGACTCGTGACGTGATGCGGATAACACCATTAGCATTTACCTGGGGGGGGAAAAAACAAAACACTTTGGTGGCCATAAAACGTCGACTGACTCACGTCGATGAGGAGATAGAGCTTTTCTTTGAGCAGGTCCAGTTTGTCCTCCATCGAGAGGGAGGTGTCGATCAGGACGTACACACGGTCCTCCACGATCGAGCCAAACAGAACTCGGCTGCCTCTCTGCAGCCACTCCAGCCTGGGCGACACACAGGCAGCGACGTGACGACACACAGGCAGCGACGTGACGACACACAGGCAGCGACGTGACCACCACGGGACCCTTCCAGGGCCAGGCAACACATGCACCAACTCACCTGCGCCCACACAAAGCGACCCCTAAACAACCCAACACCTACACACACAAACACAATCCAACCCATGCATACACAACCCATCGTCCGTACAATCCGTCAGCTAATCGGCATGGATCTCTTCCTCTATCTACTATCACTGCTTTGTTCATCATAAGTAATATATTTTTTATATATATCTTTAACTAATACACAAGCCAACCAACACCTTACAAAAGCCAACACCTTATACAACACAAGGCAGTCAACAATCTACATGATAAAACAAAGACAAAGATCGCCTGTACAGCCTTAACAGACTGTTGGGGAAAGTTCTGTAAGCGAGTAGCACCTATGAATGCCGGCACGGCACAAGAGGGGGTGGGTGGCCAGCACCACGCCCGGCCGCCTTTGTCTCTCTAGTGGCGATGTTTACACACTGCACCAGGTACTCACTTGAGGCTGAGTCGACCTAGGGGAGGCCCAGGGACCGGTTCAGATAATCGTCACAGGTGTTGGCCGTGAGCGGGAATCGAACTTGGCTCGCCGGATATGTAGTGCAGCGCGCTAACGTGCTACACTACCACTCCGCACACACGCACACAAAACAAAGATCCCCCATATAGCCTTAACAGATTGTAGGGGCAAGTGCTGTTAGCGAGCAGCACCTATGAAGGCTGGAACGGCACACGAGGGGGTGGGTGGCCAGCACCACGCCCGACCGCCTTTGTCTCACTAGTGGCGATGTTTAAACACCGCACCAGGTACTCATTTGAGGCTGAGTCGACACACGCACACACACAGATTGTCGGTGCCGTGGTGGACTCCACCTGCTCTGGATGAGGCGCAGGGCGGCGGTGAGGCGCACGGCGTAGTCTCGGTAGACGCGCTCGGGCACGTAGACGTGCACCAGGGCCCCGTCGGCCCACAGCGTGTGCACGAAGCACGAGCAGTAGCGCGCGTTCACGAGCACGCGCCGCCGCCGTCCCTGCGCGCACGCACAAGCACAATATTCATTTACACTGCAGGAGGAATAACGATGAGCGGTAAAGCTCTTTTTCACAGGTGTCCAGTGGAGGCATGAGGTCAGAACATTACAACAAACAATACAACAAATACAATAAGAGTGCGAGGTGTAGGAAAAGTAAACAAATCAGCATGGGCTTTCACTCGTAATCTGAACTAAACTATAAACTATTTTTATATTTCAGAAGCAACCTGGCCACAAAAGAAGTGGCTAATCACGTGAAAATATTTATAGCAGCCAAATTCTGTTAAACGCGTGATTTCGATTCTAAATGTGGAGGGAAAAATCCACGCGACCACAAGGAGAACACGCAAACTCCAACTATGCAGCCGTCAGGGTCAGGCTCAAACCCACGACCTCCTGCATACCAGGCTAGGTAGTTAACATCGCCACCGTGGTGGTGCCACGGTGGCGATTTTGCCCGAATCGCCGAGGGGGCAAACCGCTTGGCAACAGGGGAGCGTTCCCCCCTCCCCCGGACACTCACGCAGTCGCCGTGTGCCGAGTCCACGACGCCGTCGGCGTGGCGGAACGCGCAGCGTCCCAGTGCCGTGTGCAGCGCGAGGCCGCGCGCCTCCAGCCCGTAGCGAGCGAGCCACGCGCGCGAGCTCTGCTCGGCCTCGTCGCTCCGCACGCTCGCGCAGTCCTCGCTCCATGAATCGCCATCATCCGCGGCGGCGGCGGTGGCATAGGTGGTGACGGCAGAGGTGGTGGTGGTGGCGGCGGCGGCAGCGTCGCACCGATTGTAGGGGACGCACGGCCACGACTTCTGGCACGCGCTCCGGCTTGGACCTGCGGAACGAGAAGCCCGCAGGCGGCAGTTGCCGCGTCGTTCGCTCTTCTTCCTCCAACCTTCAGTGCTGTTGACTCCCGGGCCCCCGTTTAAGTCCAGGTGAAGGGCTTTCCTTTTCCCCCCTCTGTTTATCACTGCACACGGCGCTTGGTTGCTGCGCCTTCGTCCACGCGGATGGCGCGGTGGACGTGGCGCGCGGCGACTGCGGCATGCGGTTTGTCCCCGTGTGATTCTGGCAAAATCGGCACCGTGGGAGCTCCGCCGTGCTCCCCCGAGATGTTAACTACCACGCCTGGTATGCGGGAGGTCGTGAATTCGATCCCATCCCTGACGCCTGCTGCTGTATATTTAGAGTTTGTGTGTCTTTCTCTCTGTGCTCGTGTAGATTTTTCTCCCGGTCCTCCGGTTTTTCCCTCTGTATTTAAAAACATGTGTTTAGAGTATTTGGCTGCTAAAAATTTCCACGCGATAAGCAACTTCGTTGGGCTATCATTTGTGATAGCCAGGTCACTTCTGAAAAAGAGCTGCATAGCTCAGTGTGCCTTGCCTGGTAAAATAAAAATAGTTTAAAGTAAAGTTTTGATAATGGACAAAGGCCTGTGCTGCATTGTCACGATGCCTTACGTTGTGGGGAAGCCGCGGAGGTAGTGGATGGACCAGAGGTGGCGGAGGGAGCGGAGATCTCCCGTAGGATGAGGCGGATCTCCCCGAGGATTTGCGATGCCTCCTCCTTCTCCTTCCAAACCTCCCACACA
This sequence comes from Lethenteron reissneri, assembly GCF_015708825.2. Classification (NCBI taxonomy): domain Eukaryota; kingdom Metazoa; phylum Chordata; class Hyperoartia; order Petromyzontiformes; family Petromyzontidae; genus Lethenteron; species Lethenteron reissneri. Next base: position 841,245 of record NC_083837.1, on the reverse strand, counting down.
TCCTGCTGAACGCCCACTGCGAGGCGAGGCGGGGGGGGGGGGGTCGCAAGACACCAGCGTTATCTTAGTTCCATGCGACGGTCAACTTGCAGCAACCCGCGGTTGTTCAGTACACCAGTTGGAAAGTTTTAATTTATTTTCTTTAACTAAGAAGGTGAACGTGCAGCCCCCACTAGAGCGAGCAGTCGAGAGCCCCTCCAGGGGGTATTGGGACTACTCTTCCACACGAGCCTGACATCTTGGAAGAGATGGGGGTGCACAGCGTTGGTGTACGGTGCTTTTTCTGCAATATTTTGCTGTCTTTTCTTGGATTTTCTGTTTGCACATAGTCACATAGTCACTTTAAGATGTTTTCTTGTTCATGTTTTTTTTGTTGTTGCGGTTGCACCCGATTCAAGAGCTGAATGGTTCACAGGGCTACACCAAATAAATGAAACTGAAACCTACACGTCCGTCCACCCAGCACAACCTGTCGATCGACCGTTGTTGCAACTGCCATGCCAGGGAGACCAAACCGGAGACCTCTGCATTGCAGGTCCAGTACGTGAACCATTACAACATTTGGAAAAATCCCGTCCACATACACACACACACACATATATATATAAAATATGACCAAATGTGTAATGATCTCCCTAAACTAAAATTAGATTTTTGTTTCCTCTCCCCCACAATGGGCACTTAATTGGTTGTGACAGTCTGCTACCATTTTCAAATTTCGATCAGCTTCCAGTTTGCGTTATTTTTCTCATACTGGTAGGAACCTCCTGGTTACACCAGCCCACAAGGGATTATTGTGTCCGTCCGTCGTGCAGGGAGGGGCTGAGTGGGGAGGGGAGGGTGGGGAGGGGCTGGGTGGGGAGGGTAAAAATACGCGAGCGCTAAGGACTGTCCCGTCGCTCGAGTCACCCTTACCGCACTGCTGGGAAGAACGCGGCTGGGAGGCTGAAACGGCGGTGTCGCGGGCGAGGGACACGGACTGGGCGCAAGACGTCAGCACGCACGTGTGGAACCTGCGGCAACGGACGGCATCAACGTTGTACCGACGGAGATGCTAAACGGTGCCTCCATCCCACTACGACGTGGGGTAAAACTCCAAAACAAACCCGAAGTGGAATCAGATTAAGAATGTTTATTTAACTGGAGGAAATCCGATGAGCGATAAAGTTATTTTTCACAGATGTCCAGCAGGAGCGGGTCAGAACGTTACAACAACAATACAGAAACACGATAGAAGTGCAAAATATAGAAAATGGTAAGAAAATCACTTTAAAAAATACAACAACAAAAATTATGAAACAATCAAAATAGGTTTGACCCTTTCTGGCAATAAAACAGGTGTTAAGATGTTCAAACACCAAATCGATAACTTTTGCAAGGCATCAAGTCTGCATTAACCACACACAGTACTTGTGGCAAAACCATGCAAACAAAACATGCTCCGATAATGAAATTGATTGGCCTACACCAGAGCCAGCAGCCTTCTTCACGGCCTAGTCTCACCAGTGTTAGACCAGAATCATTTTGAAACTGGCAACAAAGGTCCCATAAATATTTGTATCTGACCAGGTGAAGCCAACCTTCCCACGAGCCTCTCACCTGCCCCCCGTGAGGTCCGCGATCTCCCGCAAGAAGTCGCGCGAGGCCGACGGGGCGGCAGCGTCAACGCACGCGACGTGCACGGGACGCCCGGCCGTGTGCACCGCCTTCCTCAGCAGCTCACGGAACACGCCCTCCACGGGCCCGGCCACCACCAGGCACACCGCCTCCACCTGGCGGGCCGGGGGGGGGGGGGGGCGGCACGGTGGCCAGATGTTAACTAACTCACCTGGCATACAGGAGGTCACGGATTCGATCCTGGCCGTGACGCCCATTGCATATTTGGAGTTTGCGTGTCGCGTGGATTTTTCTCCCCACGTTTGGAAGCATGCGATTAGAGTATTTGGCTGCTATAAATTTCCACGTGGTAAGCCGCTTCGTTGAGCTATCATTTGTGATAGCGAGGTCGCGTCTGAAAAAGAGCTACGTAGCTCGGTGGGCCTTACCTGGTAAAATAAAAACAGTTTAGTGTTATATTCTTGGTTCTTTCGGTAAAGTCACGTAGAAGGGAAATACGTGACTTTACCGAAAGAACCAAGAATATGAATCCCTGCAGTCACGAAAGCTTTAAATCAAACAGTTTAGTGTTTGTTTAGTCTGGTCATATTTTCCCAAATTATTATCTCATAGGGCAGAAACACTTTCGAAGCATTCAGGGGGTTTAAAAAAACAACGCTTATTCAACAGCACTTGCCACTATAGGCTAAATGGTTAGATGGGGGATTTTAGTCTTTGTATGTATGTACGTTCAACTTCTTTCGCACCGTACGTAGCCAACCGTGCTAATCGGAGGTGCGGGGTGGGGGGGGGGAAGGGCAACAAACTAGACGCAAAAAGCAGTTCAGTTTGTTGTCCCTTCCCCCGTTACTCCGACATTACGCCCGCGTGCGTCGCCTCAGCCGACCGACCGCACGCCGCGAACACCGGCGAGAGCCTGGTGGTGCTCGGCTCTCACCGTGGGGTCCCCCAGCGCGTGCGTCAGCGCCTCCGCGCAGGCCGTGCCGCCGCAGGGCGCAGCCTGCGGCTCCAGCGAGCGGAGCCACGACGAGGCGGAGAGCAGCGACCGCGGCGTCACCGGCACGGCACGCTCCTGCCACGCCTCCAGAGTGTCACCCGCGCTGTGTCACACGCACACATGCACAAAGATCCCCCGCCGTGGAGCCTTACACAGACTTTTGGGGAAAGTGCTGTTGGCGAGTAGCACCTATGAAGGCCGGCACGGCACACGAGGGGGTGGGAGGCCAGCACCACGCCTGGCCGCTTTTGTCTCCCCGGTGGCGATGTTTACACACTGCACCAGGTACTCATTTGAGGCTGAGTCGATCTAGGGAAGCCCCAGGACCGGTTCAAATATTCGCCACTGTTAGCTGTCGTGAGCGGGAACTGAACTTGGGTCGCCGGGTTTGTAGCGCACAGCGCTGACCATTGTACCACCACTCCTCTTTGTCTCTGTGTCACACACACGCGCACGCACAGCCAGGGAAACACAACTGGCCAGATCAAAGGGATGTAGTGATGCATCGCTTAATATTGATTCGTATCACTACTTAGGTTCACGATATAGCCATCGAATCACGAAAGAGTGGATCCGTAAAAATGGTGTAAAGCCTATAACCAAATCTTCCTGAATGCGCCCAATCTTGTCGGATCTCAGAAGCTAAGCAAGTTTTGAGCCCGGATTGTGTTTGGATGATAAATCATGGTCAACAGTACAAGCCACCTTAACTAATCCGCACTGACCAGAGCGGGGAAATATAGTCCAATATATCCCACGACTGGAGAGGCTCCCATCCAGCAGTGGCTTGACACAGGGCCGTACCCGTACATATCAAGACGATTAATGTCATCCACGAAAAGCACGGATCATTACAGCGCTGCCGCCCCTTTTCACTTCACGATGCGACGACGCGTCCATCCGTACCGGATCACGTTAAACCGCTCCATCTGCGCCAGCTGTTCTTGAACCAGCAGAACGAGCGCCTGGCGCAGGGCCCGGAATCGTCCCTCGTGTGCGCCCCCCTCAGCATCTCCGGTGCCACCAACGTCGATACCGCCGCCGCCGTCATACAGCACCAGCGCGATGCTACGCTCGTGAAAGACGCCGAATGCCCGGCGCGAGCCTGAGCCGAGCCACAGCAGACGCTCGCGATAGAGCTGCTCGCAGCGCCACACCGCCTCGGCCAGGCTCTCCAGCTCCGCGCGACTTGCCGTCAGCTGGTGTTTGCAAGACAAAGCACACGCGGTCGGGCCCCGTCAGCGGCCCCGCTGTGCAATCGATCATTAATTCGATCAATCACCACGCGAGGGTCGTCCAGCGAGACTGGCAGTCTCCCCGATAGCTATCCGGTGCGCTTTCGGGTTGTGACGCGTGTTGTCCGGCATGACGGCTGACGTTTCGCTCCCGGAGAAGCTCCCCGCACGCGCAGCGAAAACATTGGACATCATGCCGAGCAACACGCGGTACAACCCGAAACCACATCGGTGAGCTCCATAGCAGAACCGCACACAACCCTCTGCAGGAGCGTGTCTCTTTTTTGGTACAAATGAGAGCAAAGGGAGAAATAAAAAACCAACACGGTACAAAACACTTGGAGCGTGTCTGGTTTGTGACGCATCTCGGATGGAGGATTGTGTCTCAACATGGCTCCACCATGCAACAACCAGATTATGTAGGATTCTGGTGGGGGGCTGTCGTGGCAGGCATTACACTAAATGCTATTTTCGGTTGCAATGCAGCCTCACAATGGCCAGCGCTTTGAAACGCAACCTTCCAAGCTTTCAAATACCTCTTGTTTTATGTGGTCGGCGCCACGACAGATTGCCTCGGGCTAAGCTGCTTCCGGGCACCGTACGATATGGTCGGCAGTAACGGCGAACAGGGTTGCATAATTCTAGATTTGAAGCTTTTGTGACTGCAAGGATTCATATTCTGAGGTTTTTTCGGTAAAGTCACGTAGGTAAAAAATTAAAATTAATAAAAGTAAAATAAAAATAAAATAAAGTGATACAGCTGTCGTGCTGTGACGGTTCCACCTGAAGACGGAAGCTTGTGTTGCCTCCGAAACGTCGTGATTTTTATTTTTATTTTACTTTTATTAATTTAAATGTTTTACCTACGTGACTTTACCGAAAAAACCTAAGAATAGGGTTGCATAATTCAATCAAATTGTCACGAGTTTGGATCATGACTTGATTGACATTTTTCCCTTATAGAATCTATAGACGTGTGAATCTAGAACCTGTACCAGCTACAATGGTGCGATTTAGATAATCTGTAGCAGTATGACTACAAACTATAGTGTTGTGAAACTACAGCACCTATAGTTTTATTAAAAATGTCGAATCTTACGTGGTGTGAATCTTTGGAATCTACGGTGGTAAGAATATATATAATCTATCATGTTGAGAATCTGTAGAATTGATAGTGGTGTGACCTTTTACCCGATAGAGAGTCCCATCTCGCCGGCAGTACTCCAGAAAGCGACCCTCGCCATACCGGGAGCTCACCAACCGGCCCAGGGACGGCTCAAAGTCTGCACACGCACACGGAACACGTGTCATGGCAATTTCAGCGTCAATGTCCTTTTTCGCCGTCCTTCTGCCGCACCTTCGATTAGCGCGATGTTAGCTACGTATACGGTGCGAAAGAAGTTCAACATATATACACATACATGATACGCATCGCTTAAGCGTAACTTTTTTGAGTAACACGTTTAAAAAAAAATACTGCAATTTTATGCGTTACAATTAGAATCACCGGACATTTCCAGCTCTGCCTGATCGCAACGGACAGCATGGTCAAATAACCCCCCCAAGAACCACAACTGAAGCCAGACTATCAGACGCTTCCAAAGTAACCGGTTAGCTTATCGGATATGGTGTGTAACGTTTGAAGTTTCCCCGTTTCACGTCGTGAGAGCTTCCTCCACTGTGGAGCAAGAGGCAGACAGCTCCACTGTAAGACAGCGAGCGGTGGCATAAACATCAACATATTTTCAGAGGTAAAAATGTCTTAGCGACCGCACGGCGCCAATGAGACTATAATGGAATTTTGCTCTGAAGTCTAAACCCACCCGATGTCGATTCTGCTGCGTCGTGTACAACAAAAGTTTATTCCACTGCTCGCCGTCTCTCCCAGAGGAGCTGCAACTCTCCGGCTCCACGGTGGAGGCGGCTCCCACAAACGTGAAACAGGGACACTTCTCACGTCACGCTCTGCGTCCCGTAGGCTCACACAGGCACTTTGGAAGTGTCTGACAGCTTGACCTCGTTGACACCAAACGGGGAGGCATTCATCTGGCAGTGGATTAACGCAGGAATGTAAATGATTATTCCACACTGCCAGACTGGAGGGATCGGCACACCTGAGCCATCGGCTAAACTAAACTAAAAAAATATATTTTACCAGGTAAGGCCCAATGATCTAAACAGCTCTTTTTCAGAAACGACCCAGCCACAAATGATCGATCAACGAAGTGGCTTATCATGTGGAAATGGATAGAAATCAAATACTCTAAAGGCATAAAATCTTGACTTAAAGCATTCGTGACTGCAGGAATTCATATTCTTTGGGTCTTCGGTAAAGCCACGTAGATAGGTAAAAAAAGTAAACTCGAAACGTCGTAGTTTTTTCATTTATTTTTTTCTTTTAACCTAAGTGACTTTACCGAAAGACCCAAAGAATACTCTAAAGGTATATTTTTTACATGCAGGGAAAAATCAAAGGACATGGAGAAAAATCCACGCAGCCACGAGGCGAGAGACACGCAAACTGCAAATATACAACAGGTGTCAGGGTCGGGTTCGAACACACGATCTCCTGTATACAAGGCGAGGTAGTTAACATCTCTCCGCCGTGGCTACCCAATGCTGCGAGAAGCAGGACTCACCCTCGCGCTGTCTGAATCCGATCCTGGCCAGCACGTGCCGGAGTGACAGCCTCTGCCTCTTGAGGCCGTGCTGAGCGACCCAGACCGACGAGGGTAGCTGCAGCGTGGCCTCGGTGCTCCACGCGGGGGTCACCCCCTCCCTGCTGCCGGGCCTCGACTCGCGCGTCCCCGTGGGGTCCTTCATCTCGCCCTCTTGACGCACGAAGGCCCTTGAACGCGGCCGCAGACTCCACTCGTCCGAACTTGACCCCATCTTCAACGTCACTTTATTTTCTTTGAAACGTAGAACCTGCTAAGTCTTAACAACACAAATAACACAGGAATCCGCATTAAAAGAAATGTTAGTAAATGCCATCATTTTAAATGGGCGCCACGGTGGTGTGATGTTAGGGGCCATCCATTTAGTACGTACGCAAAAAATCTGTCAAAACTTGACCACTCCCCACCTCCCTGTACGCATGCGGACTTTTTACACCCCCCCCCTACCTGCGTGTGTACGCCTGACGCTTTACAGCTCATCCGATTCCTCCAGCAGTCTAAATAAATATTCAGAAATATTCCGATTCAATGACTGTACATATTGTCTTTAATTCACGGTTGCCGAGCACAAGGTCTGAAACGCCAAGGGGTTAAGAGGCCGTCCATAAATGACGTCACGCACCTGGAGGGGGGGGTCAGACATTTGTGACGATGTTTGACGAGGGGGGGGTTTGAGAAATGTGACGTCACATCAAAATGCGCAACTTTAAATAAATATAGACAACACGTTCTACTTAATTAAATAGACTTTTTAATAAATGTTTTCTCCTACAACATCAGTGCAGCGCCACATTAAATACGCACTACAATGACAATAGTTTAAAGCGATTTGAAGCATGTTTTTTTTTGGGGGGGGGGCAGAGCTTTGTGACATCATAGGGGGGGGGTCTGACTTTTTGTGACGCCGTGTGACGAGGGGGGGGGATAAAAAAAATCGTCCAAAATCGCGTGACGTCATTTATGGACGGCCCCTTATCCCGAATCCCGGATAACCACACGGCGCTTCCCACTCGGCTAAAGACCAACAGATGCAGCCCGAATCTTTTAAACTCCCCCCCCCCCCCCACAATTCCCACACGTGCCCCCTACTACACACAAATCATCGCCGTCTCTTTAAACCGTCTCACTCCAGTCTACAAATCCCTTTTGACGATCTTGCTCCAACTTCTCTCGCCCCTCATTTATTTTTTACGATCAGAGGAAACAAGAAGATGCTCGGTGTAGCCGACACTTTGCTTCGTTCATCATTTCGGTTTTTTTTGTTCAATGCTTTGCTTTATGTGCCCCCCCACCCCCCTTTTCAAACGAAAGATTTCACAAAATATTTCACGCTCTTCTCTCCTCCTTATTACCTCCCCTCTCTCTCTACCCCCCCTCTCTCTCTACCCCCTCTCCTCTCCCTAAGCCATGTCTATGTTCCCCCTGTTTTCTATGGATTTTTTGTTTACTACAACAAGTGCTGCATCTGCACCCAGCCCTTCTCGCAGTCCTATGGCCTCCGACGGTAGCTCGTATCTGCAGTCTCGCGTCTCTCGCTCCTCATGTCCCTGGCCCGTCCTGTGCGCTCCCAATCTCTCCCCGTCTCTCTGCATCTCGATTCGTCACGCTCCTACTCCCTTCTCGCTCCCCTCCACTTGGAATCAACAGCCCCCTGCGGGCACACAGGGCAACCATCTTCACTCCAACCTGCAGCTTGCCTTCCTCCCTTAGAACAACCATCATCTCTGTTCCCTGCCCATCCTATCATGCAAGTTACTGCTACCTTGCTCCCAGATACGACCAGGCTTAACCCCAACCCCTATCACTACCCCTATCACAACCCCTATCACTACCCCAACCCCTATCACTACCCCAACCCCTATCACCACCACAACCCCTATCACTACCCCAACCCTTATCACTACCCCAACCCCTATCACTACCCCAACCCCTATCACTACCCCAACCCCTATCACTACCTCAACCCCTATCACTACCCCTATCAATACCCATATCAATACCCCTATCACTACCCAAACCCATATCACTAACCCAACCACTATCACTATCACGTCCCCTATCACTCCCCTTCCTTAACCTCTCCCGCCTGTTCTCCTGTTACCATAACCACCACATTCTAATAACCCCACTCTTAATCTCAACCACTATCGCCTCATGTACAATTTTACAATTGCTGTAAACCGCCCTGGAATAAGGCGCTGCTATATAGAAATCTACGTAAGCTAAAGCGATGGCACAGTTTCATATTCCGAGCAGCATGAACACTTCGTTAAACGATGCCACGATTCCGAGAGAGAGATCTTCCGTCGCAGAGAGAGAGAAGATGACGCCACCGCCCAGCAGCGCTGTGACAATAGCTGCTGATTGTAACGACGATGATGATGATTATAACAATGATTACAAGACATTAATCTACAATGGCAAGTCGACAAAACGTTAACAACTCGGCAGCTTGAAGGCAAACCCTCCCAGGGGACACTCACCTCCCTCCCCGCCTCCTCGCAACTTTCTCTAAAGTCGCTCCGAGCCAAGAAACATTCACTCACAACTTCATAGCGACCGCACTGTACGTACAGTCTTCGCCTCGGACACGTCGCCGTGGCAACGGACGCGCCTGCCGGTGTCACGTGACTGGGGCGTGAGGGTGACACGTGACGTGACCGGGGGGGGGCAACGTGAGGGTGACACGTGACCGGGGGGGGGGGGGCAACGTGGGGGTGACACGTGACCGGGGGGGGGGCAACGTGAGGGTGACACGTGACCGGGGGGGGGGGCAACGTGGGGGTGACACGTGACGTGGGGGGGGGGGTGACACGTGACGTGGGGAGGGGGGTAGTTTCCGACACGTGGTCAGGATCAGAACGAGAATACTGAGACTGGAGGTTTGGAATCCGATGAGCTGTGAAGCTCTTTGTGTCACAGATGTCCAGTTCGGGGCACGGGGTCAGAACGTCACAACAGCAACAAACACAATGACACGGCAGGAGTGCAAAGTATAGGAAAGGTAAACAAACCACTAACAGCAATACAACTAAACTGTTTGTATTTTACCAGGTAAGGGGCCGTCCATAAATGACGTCACGCGATTTTGGACGATTTTTGACCCCCCTCGTCACACGGCGTCACAAAAAGTCAGACCCCCCCTCAAATATGATGTCACAAAGCTCTGCCCCCCCCCAAAAAAATATATTAAACATGCTTCAAATCGCTTTAAACTATTGTCATTGTAGTGCGTATTTAATGTGGCGCTGCACTCTGATGTTGTAGGAGAAAACATGTATTTAAAAGTCTATTTAATTAAGTAGAACGTGTTGTCTATATTTATTTAAAGTTGCGCACTTTTGATGTGACGTCACATTTCTCACCCCCCCCTCGTCACACATCGTCACAAATGTCTGACCCCCCGCCCCCCCAGGTGCGTGACGTCATTTATGGCCAGCCCCAAAGACAAAGATCCCCGATTAGCCTTCACACACTTTCGGGGCAAGTGCTGTTAGCGAGCACAACGACAACAACCACAGCTGCCATTCGCCACTAAGTGCCAGGCTAGGTGCACGTTGAGGCAGTCACGTGAAGTGTCGAACGCCCGCTGGCAGGAGGTCACGGGACAGACCCAGCAGGTGCCACGGGTTCACTGACTGAGATGAGTGGCCGATGCACCACCCGTGCCCCAGACTGTGCCAACTCGCTGCGTTTTATCCGCCCGGCGCTCTGCTCGTTGTTGTGAGCGTCGCTCCTCTTGCCCTCCGTTGTTGCTGGAGGGCGACTGCCTCCAGCTGCCCAGTAGCAGCAGAAGTGTCCTTCACGAGCCTCCGCCAATTGTATAACACACACACACACAGAGGGTGGCCCAGAATTCAGGACACGCAGGATAATTCCGTTGATTTGAACACTGCCATTAGCACGAGATGACATCTAAACAACCAAAGACATTTTACGAAAGGCAGCTGTAATCTTGAAAAGAAAAGTCCTATATTCATTTAAAAAAAAATTAATGCAGCATGCATTCGTGTTAACAATGGAAGTTAGCGTGATTGTATGGGTGTTGAACTTCTTTCACACCGGACGTAACCAAGCGTGCTAATCTCAGGTGTGAACATTTGTTAAAATAAATATAATACCCCGAAATGTCCCGACTTTTAGGCACATCAAATACAAAGATCCCCCGTACAGCCTTAACAGACTGTTGGGGCAAGTGCACGGCACACAAGGGGGTGGGTGGCCAACACCACGCCCGGCCGCCTTTGTCTCCCCAGTGACGATGTTTACACACCGCACCGGGTACTCATTTGAAGCTGAGTCGACCTAGGGGAGGCCCAGGACCGGTTCAGATCATCGTCACCGGTGTTGGCAGTGAGCGACGAATCGAACTCGTGTCGCCAGGTTCGTAGTGTGTGGGTGAGTGTGTGGCACAAGCACCCACTAAAAACTCTGTGATACCTTCGATTCCTGAATCGACCAAGCTTGCACCATTATTAAGGCCTCGACACAGTAACGTGGTTTCTCTGTGTGCCTATGTACGTCTCTCTCTCTCTATATATGTATCTCTGTGATATCTGTCTCTACTTATATGTCTGTCTATGTCTCTGGTTCTGTGTTTTATCTCTCTCTCAAATGTAGCATTCTCAGGAAGAACGTAATCAACCAGGTAGGGTGTTGACTGTTATGTTATCCGAATTTCTGTTGTATTACATTACATTTCTAAGTATACTAGATTTGTGTTTCTATTTCATTTATACCTGATGATGATTGCTCGTGTTGCAATCGAAACGTCGTATGCTAGTATTTAATTTATTACTTTCTCTTTTTAAATCATTTATATTAAGTTCACTTGCTTGCGCGCTTACGTCCGTGCAAATCTTTCGGTCGTTTTTTAACCCACTTCCCGTGATCCAATCGAGCTGACATTTTGCACACACACTCGTTGTGCGTGACAATTTATATTCGTGAAAAATGTTTTCCATAAATGTACACTTTTTAGGAATTTTTTTTTATATTTAATTACCAATTGCTTAATGGTGGCAGGCAATCATCTGACCCATAGGTGGCAGCCATCTCAAGCCAGAGGACGAGAGGACTCTAGCCGCCACACATATAAAGGATTTATAGTGAAAAACGTTGTTTTTACGGGTTAATTTTTTATACGTGACTTTACCGAAAGAACCAAAGAGTAATTTCTGCAGTCACGAAAGCTCCTAATTAAGTTTGCACCCTTCCTTCTGCCACTTCGCCGACCCGCTGTGACCAGCGTGGTGAAGTATGGTCATGCAACTAGCAAGACCCACACGAGGTCGAGTAAGGATGCCTTTGTCATCCAGAGGTGGACTAACAAATCACTGCGCACAATATTGAATCACTACCATTGCAACTTTCGTTGTTTTATACACACGAGGTGAGACGATGTCAACAAAGAAAATGCACGCGCGTGCGATGTTGTGTATACTGTGAACCTTCACCGCAGAGCCGCAATAACTATTCCTGTGCGTACCTGTGTGTGTCTTCGTGTGTCTGTGTGTGTGCGTCTGTGTGTGTGTGCGTGCCTGTGTGTGGCTGTCTGTGTGTGTGCCTGTGTGTGTCTGTGTGTCTGTCTGTGTGTGTCTGTCTGTGTATCTGTCTGTGTGTGTGTCTATGTGTGTGTCTGTCTGTGTGTGTGCCTGTGTGTGTCTGTGTGTGTGTCTGATTTTCTGTTTGCACTTAGTCACATATTCACTTTAAGATGTTTTTTGTTCATGTTTTTGTTTGTTGCGGTTGCACCCGATTCAAGAGCCGAATGGCTCACAGGGCTATACCTAATAAATGAACTTGAACTTGAACTGTCTGTGTGTCTGCCTGTGTGTGTCTGTGGGTGTGTGCCTGTGTGTGTGCGTGCCTGTGTGTGTGTCTGTGTGTGTACATATAAACACGAAACACATTTCAAATACAACGTCAAACAAAATAGGAACGTTTGCAATGTGTGTGGTTACCGTGCGCACCGCGTACCGGTGAAAGTTTGTAAACTTTGTCACACACTGGGTTGGCACTCGTCCGAGCCGGCGATGGAAATTCCACGTTCCTATGAACGAGTCTGTGAACATTCACCAAACATCACCCTCCCCCCCATACACCATATCTCGTCAGGTCTCGGAAAACAACCGATCAGGAGGACTAAGCCAGGATAATGCTTCCATGTCTACTTGTTGCTACCAAAAGACACGAAATCCCACGTGATAATGGGCTGATGCTGCTGCTGTTGTTGTTGCGGTGCAGTAGTTTGTGACCGCGTTCTCTGGGACCATCATCAAGTTGAAGGCGTCCGGTCCCACCACGGGTCACGACAACCTCGGATTCAGACGGGCGGCATTGGCAGCTGTCTCCGGCATGGCAAGCGGGCACCCGTCGATTACATCTGCCGGGTGTCATCAGATCCTGTGCGGGGTTGCCCTCCTCCTTCCTTATCTTCTCGCATCGTCGCTATCCTGCAGAGTGGCTGATTCAGGTTTTGGCTGGATCGTGCTTTGTGCGATTGAACTTTTTTCGCACCAAAAAAAAGACAAAAAGCTCCCCCCGTATAGCCTGAGCAGACTGTCGGGGCAAGTGCTGTTAGCGAGCAGCACCCATGAAGTCCACCACACCCGGCCGCCTTTGTCTCCCCAGTGGCGACGTTTACTACACACCGCGCCAGGTACTCGTTTGAGGCCGAGTCGACCTAGGGGGAGGTCCCGGAACCGGTTCAGATACCATCGGTGTTGGTGGCCGTGAGAGGGAATCGAACTCGGGTCCGTCGGGTTTGGAGCGCAGCGGCACTCCCTACACACACGCACGTGCACACACACACACACCCCGCGAGTGCACACACACACACGTGCACACACACACACGTGCACACACACACACGTGCACACACGTGCAGCACCTATGAAGGCTAGAACGGCACACGAGTTGGTAGGTGGCCAGCACCACGCCCGGCCGCCTTTGTCTCCCCCGTGGCGATGTTTACTGCACACCGCTATACCAGGTACTCATTTAAGGCTGAGTCGACCTAAGGGAGGCCCAGGACCGGTTCAGATAATCGCCACCGGTGTTGGCCGTGAGCGGGAATCGAACCCGGGCCGCCAGGTTCGTAGCGCAGCGTGGCGCTAACCGTTGCACCACCGCTCCCCACACACACAGACAAAGATAACGATCCCCCGTATAGCCTTGACAGATTGTAGGGGCAAGCGCTGTTAGCGAGCACCTATGAAGGCCGGAACGGTACACGAGGGGGTGGGTGGCCAGAACCACGCCCGACCGGCTTTGTCTCCCTAGTGGCGATGTTTACACACCGCACCAGGTACTCATTTGAGGCTGAGTCGATCTAAGGGAGGCCCAGGACCGGTTCAGATAATCGCCACCGGTGTTGGTCGTGAGCGGGAATCGAACTCGGGTCGCCAGGTTCGTAGCGCAGCGTGGCGCTAACCGTTGCACCACCGCTCCCCACACACACAGACACACACAGACACATACACGCACATACACACACATACACGCACACAAGAACAATGACAATTCGTCACGAGCAGCAAAGCGCCAGCAACAGCAAGCCCAGCCCTGCAGCTCGTCGTTTCCTTCCTCGTGGGGTGGTGCTTGGTGGGTGACTGGCCATCAACCCCCTTCTCAAAGTCCCTCCGTGCGCCCACGCCGCTCCCAGTCAGTGTGGTTCTAACTCATCAGTGGCAGCAGCGGAGAGGTCCTCCAACAGCCCCGGACGGGAGCTGCACCTCCACAAATCGCTCGCCGATATCTCTTGCGGCACCGCAGGGTTGTCGGACAGGAAAAGTTGCCTCTAAGAGTTTTGTTTATTTCATTGTTTTTTTTTATTTCGCCCGCAAGGAGGAATGCTCGGCATACCTGTGCGGATCGTGGCCCGCCTCTAAACTCCCACTCATCGCGTGAGATTCATTTCGTGTTCATCTCCGTGCCTCTGCGGTTACGAAGATCTCTGACAAGGTAAAGTAATGTGTGTGCGCGTGTGTTTTTGTTTTACATTTTTACATTAATTCTTGAAGGCATTGATGCATTGTTAGCTCTGCCCGTGTTTCCGTCCGTCCGTCCGCCCGCCTGTGCGTCAATCTGTCTGCAGCGGTGTCATTCACTCACCAAATGTCTCGTGATTAGGAAACAGTGGCTTTTGCAACTATGGATGTACCGTATGTTGAACTTCGTTTGCACCGTACGTGGCTAGCGGCGCTAATCGGAGGTGCGGGGGAAGGACACAAACAACAACAAGCAGCTAGAGGAATTAGTTTGTCGAAGCTCGAAGATGATGATGATGATGATTTATAAGCGCACAGCTCCTGTGGCTTCCTAATGTCGGAAGGAAGAGAGCGTTCCAGACGGCCGCAAGAAGCAGCATCTGAAGACTTGCTGCTGCTGCTTTGGGAATTGATGCTTAAGCAGTCTTAACAATAATGGGTGACGTTTCGGGCACTGGCCCTTCGCGTGCACGTGCGACGAAGAAGGGCAACTGCAGCCCCGTATCATTGACGAATACGCTCAAGACGTCGTTGTTATTAGGATTATTATTTAATGTTACTAACAAAGACCAGTGCGTGAGTTGACTTTGATAGGCGGTTTAAAGATCATTGTGCAACTCAAGCCAAGCAGTGTTAGTTAGACTTCTCGGACTTGTTACAAGAAAACAATCACGGGGAAAATGAGAGCCAGTCAAATACTCTGAACGCGCGATGTTGATTCTAAACGTGGAGGGGGGAAAACCGGAGGACCCGGAGACAAAGCCGAACGACCACGGGGAGAGAGACACGCAAACTCCAAATATACAGCAGCAGCAGGCGTCAGGGTCGGGATCGAACCCACGACCTCATGTAGACCAGGCGAGGGAGTTAACATCTCACCACCACAGCGGTCTCCAACTCATATTATCCCCTCTGTTTCTCCACTGGTCTCTCTGCAGTCTGAGTGCTATGAAGAAGGGCCATTTCCCGAAACGTCGTATGTTATATCATCGTATTATTTTTAGGCCACGCACAGCGATGTGAATGACGAACGCGTTGGGTTTGTTCAACGCGTGATCATTCAATTGCGTTGTCTTTGCGTGCTAATTGTACCTGGAGTTGTATGTGTGTCTCTATATATTTGTGTGCACGTTGAACCTCTCCCGCACCGAACGTAGCGAGCCGTACTAACCGGAGTAGCAGCCGTCGTAGTTTTGTCTCGGACTACCACTGCGATGGTCAAGTTGTACTTTGTGGGTATCCACTCGAGAACTCAATATTGGAGCTGGAGGCGCTTGCACCTCCGATCAGCACGGTTGGGCCACTACGTACGGTGCGAAGGAAGTCCAACATACATACAGCAGTACCTTTACCTCTCTCGTGTCTCTCTCGGGGCGCGCCACGGTGGTGAGATGTTAACTACCTCGCCTGGTCTACTGGAGGTCGTGGGTTCGATCCCGACCCTGACGACGCCTGCTGCTGTATATTTGGAGTTTGCGCGTCTCTCTCTCTACGTGGTCGTCTGTATTTTTCTCCGGGTCCTTAGCTTTTATCCCTCCACATTTAGACTCAACATCACGACTTCAGAGAATTTGTCTATTGCTATAGATCCCCACGTGATAAGCCAGATGATTGGGCCATTGTTTGTGGTAACCAAGTCGCTTCTGAAAAAGAGCTAAGTGGTTCAGTGGGCTTTACCTGGTAAAATAAAAACAATCGTTTCAATCGTAAAATAGTTTATAGCTTAATAGTTTACACCGTGTGGGGCGAGCGGCTGATGATAATTCAATTTAAAAAAATATATATTTTCGAATGACCAATTTGTAAATAGGCACGTGCACAGTCAGTTGTGAATAGTTGGTTGTGATTCGGTGGTTGTGAATAGGTGGTTGTGAATGGTCGGCTGTGAATAGTTAGTTGTGCATAGTTGGTTCTGCACAGTTGATTGTGAATAGTCGGGTTGCCTGACTGTTTCTGTTGAGTGCCCCGTACGGGGGCTGATAGGGCCGTGTGAATGTTGCCACGCGTGGCCTCAAAGTCGATGTGCAAGGGTCCATCTCTGTGTGTGTAGCATATGTTATGAAGGGACACTAAATTAAAAAATAACACGTAAATATTAAAAGACAATTTTTTACTTGCACAGTAAAGTAATTGTATTTTTTCATTTGTGCTATACAGCCAGATAATACGACACATCGCTAACCTTAAACACCCAGTCGTTCATACAAGTTGAAGGCGGTATAGTACTATAGTAATAGAGCAAGTGCAGAATCACTGAACCGGAATTGATCGCTTGAAAAGCATTTAGCGCGGGGCCCTTGAAAGTGCGGGGTCCGTAGCCACATGTGTAGTAGCTACTACACATGTAGTAGCTACTACCACATATCTACATGTGTAGTAGCTACATATCTAGTAGTAGCTACCACACATGTGGCTACTTTTGCTACTGGGATAATCCGACATTGGCTGTGTGCACGCGCTCAGGGGCGGCCTGCAACAATCAGCCGCCTTTGTGTAAACAGAGAACCTTGGAGCGCTGGTGGTATGTCTCAGACGAGGTTGGCCACCACGGCTCAACTCTGCTTTGCGTCAGCCCGACATGAAGAGCCACTCTCTCGCGGGCTGCAATTGACGGCAATTACCGCCGGTAACCACCTCGCACGTGCCGTCACGCGGCTTTCTGTGACAAAGCGGATGCCAATTGACCCCCGGAACCTTTAGATTCACACGAACGGTAATTTTGGGTTTATCATCATCATCATCTTTTCTTCATCGGCATTATTATAGGGCAGCGTTCGGTAATGGTCCGCTTTAATCCCCAAAGCCTTTTTGTCGGTAAATGTTTTCTGTGGGTCATGGAATGCTCAAAAGCAACAAAAAGAACCCTTTTGACTGTCTGCTAACAGCGCGTTTAGTTTATCTTTCGACTTATGTATACATTTATCTTAAATGTTAGACTCGATCAATGAATTGGTCAAACACCGAAAAAATTACAGAACCCTTCTTGGGGTAAAAAAGCATCGTGATACTTTTGGCTTCGCTTGGTGGGAGAGTTTCTGTAATGTCATTCTCTCTCTGCGATACGATATCAATCTAAGCGATATTAATCTAAACTATTTTAATCTAAAACATATTAATCTCAACTATAATAATCTAAACTATTTTAATCTAAACTATAATAATCTAAGCGATATTAAGCTTAACGATTTTAAGCTTAGCGATATTAATCTAAACAATATCAATCCAAGAAATATTAATTTAAGCGATATTAATCGAAGTGATATTACGCTTAGCGATATGAATCTATCTAAACGATATCAATCTAAGCAATATTAATTTAAGCGATATTAATTTAAGCGATATTAATCTAGGCAATGCAAATCGAAGCGATATTAACTTGAGCGATATTGAAATGACCGGTAGATGCACCACCAGCTGTACCCCCCTACTGTGCCAGGCTAGGTGCTAGAGGTCTCGGGACAGACCCAGCAAGTGCCATGGGTTGGCTGACTGAGATGACTGGCAGATGCACCACCAGCTGTACCTACACATACATACACATACATTTATAATCACTTAAACGTCAAATTTTGTTTTAAAGCTTTCGTGACTGCAGGGATTCATATTCTTGGTTCTTTCGGTAAAGTCACGTAGAAGGGAAATAATAAAATAAAATAAATATAAAACACTTGTGATGGGTCGCTTCTGCAAAAAAGATAGAGCTGCACAGCCCATTGGGGGCCTTACGGCTGGCAAAAATAAACATCGTTAAATAGTGATAACAGTTAATGAACGTCTGAGTCTGATGCATGAAGGTTGAACCTCTTTTAGCACCGTGCATAACCAACCGCGCTCGTCGGAGTGGTGAAATCGGCTTTACTTGGTAAAATAAAAATGTAGTTCACTAAAAAAACACATTGCGATGCGCTAACCTCTCCTTTACTTTGCAACTACTTTGTTGTGTTTTTTGTTAACTGTTTGTTGGTGTTACTTTCTGACTCGTCTCTGGCCTGAACAGCTGTCATTAAAGAGCTTTATAGCTCATGGGATTCCTCCTGCCGTATAAATACACAGTCTGACGAATCGGTAACAGCTATTTATTTACGGATTTTAATCGTCGTTTGTTTTAATCTCACAACTATTTAGCCAGGATTTTTTTTTATTTCATGTCTGTTTTCTTGTTCTTGTTGTTGTTGTTGGTAGCTAAACAAGCGGCGACTATTACGATCTAAGCCATTCAATGCCGTTCACACAAAAAACCGGACGACGCCGATGACCACGTGATGTGGCATCGCCCGAGTGCGGCGATGCACACATTCTGTGACGTATGAAGCACGTGATCGTCATTATCGTGATACAATAATTGTTATTATGTCGTACGTAGCCCAGAGCTACTTGTCCACTTTTGAGCAAAGAAGTGTTGAGATGTGAGCGAGGCCTGGGCTGCAAAGAGCTGGTGACTGACGTCTAAATTACAGCAGCGAGCAAACGTCTCCACGTGACATCCACCAGCCCTCGGCTGTCACAGCACACACAGTAACTCTGTGCACAGTGTCGAGGTGTGATCCCCTAACTGCAGAGTTCAGCTTCACGAGTATGTCTCACATATTTTCCTTCCTGCGGGAGAAACACAATTACAGAATCCAGTCAAAGGCCCGCGACAATCATTTACCTTTGAGCTTAAATTTAGTGGCTTTCTTGAACGGGAACAATGCACAATGCTGCGTCAAATTCAATCAGTGCTGACGGAGGGTCATTGTGTGGGAATTATGGCTGTGGTTGTTATTGTTATTGATGATGGGCATGTCTGTGACACGGTGTGGGACGCTGGGGAGCGGTGGTGTAGCGGTTAGCGCGCTGCGCTATGAACCTGGCGACCCGAGTTCGATTCCCGCTCACGGCCAACACCAGTGACGATTATCTGAACCGGTCCTGGGCCTCCCCTAGGTCGACTCAGCCTTAAATGAGTACCTGGTGCGGTGTGTAAACATCGCCACTGGGGAGACAAAGGCGGTCGGGCGTGGTGCTGGCCACCCACCCCCTCGTTCGTGTACCGTTCCGGCCTTCATAGGTGCTCGCTAACAGCACGCCGTGGGTGGAGCGGTCTGGTAGCGGTCAGCGCTACTAACTAGGCCAGCCGAGTTCGATTCCCGCTCACGGCCACCAACACAAAGTGACGATTATATCATCTGACCCGGTCGTGGGCCTCCCCTAGGTCGACTCAGCCGCAAATGAGTACCTGGTGCTGTGTGTAGTAAACATCGTGGTCCGGGAGACAAAGGTTCCGTGCCGGCCTTCATGGGTGCTGCTACTCGCTACTAACAGCACTTGCCCCAAACCTTACCCACACACCTACCCATTCACCAGTCCACTTAACAACCACACTTATCCACGCACCCACGTATTAACCAAGCCAGCCACCTACATACTGACCAACGTATCCACCCACCTACATGTCAACTCGCCTATCTGCCCATCTCGACACCCACCCACCCACCTCCAACATTCAACACGCAACCATCAACACATGCCGACCGAGTGTCGGATTAAGCTAATGCGGGGCCTGTAGCACGATGTTATAAAGGGGCCCTAAATAAAATACAAAAAACACGTAAACATTCAAAACACGAATATTTAACTTGCATTGTAAAGTAATTGTATTTTTTCATTTGCTATACAGCCAGATAATACGACAAATCGCTAACCTTAAACACCCAGTCGTTCGTAAAAGTTGAAGGCGGTATAGTACTATAGTAATAGAGCAAGTGCAGAATCACTGAACCGGAATTGATGGCTTGAAAGCATTTAGCGCGGGGCCCTTGAAAGTGCGGGGCCCGTAGCTACTACAGTAGTACCACATATGTAGTAGCTACATATGTGGTACTACATATGTAGCTACTACACATGTAGCGATGTAGTAGCTATCAATTCTGGTTCAGTGATTCTGCACTTGCTCTATTACTATAGTACTATACTGCCTTCAACTTTTACGAACTACACGTGTAGTAGCTACCATGTAGTAGTTACTACACGTGTAGTAGCTACTACTACACGTGCATCCACTTTTGCTACCGGGATAATCTGGCACTGTGCCCACCTGCCCAGGTCACCTCCCACGACTCGCACAGACGCGGCTTCCTGCTCAGATTAGCACCGCGCCCGCGACCCACTCCACGGTGGCTTGCCCCGCCACCTTGGGGGCGATGCGCCAAGAAAGAGGAATGAACGGATGGGATGGGTGGATGGGGCAGGGTGGATGGGGCAGGGTGGGTGGATGGGATGGGTGGATGGGTGGATGGGGCAGGGTGGGTGGATGGGTGGATGGGGCAGGGTGGGTGGATGGGTGGATGGGGCAGGGTGGGTGGATGGGGCAGGGTGTGTGGATGGGGCAGGGTGGGTGGATGGGTGGATGGGGCAGGGTGAGTGGATGGGGCAAGGTGGGTGGATGGGTGGATGGGGCAGGGTGGGTGGATGGGTGGATGGGGCAGGGTGGGTGGATGGGGCAGGGTGGGTGGATGGGTGGATGGGGCAAGGTGGGTGGATGGGTGGATGGGGCAGGGTGGGTGGATGGGGCAGGGTGAGTGGATGGGGCAAGGTGGGTGGATGGGTGGATGGGGCAGGGTGGGTGGATGGGGCAAGGTGGGTGGATGGGTGGATGGGGCAGGGTGGGGGGCAGGGGCAGGGTGGGGGGATGGGTGGATGGGGCAGGGTGGGTGGATGGGGCAGGGTGGGTGGATGGGTGGATGGGGCAGGGTGGGTGGATGGGGCAGGGTGGGTGGATGGGGCAGGGTGGGTGGATGGGGCAAGGTGGGTGGGTGGGTGGATGGGGCAGGGTGGGTGGATGGGGCAGGGTGGGTGGATGGGTGGATGGGGCAGGGTGGGTGGATGGGGCAAGGTGGGTGGGTGGGTGGATGGGGCAGGGTGGGTGGATGGGGCAGGGTGGGTGGATGGGTGGATGGGGCAGGGTGGGTGGATGGGGCAAGGTGGGTGGGTGGGTGGATGGGGCAGGGTGGGTGGATGGGGCAGGGTGGGGCGGCTCTCGCTCCTTCTCACTGCGCGGAGACGGACGGCTGCAGAGCGCGCGGTGTTGTCACAACACACACGGGGTGGGGGGGAGGGAGGGAGGAGCGGCTGGAATTGTTGGGGCTTAGTCCAAGTTAATCTCCCCCCCCCCCTCTCGCTCTCCATCTCCTACTCCCTCCCCTCCCTCCCCCTCCCTCCCCTCCCTCCCATCCTCGCTCCCTCCCTCTCTCCTTTTTTGTACGATCAGAGGAAACAAGAAGATGCTCGGTGTAGTCGGCACTTTGCTTCGTTCATCATTTCGGTTTTTTTCCCATTGCTTTGCTTTATGTGCCCCCCCCGCCTCCTGTTTAAATGACAGATTTCTCTTTCTCGACTCCAGGGAGAGCGATGGCAGCAGCCCGAGGACTCCGCCTCGTGTCCCTCTGCCTCGCCACGCTACTCTGCTGCCACGCCAGCCCCACGGAACTGCGGCTCCAGGTTCGATTCTGAGCACGGGCGCCCCCCCCCCCCCCACTCTCCCCACACCGACTATCACGGTCCGCGACGTACGGCGTTGAACCAAGTTCCACCCACATGCATCGGAATCAGAAATATTATGACTATGAATCTTTCACGATGTCTAATTTGCCAGATAAGGGCCACTGAGACATTCGCTTATTTATCAGAAGCGACCTGGCCACAAATGAGAGTTTGAACGAAGTGGCCCATAATTTGAACATTTAAAGCGGCAAAATAATCAAAACAACCTCAATGCACGTTTTAAAATGTGGAGAGAAAAACCGGAGGACCCGGAGAAAAATTCTAAGCAACCACGGGGAGAGAGAGACACGCACACTCCAAATATACAGCAGCAGGCGTCAGGGTTGGGATCGGACCCACGACCTCCCCCATACCAGGCGAGGTAGTTAACATCTCACCACTGTGGTGCCCTGGATAGCCCATTGAGCTCAGAGTCGCTTTTTTGAAGGGTGATTCGGCTGCCAGGCAACATCAAAGCATTCCACAATTTACAGATAAAAAAAAACAAGTGAAGAATAATAATAGCAATTTGGTTGTAAAATCACTTTCACGCTCAGACTTTAGTGATTTTAACCGTAGTGTCGGTTTAAACGAGGAGAGAGATGGCAGTAGAATGGAGATGCCAAGAAACAAACCGGGTGGGTTCCAAAGACTTTTGGGGCAGCAGCAGCTACATGAAAAAAACTGATCATCCAAATTACGTGCGAAATCTGGGGAACTGTCAACAGGCAATCCAACGTGCATCGCAGATTTTATTTGGATTGCCCAACGGTAATCAATAGGCCAGAGGAGGTACGTTTAGACTCCACTCGCACAGCCCACCCCATCCAATGCCTGGATTAGAACCCAGCGGCTGGGTCAGTGGCGGTCTGGCGCCTCTCAACCCCTCACCTGCCCTCCCCCTCCCCCCGCCCTCGCAAGGTGCCGGAGGAGCAGCCGCCCGGCTCCGTGCTGGGCAGCCTGGCCCAGGCCCTGGGGCTGACGCCACGAGAGCTTCGCGACCGCGGGTTCCGGCTGCTGCCGCCGCCGCCATCGCCGCCGGGCCCCGGCGGCGCCGCCTCCTCCTCGCCGCGCCTCCTCGTGCGCCTGCGCGAGGCCACGGGCGAGCTCGTGTCGCTGGGCCGCCTCGACCGCGAGGCCCTCTGCCCCGCCGCGGCCGCCCAAGTCGCCCCACCGCCGCTGCCGCCGCCGCCGGCGTCTCTCTTCGCCGGCGCGGCGGCCGCCGTCGGAGGCCCCGACGCCTCCGCCGCCGGCCGGGAAGAGCCGGCGGCGTGCTCCGTGGTGCTAGACGCCGTGCTGGAGAGGCCGCGGCGCTCGGCGGTGCGCGTGGTGCTCGACATCCTGGACGTGAACGACAACGCGCCACGTTTCGATGCTGGCTCGCGGCGCGACGACGGCGACGACGGTGACGACGGCGACAATGGCGAAGAAGAAGGAGGCTGCGCCCGCGTCGCCGTGTCCGAGTCGGCGCGGCCCGGGACGCGCTTCGCGCTGCCCGCGGCCCACGACGCCGACGCGGGGCCCAACGCGCGTCTGCGCTACGCCCTCAACGCCAGCGCCAGCGACGCCTTCTACCTGAGGGTGTCTCGCGGCGACGACGACGACGGAGACGACGACGACGGCGGAGACGGAGATAGCGGGGGAGGAGGAGGAGGGTTCCCCGAGCTGGTACTGCGCAGGCCGCTGGACCGCGAGCGGCAGGCCGAGCACCGGCTGCGCCTCACGGCCACGGACGGCGGCTCCCCGGCGCGGGTGGGCGTGTGCGGCGTGGTGGTGCGCGTGCTGGACGCCAACGACAACGCGCCGGCCTTCGAGCGGCCGCACTACCGCGTCGAGGTGGGGCACCGCTCGCTGACCGTGACCCCATGACCCCTATCTCTGACCCCATGAGCCCTATCTCTGACCCCATGAGCCCTATCTCTGACCCCATGACCCCTATCTCTGACCCCATGACCCCTATCTCTGACCCCTGCGCGCGGGAAGCGGCGGCGCGGCAGAGACCCAAGTCCGATTCTCGATCGCCGGCCACCACCGGCACCGGTGACGATTCGCTGAACCGATCCGTGGGCCTCCGCTGGTGCGCTGTGTCATAAAACATCGCCACCAGGGAGGCCACCCAGTCGTGTTGCCGTGCCGGCCTTCATAAAGGGGCTGCCGCTCGCGGGCAGGAGGGGGTGGGGAAGGCAGAGGCAGCGTTGGGCGGCGGTGCCGTTGATGCTACGACACAATTAACCGCACGCCCTTCATTGTACGGTGGGCGGGGGGGGCGGGCAGCGTCACAGAAAGCGGCCGCGTGCCGGCAGGCGGCACGTCGGAGAGCCGGCGTCGCGACATCTCCATTCTCATTTTACCTTACTCTTGCGGCTCACCAACCCCCCTCCCTCCCTCCCCTCCCTCTCTTTCTTGTTTATCTGTTGTTTCATCTCACTGATCTATATCTCTCCTCTCCAGGTCTCTCCCCCATCTCTCTCCCTCTTATCTCCCGTACATCGCACTGATCTCTATCTAGGCCCCTGGAGGGCTCTCTCTCTCTCTCTCTCATCTCTCTCGTACGCTGTTTATCTATCACTTCATCCCACTCATCCGTACGCCGCTTGCGTCGCAGCCGAGCCTCATCTCTCGGTGTGGCCGTGGCCCGGCGGGTCACTCCCAGGGTCAGACGAAGGCCCGTGAGGCAGCGTAGCAAACTTGGCAGGAATCCGTCGCGGAGATGCGGCCGCTCTGCCGCTACGCAATGCGCGGGACCGACCTAAAACCCGAGATGGATTCCTGGTTCGGCACGGCATGGGGGGGAGGCCTTCAGCCAGCAACGGATTGACCAAACGACTGCAAACGGATTGGTAATTCTTTTGTTCGGTTGGGTCTGATCGCCGCGGAGCGAGCAAACAGTAGCGTGCGTGTGTGTGTCTCGTAACACCCCTTCTCCACCCGGCGCAAATCCACGTCAGCGAAGTTGTCGCGTAATGAAGAAAAATGCGGCCGAGCTATCTGCTGCTTCAGCAGGCAGCCGGCAGCAGGCAGCAAACAATAGCAGCAGGCAGCAGCAGCTGGCAGCAGGAAGCAGGAGGTAGCAGCAGGTAGCAGCAGCTCCTCTCGCTCGTGCCGCTGGAGCGTCGAACGATCAGGTCCGTGCGGACATCTCGCTGGAAGTCGCAGCTGACTGCTGCTGCCTGCTGCTGCCTGCTGCCTGCTGCAGCCTGCAGCCTGCAGCCTGCAGCCTGCTACCTGCAGCCTGCAGGCTGCCGTCCAGGGAGTTCCCAGAGCAACGAATTTGTCCTCCAGTCCGGGGACTGCGGAGCGCGCCAGCGTTCCACACTCAATTTCAGAGGGGGGGGGGGGGCACTTTCGCCGATAAGACATCAGCGGTGCGAGGGGCCGCCGCGCGTGTTGTGCATTGTCGGGGTGCCGCACGTCAGGGGCTGCACTAAAAAGGTCACCGGGGGCCGCCCAGTGGCCCCGCGGGCCTCGCAAAGCAGGAGCACTGCTGTGGGCGGCCATAGCGGGTGCAGCAAGGGTCGCCATGGGAGGGCCGTAGCGGCCACTTCCTCCCGTCGCTCAGCTGGCCATCGCGGACTTTGGCCTTCTTCCCACTCGCGTCTCGTTCCTCGAAACGTGCGCCGTGCGAATCCGCTCGCGGTGATGACACACATCCCGCACCATCGTGCGCCGATGATGAATCGCGTGGCCTTCGTCACGATCCTCATTCGGAGACGTGAATCACTCCGCCTACTTCCTAGGTCACGTTCGTTATCTGCAAACAAAACACCACAAATGTGTGCACGAGAGACGGCTTCCTGTCATGATTAATTACTCCGGCGCTGTGTCACGCCGGAGTAGCCAGCGTCGTTCGGCTTGTGATAACATCATCTGGAATTTATAGCTCGATATTTGTTTTCTCTAACGCGTCACTGGTTAAGGGGGCACATGACCGGGGCAGGTGGTGGTAGCAGCACTCTCAGGTAGCAGCAGCAGCAGCAGCGATGGTTGGTGCATCACGCACAGATGCCATGTCATCGATTAGCACGGTCGGCTACGCACGGTGCAAAAGAAGTTCGTGAAGTTGTGGCATGGCTCGGTTTTGCACGGTGGAAAAAACGACTCCCCGAGCCGTGCCGAGCCTCGCGTCCCGGTTGAGCCTCGCGGAAATCCGTGAGGCTCGAGACGATGCCGGCAATTGACGGTCGCCCTCCTGTACACCCCCCCTCCGTGTCGTCCCAGGTGCGGGAGGGCGCGCCGCTGGGCACCGAGGTGGCACGCGTGCGCGCCATCGACCCGGACGAGGGCACCAACGGGCGCGTGGCGTACGCGCTGAGCCGGCACGCGGGTGAGCGCGCGCGCCGCCTCTTCTCCATCGAGCCGCTCTCGGGCGTTGTGCGGCTCGCGGCGCCGCTGGACCGCGAGCGGCGCGCCGTCGAGGAGCTGTACGTGGAGGCGCGCGACATGGGCCCGGACGGCGTGGCGGCGCACTGCAAGGTGACGGTCGCCGTGCTGGACGACAACGACAACGCGCCGGAGATATTCGTCTCGGCGCCGACCGACGGCGGCGGAGCCGGAGCCGGAGCCGGCGCGCCGTCTTCCCCGGACGTGGCGGTCGTCACCGTCGGGGAGTCGCGCCCGCCCGGCTCGTTCGTGGCGTTCGTGCGCGTGGCGGACGGCGACGCGGGCGACAACGGGCGGGTGGAGTGCGTCCTGCGGGGCGCGGGGCCCTTCGCGCTGCGGCCGTCCTTCGAGAACGGCTTCGCGCTCGTCACGAGCGACGCCCTCGACCGCGAGCGCGCCGGCCGCTTCAACGTGACGGTGGTGGCGCGCGACGCCGGGCGCCCGCCGCTGGAGTCCTCCAAGGAGATCACGGTGATCGTCGCCGACGAGAATGACAACGCGCCGCGGTTCGGCGCGCCGTCGTACCGCGCGTCCCTGTCGGAGAACAACGCGGCCAACGCGCCGATCCTCGCCGTGTCGGCCCGCGACCCCGACGAGGGCGAGAACGGCCGCGTGAGCTACTCGATCGGCGCGGGCGAGGCCGGCGGGCTGCCCGCGGCGGCGCTGGTGTCGGTGGACGAGCGGAGCGGCGAGGTGCGGGCGCTGCGCCCCTTCGACCACGAGAGGCTGCAGTCGCTGAGCTTCGAGGTGGTGGCGCGGGACCACGGCTCGCCGGCGCTCAGCGCCACGGCCACCGTCGCCGTGGACGTGCTGGACCGCAACGACAACGCGCCAGCCGTCTCCCGGCCGCGTCTCCGGCGCGGCAACGCGACGGTGTACGCGCTGTGGAGCACGCCCGCCGAGGCGCAGCTCGCCAGGATCCAGGCCGTGGACGAGGACCCCGGCGACAACGGGAAGCTCGCCTTCCGGCTGCTGCGCGGCAACGACGGGGGCCTGTTCCGGCTCGACGGGGACACGGGCGAGCTGGCGACGACGCGCGACTTCGCGGAGGGCGACCGCGCCAGCCACGAGCTGCTGGTCGAGGTGAGGGACCACGGCAAGCCGTCGCTGTCGTCGCTCGCCACTATCCACGTCGTGCTCACCGACATCATCCCCGCGCACTACCACCGGGACGGCGGCGACGACGGCGACGACGACGACGACGGCGGCCTCTTCATGGGGCTGCCGCTCATCCTCATCGTGGCGCTCGCGGCCGTCTGCTCGGTGCTGCTCATCACCATGGTGGTGGTGGCCGTCGTGTGCAAGCGCGAGAACAAGGAGATGCGCACCTACAACTGCCGCGCCGCCGAGACCACGTACTGCCGGAAGCCCGAGAAGAACGGCGGCGGCGGAGAGGCGGAGCGCGGCCTCCCCTCGTCGTCCGAGCCGGGCGGCGTCGGCGCCCCGCCGCCCGACGTCATGCTGGGCCTCGGGGCGCCGATGCCGCCCGGCGTCATGCTGGGCCTCGGGGCCAGGGCCTCGCTCGAGCGGCTGTCCCGCCTGCTGGCCGAGACGTCGGGCGGGAGGGGGGGAGGCTCGCAGGTCGACATCGCGCGGGAGCACGCCTGGATGGCCGATGAGACGGAGTCGCTGCCGGCGTGCTACCCGGCGCTCGGAGGGGCGGCCCGCGGGTCGATGCGGACCTTCCGCTGCTGGGACGAGGCCACGAGCGCAGCGGCGGCGGCCGCTGGCGCCGCGGCGCGGTACGGCTCGCCGGTGAGAGATACGGTGAGAGATACGGGGTGAGAGAGACGTGGTGAGAGAAAGGGGGTGAGAGAGAGACGGTGAGAGACGGTGAGAGATACAGGGTGAGAGAGATGGTGACAGAGATACGGTGAGAGATAGGGGGTGAGAGACGGTGAGAGATACGGGGTGAGAGAGACGGTGAGAGATAGGGGGTGAGAGACGGTGAGAGAGAGACGGGGTGAGAGATACGGTGAGAGAGACGGTGAGAGACGGTGAGAGATAGGGGGTGAGAGACGGGGTGAGAGACGGGGTGAGAGAGACGGGGTGAGAGACGGTGAGAGATACGGGGGAGAGGTAGCACCGAGGTGATGACGACGATGATGATGATGATAGTGATAATGATGGTGATGTTGATGGTGATGATGGTGATGATGGTGATGATGGTGATGATGGTATCGTACGTTCAGTGTCAATGTTATCTCCGAGTAGCACGGTTGGCTCCGTCCGTTGCGTGGGGGTACAACTCGCTCACGCGTTCGTAGCGGTGATGTGTAGCGATAAACTGTGATGGTGGTGTCACACATTGAGTGACAATATCAACATCGTCCTCATCATCGTCATCGTTGGACTTTATCAGAATGAAAAGACAACACTGCCATGTATGCCTTAGTAAGGCGGCGTCGATCATTGACGTACGACGAGGCCGTCATTATCATAGATATTGGGGGGGGGACACACCGCAACACCAGGTACTCATTTGAAGCTGAGTTGTCCGAGGCGAGGAGGCCGTGAGTTGACCGCTACGCTGCGGTCACAGGGCCACGCGGCCTCCTGACCCTGCGCTGCGGAGGCGGCGGCATTGGCCCCACGATGGCCCCTTGACCTTTGCGCCGTGTCCCCGTTGTGTCGCCGCGTGGCCATGACGCCCGCCCGGCTGTCGCCCTGTGTCTGCGTGAGCAGCTGATACCCAGCAATGAACACCGGCTCAAGTTTCCCACCGACGCTTTCAGGTGATTGCGCCGGAGTTGTATGTGTGTCTCTATATATTTGTGTGCACGTTCAACCTCTCCCGCACCGAACGTAGCGAGCCGTGCTAACCGGAGTTCTGCATCACGGCATAACAACCACGGGGTAGCAGCCGTCGTAGTTTTGTCTCGGACTAGCACTGCGATGGTCAAGTTGTACTTTGCGGGTATCCACTCGAGAACTCAATACTCGGCGCTTGCCCCTGCACCTCCGATTAGCACGGTAGGGCCACTATGTACGGTGCGAAAGAAGTCCAACAAACATACAGCAGCACCTTTACCTCTCTCGTGTCTCTCTCTCTTTTGGGGCGCGCCATGGTGGTGAGATGTTAACTACCTCGCCTGGTATACAGGAGGTCGTGGGTTCAAACCCTGACGATGCCTGCTGTATATTTGGAGTTTGCGTGTCTCTCTCTCTGCTTGGTCGCGTGGATTTTTCTCGGGGTCCTCTGGTTTTTCCCTCCACATTTGGAATCAACGTCACCACGCGTTTAGAGTATTTGGCTGCGATCAGTTTCCACGTGATTGGGAGTCGTCATCGTTGTTGTGCCGTCATTTGTGACCGCCAGGTCGCTTCTGAGCAAGAGCTACAGAGCAACTCTGTGAGCCTCGCCTCAATACTTTAGTTCGTAGTCGAGTTTAGATTGCCTGAAACGCATCGACAGCAGCTGCTGCTGAAAACAGTGGTGATGATGATGATGATCTTGACGATTGATGGTAATGGTGATAAAGCTGTTGATGTCGATGATGATGAAGGCAATGGTGATGTTGGTGATGGTTGAATAATTACGGTCGTTCTTTCGGTAAAGTCACGTATACCCACGTGACTTTACCGAAAGAACCAAAGAGTATGGATTCCTGCAGTCACGAAAGCTTCAAATCAAGATTTTAAAAAACATCGTGATTAATTTTAAACGGCGGCATCGTTCGTGAAAATTGCATCTCACAATCGCCGCTGTGGAACCACAGACCAAGCTGGAAGGCTACGAGGCAATGAGCGTGCGCTATCAACTGCAATGTGGGACCTTTCCTGACAGTGCTTTATTGCCAGAAAGGGTAAACTCGATTGCTATACCTTGCTCTGCAGTTCTCTACACAGTAAGATGTTTCCAGCCTGTCAGCGAGCATCGTTTAAACACGCGGGAGCAAACCGGAGAAACCCCACGCATGCGAGGAGGCAACGCTCGATCCCATACAGATGGGACAAATGATATGAGACAACGACACTGGCAAAAGAGATCCCATGCTGGAGCTGCTCACCACGAGCTCTCAATGCCCTGATAGTGGCATTGCCCTTGTCCTGTTCACCTTTTGGCGTCGTTCTCTGGTCCGACGAGGCCCTAAAGAAGGCTGCCGTCCCTGGTCGTTGTTGTTGCTACGGTTCGTTTAAGGCAGCTCGTCATCGTCGTAGTCATCATCGTCGTCGTCGTCATCATCGCATCCCCCCGTGTCTCGCGAGCCAGGCGTGTGTGCACCGAAGCGGACGGCATCAGTGGCAAGGACAGCGGCCGCGGGAGCGACCCACGGGACAGCGACCCCGGCGACGCGGACAGCGACGCGGAGGGAGCCGCGGCCGGGATCCGCGCGGCGGCGGAGATGCCGCCACCGCCGCCGCCGCCGCCGGTCACCGCCGCCGACGGCGCCGCCGGAGGGCGCCGCGTGGCACTCGGCGCCGGGCCGCTCTGCTCGTCACGGCCACTGCGCCCCGGTACGTGCGGTGACAGAAGGCCGAGTGGTGGACCCGGATAATAGGATAACGCTTGAGAGCGGTGGTGGTGGCGGTGGTGGTGGCGGTGGTGGTAGCGGTGGCGGTAGCGGTGGTGGTAGCGGTGGCGGTGGTGGTAGCGGTGGTGGCGGCGGTGGTGGTGGTGGTGGTAGCGGTGGTGGTAGCGGTGGTGGCAGCGGTGGTGGCAGCGGTGGCGGCGGTGGTAGCGGTGGTGGTGGTAGTGGTGGTGGTGGTAGCGGTGGTGGCAGCGGTGGTGGCTGCGGTGGTAGCGGTGGTGGTGGTAGTGGTGGTGGCGGTGGTGGCGGCGGTGGTAGCGGTGGTGGTGGTAGTGGTGGTGGCGGCGGTGGTGGTAGCGGTGGTAGTGGTGGTAGCGGTGGTGGTAGCGGTGGTGGTGGTGGTAGCGGTGGTGGTGGCGGTGGTAGCGGTGGTGGTAGCGGTGGTGGCAGCGGTAACGAAAGTGGTGCTAGATGGCGATGCTTATGGAGCTTAGTTAGTTCAACACATCAGCTTTCGCGACCAATTGTAAATGTTGTCGGTTTACTCTCCAACACACCGGCGTGCTGAACCAGTAACGAATTGGCACGTTCTGTTGACGTGACAAACCTTCCTAATTGGCTATGTCGGGTGGTGGCGGGTTTCACGACACTTTTATTCCTACCCAATCTAACCTCCCAAAAAACTGCGCAACCGATCTGGCCCGAGGCCGTGCCGAGCCAGCGCAGCTTGGCAGGCGCCAGCTCCTCCTTCCACTGAGATGGGCCGGCGGGAAACGCGCGATGGCCTCGTACCGGCGCGGTTCGCGTGTGGCAGCGAGGAAAGTCTGGGATGGAGGCCGCCGGCCTGGGGCGTCTAGGGTCAGCAGCGTCGGCGAGCCGCCAGTGGGGCCCGAGGTGGACTCCACGTGACGACGGTGGCGGCCGATCGAGGGGGTTTTCGCCAATCCGTCCATGCGTCTGTTCGTCCGTGCGTTTGTCCACGCGTCTGTGTGTCCGTGCGATGGACTGAACGGACGTCCGTCTGAACGTCTTCTCCCGCGTCTCTCCCCCACCAGACCTGGCGCGGCGCAAGGCGACCACGCCGACGTGGGAGCTCATGCCGCACCGTGACGCCCGCTGCCTGTGCCCCACGCCGACGCCGCCCAGCGCCTCGGCGGCCGCCACTCCCGGCGGATCTCCCGCCCAGCGCCGTCGCCACCACCACAACCACCACCACCACGGCCACGCGGCGGAAGCGGACGGCGGCCGGCGGCGCCGCATGGCAATCTCCCACCAAGACGTGTCCGCGTCGAACCCTCGCCACAACAACAACTACCACAACAACAACTACTACCAGCAGCAGCAACCGCAAGACGACGAGCTGCCGATCCCGCGCCACCACGCGACGGCGCGCTACCACCACGTGAAGCGCGCCAACTCGGGGCCCCAGCGCCGCTCGCTCGTCAACCCCGCCGTGCCGGAGATGAGCCGCTTCATCGGCGAGTGCATGCAGGCCTACAGCTCGGGCACGCTCGCCGATGGCACGGGCAAGGCCCTCGCGTCCCGGCACACTTCGTCGTCCTCGTCGTCGTCGTCCTCTTCGTCCGACGAGGAGGGCGGCGGCGGCGGCGAAGGCGACGGAAGGGGCGGCCGGAGCGTGAGGTTCCACCGCTGCGGGGTGGCCGCCGGTGCCGACGGAGCGCGGGGGGCGGCCGGGGGCGGCCCGGCGTGCGGGGCGAGGGACGCGCTGGCGCTGTGAGCCGGCTTGCTCGCTCGCTGCTGTCGCGTGGCAATGCCGGTTTGTTGATGTTTGTCGTCGTCGTCGCTTCAATGTGGGACGCTCGGCAATGGCCGCCACGGCTCACGCGTTCACATTTTGTCCAACGCTCAATCCGACGGTGCGGCAACGTTGCCGCGACGATTTCTCCAGCGCGAGCACACTGACTTCGGGTTATTTGTTGCTGTTGTTGTTGTTTGTGTGGTTTAGCCGGCCTGCGCTCTGCCGATGAGCCTTAAGAGCGGTCGAAAACCTCTCCACGTGATCGTCCACTGAAGACGAACGCTGCCTCTGTTGAGTGTTGGTCTGGAAGGCCAACATGGCCAATGATGGACTGAGCAAAAAGAACGACACTTCCCACGCAGGACAGACAGATTTGACGTGCCGGTGATTATTTATTAAATTGTATAATGCGCGGAGTGCTCACTGTTTGTGTGTGTTGTCCTATGGATAGACTGGCACTTGTCATGGGAACGTGGAAAGCTCAACCGCTGGCTCAGGGCCAGTCGAGCGAGCGCCTCCTTCAATACCGGGACGTGGAAAACCAATCCCCCCCCCCCCTTATCGTCAGCGCTCACCCAACTCGCGTAAAGCGAAACGCGTCTTGGTTAAAAATCGCTCCGGTGATGTCCACATGACTCACGATATCCTTGCACGCAATTTGGACGTGGGGAGCGGTGGCGCTGCGATTAGCGCACATCCCCCCCCCCACGCCCGCCGGGCATGGCTGACATTCCCCCTCGAGACCATCGCCAGACCGACCAGCGTGGTGAAATATGGTCAAACAAACATACCCCGTGACCGGCACGGGGGAAGGAGGCCCTCATCCAGCAGTGGATCGCCGTGGGTCTGCAATTAAACGTTGTGGTTGCGAACGTAATTGTTGTTAAGTTGTTGTGCGGCGCAACTTTATATAGATCCAGGTCAGCCTCGCCGAGGCTCAAGACTCGTTGTGCAGGAGGGTCCTGCTACACGGGGCAACTTGCTGAAGTTTGGCTTCCGCGTGGTTGGTGATTGGGAAGTTCCAGAGAAAGCTAACGCCACGGCGATGGGGATTGCGAGGTTCATCCGTGAGGGGATGGTTCACAAAACCCACTTGCTGTACTGCCATCATGTGACCTGCTCCTTCAGAAGCAGGGCGACACTGGGGTTGGCTCTCCGCTCAAACACGGCTGAAGTCGCACGCCGACCGCGCCTGATGATTGGTGAAACACGGCACCTGTGACGTGGAGAGCGCCGGTTCACGTTAAGGAAGACCATTATCTGAATCTGTTCTGGGCCTCCCCTAGGTCGACTCAGCCTCAAATGAGTACCTCGTGCTACGTGTAAAACATCACCACTAGGGAGACAAAGGCGGCCGGGCGTGGTGTTGGCCACACCACCTCCTCGCATGCCGTGCCGGCCTTCATAGGCGCTCGCGAACAGCACTTGCCCCAACAGCCTGCGCAAGGAAGTGTTTACCAATCATCGGGCAAGTGCAGTGTGTGTACAACGGCTACGTTTGCCTGAGAACAAAGCTTAGCACACTTGTAAAGGTGGACGGCGGTGGGTTGGTGAGGATCTGAAGTGTGGACGGGACGACCTCCTTGACGCAGAGGCGTTCCTTCCACGCTCATTCGCTCATCGTCATAATCGTCATCATCGTCGCCGCCGTAGTCGTCGTCGGCATCATTGTCGTCATCGCCGCCGTTGTCATCGTCATAATCATCGTTATCGCCGTTGTAATCGTCATCATCGTTGTCATCGTCATCATCATCGTTGTCACACGAAGTGTCAACAAGTGAACATGAGGCCTACTGAAGGCTCTTGTAGAAACGTGGTCCATTACCCCGCTCCCCGTTAGCACGACCTGCATTCGCATGGCTGTATAAAGTCAACTTCCCAACCCTAATTTATTACTTATATATTTGTTATATATATCTTCGTATTCTTCGACATCACTTAATCACCTATTTACATTCTCACTGTATTTATACCCCTACTCTCGCACCGATGAAAATATCGCCGTGATTTTTGTTTCGTTTTTTTTGTAACCGCAGCGCGAACGGAGGGCGATTGAATAACCGCGGTGCCTTGAAAGTGAAACAATATAATGGGCAACGTTTCAGGACACGGGCCTACTTCATGGCCAAATGCCGTGCCATTAAAGGCGACTTCACGGGGCTCGACAGCAGCCAGACGAGGGCGGCGGTTTCTTCTTACGAACAAACGCTTCTCGTGCGCCGTGAAGAAGGGCCGTTGACCGAAACGTTGCCCGTTGACATTTTCTGTTTTGTGTCGAGTTTCGTGTTGTGTTTGGGCACCACCACGTGACTGGAACGCTTTTGCAGGCTGGGAATGCCACTCAATAAAGTGAGCCTCTTGGTCACGCCGATTGACTCCGTCAGTGCGATTGATTCTGCCCCCTGCGACTGTGTTTGCTGATCTCCCGCGCCGACAAACAGTGCCGGATTATCCCAGCGGCAAAAGTGACTCCAAATGTAGCTAAGGGCCCCGTGCTAAATGCTTTAAAGCCATCAATTCCGGTTCAGTGATTCTGCACTTGTTCTATTACTATAGTACTATACCGCCTTCGACTTTTATGAACGACCGGGTGTAATATTTGGCTGTATTGCAAATGATAAAATACAATTAATTTACTATGCAAGCTAAAAATGCGTGTGTTTTAATGTGTTTTTAAAATGTAGGGCCCCTTTATGCTACAGGCCCCACCCTGGCTTCATCCGGCACCGACTTCACGGCCCGCTAACTTCAAGGCTTTAACGCATTCATCATGTTTGTTATTATCGAACATTTTTTTGCAATGGTCTGTCATTGGGTGATGGTGATTTTGGCGACGTGGTTATGAGGAAATAAACTTATCAATGAATGCACGTCAATATTGCGTTTACCAACTGTCCGTTTTAGCGAGGTGTATCCTAACTGCTAGCGGAGGTAATTGCAAGCGAATTAATTACAATTCAACGGACACTGCATGCGTCATGTAATTTTCTCATCTCGCTGGTTACTCTTGGAAAGCGCGTTGTTTACGACCAATGATTTAGAACGGTCTTTTATATCGTTATAGGCTACGATCTGCATTTAAATGTTCTCGTAGTTACTGCATTAACCACACATCGTCGCACTTGTGGCATAAAAAAAGCAAGCAAACAAACACGCTCTGATCATCCTAACATCCGCAATTGTGTTTGAAACGGAATGGCCTACACCTGAGACGACATTTTGTCCGTTAGCTGCAAGGACGTTGCGATTTAAAGAGGCGTCAAAGTCGCGCGAGAAACAGTTTGTACCTCATGGAAACATTTGTGCATCCAGCCAAAGAAAAAACCAAATTAAAAACAAAAAAATGTACAAATGATATCCCGCCAGTTATTTTGTACCCAAGTTGAACTTTTTTGCGGAGCAGAGACCCCCAGGGCTCCCCCCCCCAGCTCGAGAACCACTGGTGTAGTGTAGCATGTAGTGTAGCATGTATAGCGTAGCGTGTAGTGTATAGTGTAGCGTAGTGTGTAGTGTATAGTGTAGCATGTAGTGTAGACGATTTCAATGCGCGCCGTTTTAACAAAGCTCTCTCACACACGCGCCTGCGTGCTTATTGTTAAGTTTTATTGTATCGTGTCCCGCTGGGAGAACTGACAGGACGTGCAGGTTTGTTGAAAACCCATGGCTTTGAACCATCCACAGCGAGAGCGTGGCAATGCGCAAAAAACCATCGGGTCAACTCAACCCGACTTTGGCGACTTCAACCTGGCATTGGACCCGACACGTAACAATAACAATATAGCTATGGGTATTGCATTATAATATATTTTTTGTTTATCAATAATAAAAACAATATTCTAGTGCAATGCGAAGGGTTAGGCTCGGTAGTAAAATGACGACAATGGCCGTGCCCATTACCGCTTAAATTTACAAGCGATTATAAAACTGTTGCAATATTATTATTAATAAAAAAGCACGTACACACGCGAATGCACTTCAGTGTCAAAACAAGCGAGCGGCCGCCTTTAAAACAGTAAAGCGCAAAATCTTCCCTGGTCCAAATACAAAACGGACCCTCAACGACAGACCGGGGCAGTGGATTGTCCATCACCGCTCTGTCCCATCGAGTCCACGACGCTCCCAGCTGACCCCCCCCTTTCTCTGTGCCACAAGTTGGAACGATGCGGGTGATGCGGGGGGGGGGGGGCATGCCACGTGGCATTGAGGGACGAGTGAGAGCAGCGATAGAGGGGGTTGCTTAGGGGATCACGAAAAGGGATCACGTGGGGAGGGATGACGGGGCGATGGAGAAGATGTTGATGTTGAGGCTTTAAGAGAAGAACGGAAGGCGGGGGGGGCTGCCTAATGTAGAATGGGAAGTTTACTCTTACGTACAATTTCATCATTGTTGTAAAGCGCCTTGGAATAAGGTGCCACATGAACCTACATAAGGTAATAAAAACAAATACAAACGACAAAGTTTGAGAACAGTTTGAATAAAAACGCAATTCCAGAAAAACAACCGAGACACGTTCCCCGCTTTGCGAAGTCCTCCCAGGAGCGCGTGGTGGCAGTCCCGGTTTAAATTCACCCTTGCGATCGACCAATGACAAGGTGGTCAACCCTTCGCCGAGAAGACTCGACGATCCGATCCCCGCTAATCGCGAGCGAGGCGGCCGCTGCCCATTCCGCGGAACACCGGGAAACTCAAATCGCGGAGAGGCTCAGAGATTCATCTTCTTGGTTCTTTCGGTAAAGTCACGTGACTTTACCGAAAGAACCAAGAAGATGAATCCCTGCAGTCACGAAAGCTTTAAATCGAAATTTAGGTTCAGAGATCTGGCGAGCGCACACCAGTCCCGGCTCGCGGCGATCATCAGTGCCGGATGAGCCCGGTCCACGTGGAAAACCGGGTTCCAGAGCCCGCGACGAGTGAGGAGCGACCGACAGATTGAACCGGGACGGACGCGTACCACGTGCGGAACGGACGCGGGTTGTTAATCCGCGAGCCTGATAATAATCCGCCCCAAGGTTCAATCCGTGTTATCGGCACAGACACAATTGCAGGTATCCCTCGGTTCACGAAAGGGACGCGCGTCCGTCGAAAACCACGAGCAGCAGGAAATGTCGCAGAATGGCTTTTCCCGTGACTTCAATACAAGAACATTCGGAATGTGTTTCGGACAGTCATTCCAACTCGGACACCACCTCTATCTATCACGTTTAGCAATCCAAAAATAGTAATAAAGAACGTTGACATTAAATCAATCGAATCACAATTTATAACAATTATAACAATTCGCCTTTTCAGGGAACTCGCCAAAAGATCTGCTGCACGTTGGAGTGACGCTGAGGCGACGCGGAGACGTCACGTTTGCACTGCAGGGACTCCGTGACGCTGTATCCGATGGATGACGACGCAGCCTCCGCGCGTTTGATGATCTCACGGTGCCCGGCGTGCCGTTGTTGAGATTTGGCCCACGTGAGAATTCAATTTCGTTCATCAAAAGGCGTCCATAATGTCAACTGCTTTCATGCGGAAATTCGTAAACCTAACGTTCGTTAATCGAGGGATACCTTTAAAATAAAATTGCGGCCGAAACCACAGACCACAATTTTAAAAGTCACATTTTTTTCTTCCCACGGATGTCGCTTCGGTTGAGCTCATGCCACGTCAGCTCCAGGCTAAGTGGAGCCGGGTTGCGTGGGCTTCCGAGCTGTTTTCATCGATTCTTTTCAAAAAGGTGGTCTCTCAATCTGGTCTTGGCAGCTTTAATAAAAATTACAATATAAAAATCGGACGAGCTAAAACATTTTTTTGTAAACAACTCCCGCTCATCGACGGCGATTACTCGGAGATGCCCCTTTAAAAATGGTGGCCGCCAAATAACCGCCACCCTCCAAAGGCGGGAACCCCCCCCCCCCCCCCTACGAGGTCAACGATGACATCACCCAGGACCGACCTGTCACCTCCCGTGCAGCGGCACCGGTGGTAACGGGGGAGGGGGGGGGGGTTGATTCCACGAATTGCCGCGACTCTATAACCCTTTCTCTGAAAACACCAGCGGTCGACGCACACGAATCTGACTCCCCGATTCTTACGCAACGCCATCTTAGTAACAGTAGTAATAATAACGACCGAAGCATCATTACACCTCCAATACACACACGGCATCGTTACACGCGCGGAGAGAATTGTGGCCGTGACCCCCACGAAGGCTGTAAAAGTGGCAGCCGCAGTAACGTTTGTGGCATCTGCGCGTCGTGCAGACGCGTTAACCGAATATTGCAAAGCAATTGGTCCCGTGAATACGAGTGGACTAATCATCCTATATATTTATACTGTATATAATCGACTCGGCAGGTAATGATACATTCCTTCGTTAATAAATTAGCCTCCCGAGCCGCTAATTAACTCGCCTAACCGAGCTCACCACTCACCCACGTTAATTTGACCTACAATCACCGTGTCCTATGATACAGCGCCGCGCACAGCCTCGCTAGCGACACTCGGCCCGACGGCCTCCGGAGGCGACGAGGCGGCAAGGCGTCTCTTCGTCTTCGTACAACTGCGCCCACGGCAGCGAGGAGCGGCAGGCGGCCGCATCTCGTCGCAAGTCCATCCCAGGCCGCGTCTTTGTCCCATCACCTCCCGCGCCACTTCCCGCGACATCCTCGAACCGATCATTCAACCGCCCGGGGCGATCCCGCGATGCGTTCCGCTCGCGGTGTTCGTCCCAGAATGCACCGCGGCTCACAGGTTGCGCAGCCGTGCCAGCAGGGAGTCGGCGTTCCCGACCGGATCGCCCTTGCGATTGGACCCCGGATCGGCCTTGCGATTGTGACGAGCGGACGGATCCGCATTCGATGCCGGAGTCCGCGCGGCGCGATTCCGATCCTGGGTTTTCTGACCACCCTTCGTCGCCGT
Organism: Lethenteron reissneri; assembly: GCF_015708825.2. NCBI lineage: Eukaryota > Metazoa > Chordata > Hyperoartia > Petromyzontiformes > Petromyzontidae > Lethenteron > Lethenteron reissneri. The sequence continues at coordinate 801,688 of NC_083837.1, read as the reverse complement.
CGTTGTCGCTGAGGACACAAAAAAATGTTGGTGAAACGGGAGGGACGGCCACGTGACGACGCCATCACGAGTTCGACGATTTCACAGAACAGGCTGCGGCAGTTAGCCCACCTAAAGCCTCAATATTGTAAAAAAATAATATTCTTTATTAAAATCAAGTTAAAATAACAGTTTAAACGGTGTAATTTTTTTGTACCAGGTGACCGCAATTTAAGTCGAGTAATTTTGGCTTCTTGAATCGACGTGGATCAAAGAAGATTTTTGTTCCTGGGTACTAAGTGTTATCACACGCTTTTCATTAACTCACTCTGTCTGTTGTTGTCGTATCCTCAAATCTTGTAACTCAATTTGAACCCACTTTCCAATGTCGTATCGACTGCAAACTTGGTATAGTTATGTCACACTGATGACAATACTATATTCTATCATTAAAAATAAAATATATATATTTTTTAACAATCTTTTTTATATGTTATGTTTCGGCTTGGGTCTAATTGTCCACGCTCAACTGAAGTTGGCTGTAATTGGCCACGGTCCCTTACGTTGTGGCAAGCTTCAGGGCCACTTCCTGGAGTCGTGGAGTTCTGCCATTACTAGTACATTTCATTAAAGCGTGTTTATAAAAAAGTTTTTTTAAATATTACTTATTCTGTAATTGCTTATGCCTCAAAAGTACAGAAGATGGCTGCTATTATTATTACTCCCCACAAACTTTGCTTCTGAGACAAGAGCGATACTGAGAGCGCTAACGGGCAGATACCATTGGCTGCCGCTTTCTCCGTTGCCTGCTTCTTTGCACCGATCGGAGCGCAGTTCTCCTCTCCTGCAACGAGTCACGGAACAATAATTAATCACTCGTGAGCGAGCGAGAGAGAGAGGTGAGAGAGAGGTGAGAGAGAGGTGAGAGTACGGCGGCCGCGGAGATGGAGCGACCAAATCGGCTCGGTGGGCCCTAACCTGGTAAAATAAAAAAATTGTGTAATTTTTATTATTTTTGTTTAAATAAAAAATAAAAACTCCCGTCGAACATTTCCATCATGAAGGTCGTTAACAAAAGTAACACCGGCGGGCATCGTCGCCTTCATCGGCGATCGCCAAGCGTCCGCGCCCCCCGTGCCCCCCCCCCGTACTCCCCGTGCCCCCCCTCATGCTCTCCCCGTTCGCTCCGTGCCCCCCATGCCCCCTCCGTATCCGTATTCCCCGTGCCCAATGTGCCCCCCCGTGCGCTCCGTGCGTTTTGTGCCCCCCGTGCCCCTCCGTGCACCACCATGCCCCCCATGTCTCCCGTGCCCCCCCATGTCTCCCATGCCCCCCCATTCCCCCCCATGCCCCCCGTGCCCCCCCCCGTGCCACCGGTGCTCCAGCGTACCTGTCTGGGGGGGGCTCCGCTTGCGCCGCTCACGGAAGGCAGCGCCGGACTGCAGCGCCTCCAGCAACGTGTCCATAACTCCCGTCTCACCACCCTCTGAAACGCCGGGAGACACGGGGGGGGGGGGGGGAGACACGGGGGGGGGGGGGCACACGGGGGGAGGGAGCACGGGGGGTGGACACGGGAGGGACAGAGGGTAGACATGAGGGGGGGGGCATGGGGGGAAGCGGGGGACACAGAGAGACACGGGGAGACACGGGGGACCCACGGAGACACTGAAGACAGGGAAAGTGGGACATGGGTATGTGAGGACACGGAGACATGCAGATAAAGAGAAACGTGAGCACACGGTGACAAGGATGTTCCAAGATGACAACCCCAACAACTCAGCGATGCCGGCTCAGTGTCTGCAAGGTGGCCATCGTGAAACCCGTGGGTGAAGGCGAGACTCCAAGTCACAGTGGTGATCGGTGACGCACAACACGGCCATCGCAAACCCCCTGCGGTGCCCAGCGTGCCACATCCAGAAGCAGGATGTCACCGGCGCCGTGACCGTGACCCAGCCACTATGAACTCCACGAGACCAAGATCCTCAGGATAGTCTTCGACAGACCGTTGGGGCAAGTGCTGCTATTTAATGAACCTCTGGTCGCATCTGCAATGTCCGCACGCAGACAGGCCCGTCGGGCCCAGCTGGTGGCGCTTGCCCGACGGCCCAGTCCGGGACCCTGGGCTGCTCCCACCGAGCGCCGCGACCCGCCCACGGCCCACGCTGGCGCCGCGTACCGGGCCGCTCGATGTCCGCCAGGTGCTTGCGCCGCTGCCGGCGCTCCGAGCGCTCCTTCTCCGCCGCCTCCTTGGCGATGCGCGCCCGCCCGATCTTCTCCTCCGTCTCGCGACGCTTGGCGTTGTCACGGAGAGCGTCCTGCCCCCCGCGCGGTGAGTGAGGCGCGAGGGACGGGGGGGGAGGGGAGGCGGGGGGGGGGGCAGCAGGGGGGGCGATGGAGTTGAGGAGACGACGCAGCGACCGCGGAGGCGAAAATTGTGGTGCCGTTGGTGGTGGTGTTGATGGTGGTTATGGTGTCATGGTGGTGATAGTGTTGTTGTTGGTGGTGGTGTTGATGGTGGTTATAGTGTCATGGTGGTGAAGGTGATAGTGTTGCTGTCGTTGGTGGTGTTGATGGTGGTTATGGTGTGGTAGTGAAGGTGATAGTATTGTTGATGGTGGTGATGGTGTGGTGGTGGTGATGGTGTGGTGGTGATGTTTATTGTGGTGGAGAGCGGCAGAGCAGTAGGTTAGCCCCCTGCGCTACAAACTCGGTGACCCGAGTTCGATTCCCACCAACGCTGTCAATGGTGATATTGACGGTGGCTATGGTGGCAACAATTTCAGCGACCCCATTTCCCACGCAACCCCCACGACCCTCGTGACCCCACGACCCCGTGACCCTCGCTTCCCCCACAAAACCCGTGACCCTCACGACCCCGTACCTGGAAGGCGGAGCGAAACTCCTCCAGGTCGGCGAAGAACTCCTCGGGGGGCACCTTGGCGATGTCGAAGGCGTAGAAGCGGCCCAGTTCGCGGTAGCGGCGGTCCATCCCGTCGCGCTGCTGCACCAGCTTGCCGTGCGTCTCGAGCGCCGCGCGCAGGAAGCCGTGAGCCCCGCCGACAACGCCGCCACGGAGTCAAGGGGGGAACTCGCCGGGCCTTCTCTCCCGTGGTGTTAGCGCTCGGTGTCGGTGCTGACGCGTTGTGTGGCGTTGTTGTCTTGTGGTGCTATTATGTGGTGTTGTTGTGGTGCGGTGTTGTTGTGGTGCGGTGTTGTGGTGGTGTTGTGTTGTGGTGTGTTGTTGTGGTGGTGTTGTGTTGTGGTGGTGTTGTGTTGTGGTGGTGTTGTACGCTGTTGCGTTGTGTGGTGGTTGTTGTTTTGTGGTGTTATTGGTGTTGTTGTAGTGCGGTGTTGTTGTGGTGTGTTGTTGTGGTGCGGTGTTGTTGTGATGGTGTTGTGTTGTGGTGGTGTTGTTGTGCTGTTGTACGCTGTTGCGTTGTGCTGCTTGTTGTTGTTGTTTTGGCGTCACAACAAAGACAACGACATCGTCGGCGCAAACACCGCCCCAAATTCTCAGCAAAAACATTCCCCCCATTGTTGTTGCTAATGACCTGTACAGTCATTTCCTGCCTTGTTATTGACAACAACAGCAGCAGCGGCGGTAGTAGTGGTAGCGGCGGTAGCAACACTCGGTGGTGCACTTCCCTTCGTGTCATCTGCACGCGAGTCGACGGGATTCGACGCGGGCACTTTGCGCGCGATCCACTGCCGGTCGGGGGACTCCTCCCCCCCGGCCGTACTTCACCACGCTGGTCACCGTGGGGGGGCTGGCGAACGCCGAGGAACGTACGACGCAGGAGCATAGAAGTACGACAGCGCGACGATGGTTTTGCCGCACCGCCCTCTGTTAGTGGCCCATTCAAGCCCTGGCCGGGCTCAACTCCGCTTAACCTCCCACATCAGAGGGGATCGGATGCGTTCCGGCTGACTTGACGACCGCGGGCCCACAAATTGGTACTTGGTATTTTATCCAACCCGGAGTGAGGATGGTAATGACGACAGCGAGAGCCGAACCTGTCACCCCGTAACGGCGAGCGGAACGACAAGTAGTTAAAGCTCTTACATTACACGCCGTGATTTCACTCGTGTGTTAACTCGATCCCGGCCACGATAATTAAATAAAACATTTACATTTAAAGTTATTACCCGAGCGCTGCTGAACGTCCATTAAGGAAACTGCGTAGACTTACAGGCCGCTGGGGCAGGTGCTGTGGGCAGAGACAAAGGTGCCCCGCGTAGCCTCAACGGAGCGTCGGGGCAAGTGCCGTGAGCGAGCAGCACCGAAGGAGGCCGGCGACGGCGCGTGGCGGGGTGGCGTGTGGCCAGCACCGCATACGCCCCCCCCCCGGCCACCTTTGTCTCCCCAGTGCCGACGAAGGAGCACGAGCCGGCACGACACGAGCCGGCGCAGGGGAAGGGGCCGGCGACGGTTTTGGAGGTCGCTCCTGGCCAGCGACGCTCCGCTGGTCGAGAATTCCGAGCCACAAATAAACAAACAAACTCCTCGTCGTCGTCGTCGCCGTCGTCGCGAGAGAGACGTGATACGAGGACGAAGCGGGAGGCGCCCTGGGGGCTTCCATCAACCCGCCTCCTGAAGCTTCCGGGAGGCCACAAAAGCCGTGAACGGCATCATCCACGTGGACGACAACGACGACGACGTTGATGCACACGTGGAAATTAAAAATCTCTGCGGTCAGTGCGCAGCGACCGTCGTCCCCACCCAGAACAGACGACTCGCGGGCCGATTGAGGGCTACGTACGTACGCACGTAGACCTTCTTTCGCGCCGTGCGTAGCCGGCCGTGCCAATCGCAGGTGCGGGGGAAGGAGGAAGAAACGAAGCAGGAGGAGGAGGCGCCATCACGGCGGCGATGAGCCGCCACTCCGCGGCCATCTGGCTCATCGACCAAACTAAGAGCTCAACTGTTTCTATTTGACCAGGTAAGGTAGGCCCCCACTGAGCTGTATCACTGGCTATCACAAACTATAGCTCGTCCAAGTGGCTTGTTATCGTGTGCAAATTTATCGCGTGCATCGATTCTAAATATGGAGGGAAAACACTGCAGGACCCGGAGAAGAATCCACACGACCACGGGGAGACAGAGAGAGAGGGCCGGGCTCGAACCCACGACCTCCCGCAGACCAGGCGAGGGAGTTAACATCTTGCCACCACGGCACCCAACAATCAGGGATGAGAGTTTGGGAGGCAGGAGGATAAGTTTGACCGGGCCACACCGTTGCTTCTAGTTCTAGCGCAACTCCGCCATCTGCAAGTCGGCGAGCTCCGATTCTTATTCCGCGTTAAAATTGAACAACGCCAAGGTGCGTGCTGGCGGAGGTGGCTAAAAAGTCCCATTCGGGCTCCGAATAAGTCGGCAAATTCCCTGTCCCCCCCGCCCCCCCACCCCCAGGGCCTACCTACAAGTAGGGATGGGGGGGGGGCAACATCTGGCCGTGGTTGTGCGGTTGAGGCTTGCGAGCCGAGGGGAGCTCCGACCGAGCGTCTGCGCCCCCCACCCCCCACGCCCTTCCTCTCTGCGGACTCTCGCTCGGCCCGCGATGGACGGCGCAGGAAGGCGAGCGCCCGGATGGACCGCGGCAAAACACAATAGCACGGCCGCCCCCACCCCCCAACCACCTACAACCACCCACCCACTCGGATCGCCAGCACCCCCACGGGAGTGGAACAGAAACCCCCACCCCACCACCCAACCCCCTCCCCCCCCCAGACTCATTGTCAATCCACTGCTGGATGGATGGGGGGCCCTCCCCCCGCTCATGCGTGGGTCGTTGTTTGACCAAGGTCGGCATGCTAGGTCAAACCCCACGGCGACTCGTTTCTTTATAGAAGTGTTTTTTGTGTTTAGTGTTGTTGTCCTTCCAACGCCGCACCTCCGGTTAGCACGGTTGGCTACATACAGTGCGAAAGAAGTTCAATGTACACACACACATACTGCACAGACTCAACACTGCCCATAGACTCAGCACTACCCATAGACTCAACACTACCCAGACTCAACACTGCCCATAGACTCAACACTACCCATAGACTCAACACTGCCCATAGACTCACACGACCCATAGAACTCAACACTGCACCTCCGATTAGCACGGTTGGCTATGTACGGTGTGAAAAAAGTTCAACGCACATGCACCCGGGTCTGCCCCGTGACCTCCTGCCAGCAGCGAGCCTTCCACACTTCACGTGACCTCAACGTGCACCTAGCATGGCACAGACGTCTCGGTGACGTCACAGTCGCTTAGTAGCGAACGGGCGGCCGTTGTCGTCGACTAGATTTGATGATGCGAGAGTTCGTCGGGGCAGGGAGCGTAGAAGTACAGTACAACAATGGATTGTTGCTGCACTGCCTCCCACGTAGCACCACGTGACGAGCCGCTTGGGGCGTGGTGCTCGCCCATCCGAGCGCCGTCCCGGCTTCCTGGGTCACACAGGAGGGGCCCCTGTTGGTACCGTAAACCGTCGGCCATCGTCTAACCGCTGCTGGATGAAGGCCGCTCCGCTCGCGCGCACGAGCCGACCTCGTCGCCGCTCCATCTCCGCAGGGGGGTGGAGACCCCCTCGTGTAAGTGTGCACCACTCCCTGGATCAGACGGCAAAACAATTCACCCCCCCCCACCCCCGCTACCCCCTCCGCCCCCCCCCCCCCACCGTGCCCACCTCCAACGGCACCCCCCCCCCCCTCCCCAGCAACCGCACGACCCGTCGCGATTCTGTGGGGGCGGAATCGCGATGCCATTCACGGAACCGATCCCATCGGCGCCGTCTCGTGTGGCCAACGGGTCTCCTTCGCCCTGTCGGCCTCAAAGTAAAACAATCGGCATCTCGTTCGATTGCACGAAACGTTTACCGATCCTCCGGGCAGGGGCCAGATGATTGGTCCATCGTCGTTACTTCGTCAGCGTGCCCAGCGCCGGGCTCTGCGCGATGACGACGACGACGACTCTAGGTCAGGCGATGCGGTCATCAAACGATCGCCCGACGCGCGATGACCGACACCACCGACCAACCACCCCCCCCACCGACCGCCCCCCCAAAACGATGACGCCGCGAACCCGCGACCCCCGCGGTAGCATCGCCGCTCGTAGAGGCGCGCTGGAGATGTTTCCACTCGGAGCCACCGAGGCAGGAAGCCGGAGCGAGGAAGGAAGGAAGCAGCTTTCAAGGGAGGGCCTTAGGAAGGAGCCATTCCTTCTTCGTTCGACTTTCCTTAACGTTTAAAAAATATATATTCACGACTTTGTTTCTGTGCGGAAGTCGAGGCTTCCGCTTTCGCGATGAGTTCTCACAGAGCCTCGGAGAGCGAGAGAGACGAGGGGGGGGGGGAGGAACGGAACGCGCTTCCAGAGGACGTCCACCACGGAGGCGGAGCGAGTTAATCCACGCGTGGTGCAGGAACACGGTGGATCATCGCGTCGCGACGAGAGATGGCGACGGCTTGGGGAGGAATCCACGCGGCGGTGGACGGTGCACGGTTGATGATGATGATTGTGATTGATGATGATGGTGATTGATGATGATGGTGATTGATGATGATTGTGATTGATGATGATTGTGATTGATGATGATTGTGATTGATGATGGTGATGATGGTGATTGTGATTGATGATGATGATTGTGATTGATGATGATGATGGTGATTGATGATGATGGTGATTGATGATGATTGTGATTGATGATGATGACCGAGTTTGACATTTTGACCGCGAGGTCACCCACACTCGTCGTGTATCGTCCAAACTCGCGGCACCGGTTCCGTTAATCTGGCCAGAGCGCTGGCCGCCATCGCCACAGGCTCGTGCGGCAATCCGCCACCGCCACCGCCACCGGCGCGTCGACACCGCGACGCCCTTCGCTGCCCGCCTCCCGTCTCCCGCGGCGTCGCCCTCCCGGGGCCGCTTTGATGTCCCCCTCCCAATGTCGCCCTCGCTCATTTTTCACCGCCGGTACTTTTGCATTTTTTTTTACTATTCTTATTTTGAAAACGGGTCGTGGCGTGGGAACAATCGGGCGGGCGGCCGGCACCGTGTGGGAGGGGGCTGCTGTTTGTTGGGGGGGGTGGGGGGGGGGGTGGGGGGGGTGGGGGGGGGTCTCGCTTTGAGGGCGGGGGACTTGGAGAAGCCGAAAGGGAGCTCGCTCGCGAGATGGAAACTGTCTGTTTAGTTTCAGGCCGGACACACTGCATGAGAACATATCCGGGCCGGGTTCCGATAGATCCGCGGTGGCCGGCAAAAGGCTCACGTACGTACGTGCGTGCGTGCGTGCACACGCCTATATCCACGTGCGCGTGTGTACGTGGATACGCACGCAACGGAACTCCCTCCTCCTCCTCCACAAAAAATAATAACAACATCACGCAACGGGCCGTTTGTGTTTTGCTTTCGAAAAAATGCAACGCTGCGCCGTGCGTTTACCAGCGTGGTTAGCGTGCGAGCGTGCCAGCAAGTTGGTGGCTACGTCGTTAAGGTAGATTAGTTTACGGGTAGGTACATTGGTGGGTAGGTACTTGGTGGGTAGGTACATTGGAGGGCAGCGACATTGGTGGGTAGGTACATTGGTATGTGGGGCCCGCGGCTGTTCTCAACGTTGGCCTACCGCTCCACCTGTGCCGGGTAAGGTCGGCATATCAATTGGAACGCAGGTTGGCAGACAGCGAGGCAGAAGCAGCCATTCGCTCGTCACGCGTCGTCCAGCGAAGCAGCGTTGCGCCAAAACGCGTCACCTCTTGCGACGGCCTTCACGTGAACCGCTCCGGGCTGATCACGTCGGGGGGGGGGCCGGGGGGGGGGGCCACGGGTGAGGGTGGCGCCGTTCCTTCGAGGGCCGCAGTCTCTCACTTCGAACGTCGACCCAAGTGAGCGCAATTCCCCTGCAGGAGTTTGCGCATCGAGGTGGGGGGGGGGGCGACGCGCGTCCAAAAGTAGTGAGAGTTGCACGAGCCGACGCTGAACAGCGGACGGCAAGAAAGGCCTCTCTCTCTCGCTCTACATCCGGTTCCGGCAGTCACCGGGACGCCGGCGCGGGCCCCCCCCCCCCCCCCCTGCTTAGCGTCGCGTCCATCGAGTGCAGCCGGAGAGAGCGATCGCACCGCCGCTAATCTGTAACTCTCGCGTGCCCACGCACACAAAGAGCCCCCCACCACCCACGCCCCCCCCCACCCCCCGTTGGAGGCCCGCCCACTCGTTTGGGGCCAACATTCAATGACAGGAAGTCGGCAGAATAAGAAAATTGTTAAAGTGAAGCGAGCGAGCGGGCGGGTTACAGGAGCCACGCCAACGGTTATCAGCCGCCCAGCCCCCTCCCTCCCAGCCAGAGTCAACACGCCACGTGGTGCCGTGTTATAACACGTCACGTGATGCCGTGTGTTATAACACGTCACGTGATGCCGTGTGTTATAACATGTCACGTGATGCCGTGCGTTATAACATGTCACGGGTTGGTAGTGTGGCTTTCCTGGATAAACAGGTAAATAGTTATTATTGAGTATTATACCCAGGACCCCCTCAATGGCCTCCGTGGCTCGTCACTGGGCGAGCGAAAAAACTCAGCCAAAGATTTAGGAGTTCCCCCGGCCACCAACGAACAAAAATAACTTTTTATTTTACCGGGTTAAGGCCCGACTGAGCTATGCAGCTCTGTTGTTTAGATTCGACCCGGCCAACACAAAATGAGAGCTCCAAAAAAGTGGCTTATCATTATCATCAACACGTTGAAATTTATAGCAATTACTCTGAACGCACAATTATAAAAATGTGGAGGGGAAACACCGGAGGACCCGGAGGAAAATCCACACGGCCACGGGGAGAGAATCTCCCAATATACAGCAGGCACCTTCAGGGTCGGGATCGAACCCACGGCCTCCTGTAGACCAGGCGAGGTAGTCAACATCTCACCACGGAGAGAGAGAGACACGCAAACTCCAAATATACAGCAGGCATCTTCAGGGTCGGGATCGAACCCATGACCTCCTGTAGACCAGGCGAGGTAGTCAACATCTCACCACGGAGAGAGACACGCAAACTCCAAATATACAGCAGGCATCTTCAGGGTCGGGATCGAACCCACGACCTCCTGTAGACCAGGCGAGGTAGTCAACATCTCACCACGGAGAGAGAGAGACACGCAAACTCAAAATATACAGTAGGCATCTTCAGGGTCGGGATCGAACCCACGACCTCCTGTAGACCAGGCGAGGTAGTTAACATCTCACCACGGAGAGAGAGACACACAAACTACAAATATACAAAAGGCATCGTCAAGGTCTGGATCGAACCCACGACCTCCTGCATACCAGGCGAGGTAGTCAACATCTCCTAGCCACCGTGGCAGCCAGTCGGCGAACAACCCAGGCTGCGGGGGGGGGGGGGGGGGGGCGTCTCTGTCCGATGACCTCACGCGAGAGGGCCTGCTGGCGATCTCATTAAACCCGCCCGTTGGGTGTGCACGTGCGCCCACGCCACCGGCTCCACGCGAACGTCAAACTCAATTTAGCAATCCAATCAAGCCGTCGCCGCCGCGGTTTTTAATTTTTTCCTCGCTCGGGGGGCCCCTTTACTTAGGAGCGCGTGTCGAGAGAAACGTTTGTTTCTCCCTCCCCCCCCCCCCCCCAGGGTCCGAGCGGGGGACATCTGCGTTGCGTCGCCGGACAAGCGGCGGGGGGAAGGAAGCTCCTGGTTGCCACCTCCGGGGGCGGCGCAACAAAGCGGGGAGGGAGCGAGCCTCGCCACACGGGGAGGGAGCGGGAGAGCTCCGTGCACACGACGCATCGTCGTCGTCGTGCGTGGCGCATGGCCGCGCGCAAACTCACAAAAGCCGGGCGAACTCTACGCGCACCTGGGGAGGGAGACTCGCGTATTGACGTCAGCTCCTCCGACGAGCGGACGTGGCCTGGGAGGACCTGGACAGGTGGCGACACGAGGGGAGGGGGCGGACGCCTGCAAAACAGGCGGCGGCCTACGTCAGGCTTCGTGCAAATTTCCTCTCGCGGGGGACGGCGCTTATCGTCAACAACATCGGCCCAGTTCTATCCACTGCTGGATGAAGGCGTCCCCCCCCCCTCCTCCTGCCAAGATAAAATCAGCAGCAAAGACAAAGATCCCACGTATAGCCTTAACAGACTTGTTGGGGCAAATGCTGTTCGTGAGTAGCAGCACCTATGAAGGCCGGCACGGCACACGGGGGAGAGTGGGGGGGGGCACCACGCCTAAGCAGCGCTGTTTTACACAGGTACTCATTTGAGGCCGAGTCGACCTAGGGGAGGCCCAGTCCCAGTTCAGATAATAGTCGCCGGTGATGGCCGCGAGCGAGAATCAACTCGGGTTGCCCGGTTCGTGGCAAAGCGCTGACCGCGACACTACCGCTCCCCCCCCCCCTCCACACACACACACAAACGAATACGCACGCACAGCTGCATATTAATAATCGGTATAAAACAATAACAATAATTGCCTTTCCGTTGTTCCTCAGCAGATTGCATCTCAATATTTTTATAATCTGTTGTTTGGGAAAAGTTAAACGTGTTCTTTGTTTGAATTGGATGACTTTGTTAGCACTGTTTACTGCAAGGCAGTTACACCCCCCCCCCCCCCCCCCATCATTACGAACGAACAATAATGGAGGTGGCTGTGTTGGATACACCAAGCTGCCAAGGCCGAGGATGCTGGGTTCAAACTCTGGGGCTGGGTGCGTCACTCTCTCTCGCTCGCTCTCAATCAATCGATCGTTCGATCGATCCATCAATCGATCGTTCGATCGATCCATACAAGAGCACGGATTAGATCAAAGCTGGACTCCTTGTTGCGATCACACCTGGGCCCAGGCCCCAACCTACCCCGCCGCAGCACCTGCTGGGAGCAGCCAGCGTGGACTGACGAACCGGCGCTCGCCAATTCATCTCACTCACCGGTGGTCAGTCACCTCCTCATCGCTCTTCTATCGCTACCACCACCGCGGGTTCCTGTTCCCGTGAGCTGCACTCGTTGAGTCCGACAGCCGCGTTGAGGACTCGGTCTGTACCAGACGCTCACCGCGTCGTCGTCCCATCATCCGCGCTGCGTTCAACCACCACCACACGTGCAGGTTCACGAAAAGTAACTCGCCCAGCCACTCACTCACCCACTCCTCACTCGCCCCCTACCCACACACTCGCCCACCCACTCTCAACACACTCGCCCACTCACCCACTCACTCGCCCACCCACTCCACACACACTCGCCCACCCACTCCCCACACACTCGCCCACCCACTCCCCACTCACTCGCCCACCCACTCCCCACTCACCCACTCACAGGGTTCACACCTTCCATATTCTCCCCCCCCGCTCTGCCCCCGCCCTGGAATTCCCTCCCAAAGCTCGTGGACAATAAATAATTCCACCAACGCAGTCACAGGGTCCGGGATCGAACCCGCGACCTCCTGCGTACCGGGCGAGGGGGGGGGGGTAACGGTCTCGTTGGGTGGCGCGGCGCCGTTAAGAGCTCCAAGTCGATCGACGCCGATAGCAGCGCCATCGCGGGGACGTCGGGGGGGCGGGGGGGGGCGGAAGGGCGCTAGATTTTGAAAATGTGACATAATGGAACAAACGAGAAAACACCGTGGTTGCATTATATTCCACTCGGCCGTTAATGCGGTCCACATACCGCCGATTTCCGTCGTAAGCAAATAAAAATATAAACAAAGATTTCCCACCCCCTCTCCCTCCCCTAGTGTCGCCCTAAACAGGCTGTGGGGTCAAGTGCTGTTCGCGGAGTAGCACCAGGTACTCGTTTTAGGCCGAGTCGACCTAGGGGAGGCCTAGGACCGGTTCGGATAATAGTCCCGGTGTTGGCCGTGAGCGGGAACCGAACGCGGGTCGCCGGGTTCGTAACGCAGCTCGCTAACCGATGCACCACCGCTCCCCACATACACATACTCACACACACTCACAGAATCACACGCAACAACCGCCATTCGCCACTAAGTGGCGGTGACGTCACCACGACGCTTGTGCCAGGCCATGTGCACCTTGAGGCCAGACACACACACGCACACACACACAGACACACACATACACACATACGCACGCACACACACAGACACACACACGCGCACACACACACAGACACACACATACACACAGACGCACACACACAGACACACACACAGACACACACACGCACACACACACAGACGACACACACACACACACACGCGCGTGCGAGTGGACAAGCGCAGGCTGCGAGATAGAATTGTGGCCACGTCACCCCATGATAGTGTGGGAGAATAAACAGCTACAGATGTAAAACATCACATGAGAGAGACTTGAGAATCAGAAACATTCGCACTCACGCAACCACACACACAAAGACCTCCCGTATAGCCTTAAGAGACTGTTGGGGCAAGTGCTGCGCGCGAGCGGCACCTCTGAAGGCCGACACGGCGCAATGATGTGGCCAGCACCACGCCCGGCCGCCTTCTCAATGTTGATTGTTGACAACAACAACAACCGCCATTTTCAATAAAGTGGCGGTGACGTCACCACGGGGCCTGTGCCAGGCCAGGTGCACTTTGAGGCCAAGTGAAAGTGTGGAAGCCTCGCTGGCAGGAGGAGGTCACGGGACAGACCCAGCAGGTGCCATGGGATGACCGACTTGAGATGACCGGCAGATGCACCACCAACCGTGCCCCCTGCCGTGCCAACTCACTGCGTTTTAGCGGCCCGGCAGGAGGACACGCACGCACGGACGCACGCACACGCGCACAATGGCGCACACATAAAGGGACGGACACACACACCCATTTCCTCTGCCTCCATTAAGTCTCGCGTTCAAATGGAACTATTCTGGTATCTGACGACATCCCGGCAAACGGAGAGCTTTCTGCTTGGGTCAATAAAGGGTGCAGCTTACTGGCACACACGCACGCATACACACGCACCTACACACACACGCAACACACGCACGCACGGGTACACACACACGCACGCACGGGTACACACACACGCACACACGCACGCACACACACACGCACGCACACACGCGTACACACACACGCACCTACACACACACGCGTACACACACACGCACCTACACACACACGCGTACACACACCCACACACGCACGCGTACACACACACGTACACACACACGCACACACACACACTCGCACACACACACGCACACACACACACTCGCACACACACTCGCACGCAAAAACGTACACGCATGCACACACACACGCACGCACACGCATGCACACACACACATCCTCCAACAATTGCCCAGGCTCTGTGGCCCTCTATCAGGCTGCTTTGATGCCATTTCTCAACTTGTTTTATTCATTTTGATTCTGCGTGGTAGGAGTGGCAGCCATATGGTTTTCATTTGATTGGCAGTGGCTGTATATGGGATTTGGTCCTCGTATATACATGGTGCTTCAAAAAAACACTTATATGGGACTATCGTTTTTAATGGAAAAATAATGTATAATGCCCTGTAACATGATAACAACTTGTACGTTACTAGCTTCTCAAAGTCAAGGAGTCTCTCCCACGTGTCCGCCATCGTTGTCAACGCGTGGCCTGGGATCTTCTCCAGGGGGTCTCCAGAGCTCGCTGGAGGAGGAGGAGGCACATTTCTCGTGGTTGTTGTTGCAAATTCTCAGAAGTGAACTTTTTTTTAAAACGCGCCCTGTATATAATTAATGTACAGCGACATGGAATGCTGTTCGCATGAATGACGCCAAATCAAGTGAAAGTATGATTATTATTAAGGTCTGTGGGGGTCCTATGCCTGACCGGCACCAGTAAAAAGTGTTAACACTCCAACAATTATCCAAGCTCTGCGTTCCTATGTTGTGATGCTTGACCAACACCAGACCGTGAGTGTTTACACGTGAGAGGAAGCCGGAGTAAGTGGAGACAAACCCCGCACGTGTTAAAAGGGGGGGTCCCGTTACCACTCAAGCTCAACAACGACAATCGCCCAAGCTCTCGCGGTCCTACATCGGGATGTCCGACCCAACTCCATTAATGCGCGAGGGAACCGGAGCACTCTGAGACAAACCTCCCGGCCCGCCCGGCGCGCGAGGGGGGTAGCGATCTCCCCCCCCCCCCGCCGCCCCCCACCGTGACCCCACACGGCGGCACCTCCGGAGGACGTCACGCGCGCCAGAGAGGATATCGTCATCTTGGCCACGAACTGGTCGTTGGGGTCGCTGCTCGCCGGGAAGGTCTTCAGCTCCTTGTCCAGCTGCTGGAGCTGCGTGCCCATGGCGGTGACGCTCTTCTGCACGTTCTCCGTCGACACTGGCGGGCGGGTGGGCACAGCGATGCCGGGCGGGTGAATGCCGGATTAAAACGACGGCGGTCCGGTGATAACGCGGCAATGCCGCTATTGAAACCGAAACAATGTTTTTTTTTTATTTTACCCGGTAAAGGCCCCACTGAGCTATACGGCTCTTTTTCTCAGAAGCGACGTGTCCACGACAAATGACGGCTCAACGAAGGGGCTCTTCATCATCCTCTTAGTTCTTTCGGTAAAGTCACGTAGGTAAAAAATGAAATTAAAATTCATCAAAAATAAAAACAATAAAATCACGACGTTTCGGAGGCAACACAAGCTTCCGTCTTCAGGTGAAACTGTCACAGCAAAATATCTGTATCAAGTGAAAGAACTAAGAGTATGAATCCTTGCAGTCACGAAAGCTTCCAATCTAGAACTCATCATCATCGTCGTGTGCAAACGCGTAGATGCAAAATACCCTAAAACGTGCGACGTCGATTCTAAATGTGGAAGGAAAAAACTGGAGCGCCCTGCGGAAAATTCACGCGACCACGGGCAGAGAGACACGCAAACTCCAAATATACAGACCTCCTGTATAGCAGGCGAGGTAGTGAACATTTCGCCCGGTCATACAAACTCCACACACTCACCGACTCGCTCAACAACAACCGCTATTCACTACTAAGTGGTGGTGACGTCACCACGGCGCTTGTGCCAGGCTATGTGCACTTTAAGGCCACGTGAAGTATCGAACGCAGGAGGTCACGGAACAGACCCAATTGCCATGGGTTGACTGGCCGATGCACCATCTGTGCCAACTTGCTGCGTTTTATTCACCTGGCACTCCGCTCGTTGTTGTGAGCGTCGCTCCTCTGCCCTCCGTTGTTGTTGGAGGGCGACTGCCTCCAACTGCCCAGTAGCGTCCTTCACGAGCCTCCTCCACTGAGGCCGATCTTGACACCGCTGGTACCAGTCATCGGCAAGTCCACTCACCTCACACACTCACTCACTCACACACTCACTCACTCACACACTCACTCACACACACACTCGCATCCGTGAGCTGCAAGTGTTCCCACTACGCCGCTACAGCTCACGTGACCGCTGGCTTACGCCGGCGGCGTTCAGAACGGCCGCATCTTCACGGGAGAATTCACAATAGCGAAAAAATATAAATCGCAATATAAAAAAAGAAAAAAATTATAATCTAAGCCATTTGTCCACGTGGCTTTCTTACCACGCTCTATGCGGCCTCATTTGTTCATTAGAAAAAATTACGATGCTCAGTTCCAGACACACAGGCACAGTGTCACACACGTGTCCCTAATGTAATAAAGCGCCCTAATGCCGAGTCTAGACTGCTGCGCTTAATTAAACCCTCGCCTGCCCGAGACGGCCGGGTGGCTCTGGGGTGAGAGACGCCGACTCGGCACGGATCCTGGGTTCTTATCTGGGCCGTAGACTCACACAGAGACCCGTAGACTCACACAGAGACCCGTAGACTCACACAGAGACCCGTAGACTCACACAGAGACCCGTAGACGCACTCAGAGACCCGCAGACTCACACAGAAATCCATAGACTCACACAGAGAGATATAGACTCAGACATAGATCCCGTAGACTCACACAGAGACCCATAGACTCACACAGAGACCCGTAGACTCACTCAGAAACCTGTAGACTCACACAGAGACCCGTAGACCCATAGACTCACACAGAGACCCATAGACTCACAGAGACCCATAGACTCACACAGAGACACACAGACTCACAGAGCCCACAGACTCGCACAGAGACCCGTAGACTCAGAGACCCATAGAGTCACATAGAGACCCGTAGACTCACACAGTGACCCATAGACTCGCACAGAGACACACTGACCCACAGTCCCATAGACTCACACAGACGGGGGGTTGCGATTGAACCGGGTTCTCAAGCCTAGCGAGTTGCCGGTCTGCTCAGAGAAAACCTTTTCCAGGGCTCCCTCTAGAGGGGCGGCCCTGCCTCCAGCAGGGACGTGGCCAGCGGTTGCGGGTCTGCACCTTCATCTCGACACCACCCACCCACAACAGGGGGGCCCGCCCAGCCCACTGTGTAGAGGCGGCAGCCCCTGCGGATGCTCAATCCACTGCTGGATGAGGGCCTCCCCCGCGCCGTGGCCATGATGGGATTGTACTGGGGGGTGGGGAAGATGCATTTCTCAAGGAATATTGGCGCAATAAAATTGCAAGGTGGGGGGGGGGGGGCTGCACCGTCACCCGTTGCGTATTTTTCGTCTTCTCCGATTGGTCGAGCCGAATCGAACCCAACGGTCGTGGTGGGCGGAGAGAATCGACGGCTTCGACGAATCGGATCTCGCAGCTGCCCTGTCCACGTGTCCACCGCTCCTCCACCTCCCCCCTCCCCCCCCTGCTCCACCGCAGCTGCTTCCTCCGAAATAAATAACCACCCCCCCCTCTTCCCCCCCCCCCTCTTCCTCCTCCTCCTCGCGCAGCGGGAGACGAGAACAATCAACCGGAAGGCTCGCGGACTGAGGCTCGCGGACGAGGCTCGCGGACGAGGCTCGCGGACGAGGCTCGCGGACGAGGCTCGCGGACGAGGCTCACGGACGAGGCTCGCTCTTCCCTAGGCCCCGGGCAGGCCCGCGGGCGACTCGGCAAAACGGGGGGGGGAGGCAACAACTCTACCCCCTCCCCCACATCCCCCCCAACCCCCACCTTCCCGGCCCCCCCCCCCCCCGCAAGTGGAGGTTCCCTAGAGAACGGTGGGAAAGCCCTCCCAACGCCACGACGGCTTTGCTGCTGCTGCTGCTGCCCCTGTTTCCGGGGAGAGGCCAACGACAACGACGGCCGCCTCTAGCGCTGGCGGCGCCTCTCGAGAGCCGTCGCCAGCGCTGGCCTGAGGGGCGATGCTCGGTGGGCATCGCCCCGCTGGTCCAGTGGAAACGAGTTTAGTTCCTAGCTTAGAGGCCTCCAACTGGCCACGCAAGTTCCCACGGAGTTCCCGCTGGTTCCGGTAGGTTCTCACCTTTGGCCGCCATCTCGACGCTGGCGATCTCGCTGGTGAACCTCGCGATGTCCGGGTGCTTCTCCTCGCACAGCCGAGCCAGGAAGTGCAGCAGCGTCTGGGACTGGTCGTGTGACTTCGTGTCCTTCAGCTGCACGCACAACGACGACGACAACAACAAAGATCCCCCGTACAGCCTTAACAGAATGTTGGGGCAAGTGCTGTTAGCGAGCACCTATGAAGGCCGGCACGGCACACGAGGGGGTGGGTGGCCAGCACCACGCCCGGCCGCCTTTGTCTCCCCCAGTGGCGAAGTTTACACACCGCACCAGGTACTCATTTGAGGCCGAATCGGTTCAGATAACCGTCACCGGTGTTGGCCGTGAGCGGGAATCTCGTCGTACCCCACGTCCCTTCGTGTCCCGCGTCTCACGGCATTCTACACGCACCACGTTGCACGTGGGCCCCTCACGTCGGGCGTGTCCAAGCTCGTCGCGTCCCGTGTTTCAATGTCCCGTCGTATCTCCGTTCCCGACGGGTCCACGACATCGTCCGCGCCGTCGCCCGCTCACCCGCTTCAGGAAGGAGAACTGGAAGCCGTGGGCGCCGGCGTTGCGCGAGCCGGCGTTCATCACGTTGCCCACGAGCAGCACCAGCTCCAGGAGGCGCGCCAGTCCGGCGCTGCGCCGCACCTCGTCGCACGCGGCGCTCACCGCCACCATGGCCGGGCTCAGCACGCCGGCCTGCTCCGCCAGCTGCAGGCGCAGCAGGATGGCGGCGAGGCGCGGCCGCAGGCGCGGCACCGAGCCGATCTGAGCCGACCGACGGCGAGGGGGGGGGGTACGGACGGAGACGACGACGACGTGAACGTTACGAACGGTCGGCTGTCGTCATGATGTCCCGACGTTTCGCCACCTCTCCCCTTACCCACCCCGGGCATGCTGGCAGCTTCTTCAGGGACCGAGCAGCGTCCGTGTGCGTTGCGTGTGCGTTGCGTGTGCATTGCGTGTGCGTTGCGTGTGCGCTGCGTGTGCGTTGCGTGCCTGCGCGTAGCGCTGGTGTTAGCGGTTAGTGCGGCTGCGCTACGATTCCGGCGACCCGAGTTTGATTCCCGCTGGCGGCCGACACCGGTGACGATGATATGAACCGGTCCTGGGCCTCATCAAGGTGGACTAAAACAAGTACCCGGTGCCGCGTGTAAACATCGCCACTGGGGAGACAAAGGTGGCCGGGCGTGGTGTTGTCCACCCACCCCCTCGTGTGCTACAGTGCGGCCTTCACAGGTGCCACTCGCTAACGGCACTCGCCCCAACAGTCCGTGAAGGCTACGCGGGGGATCTTTATCTTTGCCTGCCGCTAAGTTAGTAAGCGAGCGGTGGAGCGATGCTTCCCGGGCCCCGAGCCGTCGTTTCCCCGAGGCTTAATCACAGCGGGGCTCGAACCCAGGTCACCGGCATTCACCGGCCCGGTGCGCGTTCACCGGTGAGAGACACCCACCACCACGGCGAACTGTTCCGGCTCGCACATCTCCTCGAAGTCATCGCGCATCTGCATGAGCGACGCCAGGTGGTCCGGTTCCGGCAGCTGCTTTATGAGGTTCTGGGAGGGGGGGTGGGGGGGGGTACCGAGTCACGGACACGGACACCCGCCAGAGCGAGCGACGCGCCACGCCGACGCGTCGTTGACAGGCCATCACCGTGGCGACGCACATCGCATTCAGAATGTTGACTTGAGACTGCAAGAGGAACCCGATGAGCTGTGGAGCGCTTGGTCGCAGGCGTCCAGTCGGGGCACGGGTCAGAACGTTTCAACAAGCGACAATACAAAAACACAATAGGAGTTCCAAGTACGGGAAAGGTAAACACATTGCTAAAAGAGTATAGAAATTAAACTATTTTTATTTTCCCAGTTGAGGCCCACCGAGCTATTTCGCTTCTCATTCAGAAGCGACCTGGCCACAGATGACAGCTCTCATCATCACGTGGACATTTACAGCAGCCAAATAATCGAAATGAACGCCCTACAAAGCGTCTTGGTGGAGTAAAATTTCAGCGCGGCGGTCGTGTTCTGAGAGATCCAAACAATCGAATTCCACACCAGCCCAACGCTCTAATCTAAATCATCGGAAAGTGTCTTCTGCCCCGTGCCGCGGACAGCCGCTCGTGAGCGCAGGGCGAAGAGGGTCGAGGCCTTCGAAGCCTGCCTGGACCTGAACCGGGGCAGGGAGTGGCGGGCACGGATGGCTGTGGGGGATGGGGCCGGTAGGGGGAGGTGCGTGGGGGGACGGTGTGCAGCTCTCACCTGCACCATGGACTCGGTGAGATTCTCCTCGTCCACGGAGAGAACGGCGTTCTTGATGCCCACGTAGGACATCTTGAACGAGCCCAGGAAAATGGCTGCCGAGACAAACGCGCGCACGGTCACGGCGGAGATCCCCCCCCCCCCTCCCGCCCCCGTTGAGCGGTCAGCGAGCGGCCCGTTAACCCCCCTCCCGTTCCGAGACGTTTGCGAGTCGCAGGGTGGGGCGGGCGGGCGTCCCGTTCACCGCCGAGCGGTTAGCGGTCAATTTAATTGAGAGAGGCGCGACTGCGGCGGCGTTGTTTTGAAAGACGTCACTCAGGGAACCGCAGCGACACGGCTCTGCGATAGCCGGCGTCAAACTGTGCCGCACGCCCTCCCCTCGCGTGGCCTTTGACTTCCGATTCCGTTCGGATGACGTACGTGTGTACCGTCCTCCCGCGTACGTCATCGGAATGGGAAAGTTGTTCGGGACGGGACGGAGGGCGCACGAGGGAGGTGGGTGGTCAGCACCGCGCTGGCCCGTCGATGGCGCGCCGCGTCGGGTACTAATTTAAGGTTGAGTTGACCTAGGGGAGGCCCAGGACCGGTTCAGATAATCGTCACCGGTGTTGGCCGTGAGAGGGAATCAAACCCGGGTCGCCGGGTTCATAGCGCAGCGTAGTGCTAACTGCTACACTACCGCTCCCCACAAATGCACACACACGCACGAACACACACACACGCATACACACGCACACACACACACGCACGCACACGCACACACGCGCAGAGTCGCTATCAGCACCGAGGGTTAATGGTTTTGCACTGTTCCAGAGTCTGGAGAAGCGGCGAGGCTTTGCTGTAGGAAATTAAATAAATAACTCCTCCACAAAAAACGTTAAAACGTTATTTTAGTTTCTTACGCAACCCACAGGCCGCACGACCTCCTCCTGGGACGACATCTTATCAGCGGCATTGATTGCCGACAAGGAACACTCTGGGCCGGTTTCAACATTCAGTCTCTCATCAGCAGAGCCAGGCTACTCGCTTAAACAAACGCTTGTTTGTAATGAAACCAAGGATGCCGATAAGATTAACTCCCGAAAGGCCGTGCGGCCGACCGATTGCAAGAAACTATACTTACATTAACACGAGTAAATAATCCTTGATAGTAAATAAGCCTTTTATATATTTTTTTTATGCCCATTGGCAAACATGGGAAGGCGTTATTTACTCTGTTATGATTATCATTAACCTCCTCCAACGGGCTTCATGATTATTCCGGGTCAAGTGGAGGTGATGTGAGCGTGTCAGGTCGCGCGGAGGTCAGAGCACTCAACCCGCGTCCCTCCCTCCCCTCCCTCCCTCCCTCCCTCCCTCCCTCCCCTCCCTCACCCTCCCTCCCCCCCCTCCCTCCCCTCACCCTCCCTCCCCCCTAGGGTTTCGAATCTCTCCGAGCGCAGAGTGCACGGCTGGGCCGCTGTACCCCGCACCCAAACCCGCGTGCCTTCACTTCTCTCCTTCCCGCGACGGTGGCTGCTGTTGTTAGGGAACGATTCGCTCGACCCCTCCCCTCCCGTCCCACCGTTCGTCGCCTCGTCCCCGTTGCCCGCACGGGGCGTCCCCGTTTGTTCATTTTGTGTTGTTCTTTGCGCGTCAAGTTTGAACCCACACCGCCTCCGACGTGTTCCGTCGCGTTATGCCGCCCGCGCGACGAACGCCGTCGCCGTCGTTCCGCACCGACGGCACCACTGGTCCCTTCGCTTGCAAACCTAGCTGGGTAGCTGGCTACACGCGACGTTGCGGAATCGCGGCGAGGCTTACACAGGTTCTGCGCCGCCTTGGGGTCCAGGACCTTCAGCTCTTTGACCTTCTTCCTCTGCGTCAGCAGCTTATTGCCGTCCGCGTCATCGTCTTTCTTTCCTGCCGACGGCAAACGAGAACGCCGCGAGCCGTTAGCATTTGCACCTCCGTGGGCGGCATCATCGTCATCATTGTCATCATTGTCATCAGTCATCGACGTCATCGTCACCATCGTCACCATTGTCGCCATGTGGCCATGCCAAGGTGCCAGCTACGATATTCCCCATCGCTTCTCTCTTGCGGTCGGCAAAGAGCGGCGGAGTTGTACTGCACATCTATGCTGTGCCGCGTCTATGCTCCCGGCCTTCGCCAGCCCACGCGGCTGACCAGCGCGGTACAGAAAGGTCAAGCAACGAACCCCGTCGCGACCCACGTGTGCGTGGGGAGGCCCTCGTCCTAGTTCAGCAGTGCAGCCGTAACGAGGGCTGTTGGGCGACTTTGACGCCAGTGACGTGATAATGACCAGACAATACAAACGGAGAAGACAATACAAACGGGGTTGACAATACAAACGGGGTTGACAATACAAACGGGGTTGACAATACAAACGGGGTTGACAATACAAACGGGGTTGACAATACAAACGGGGTTGACAATACAAACGGGGTTGACAATACAAACGGGGTTGACAATACAAACGGGGTTGACAATACAAACGGGGTTGACAATACAAACGGGGTTGACAATACAAACGGTGGCACAAACCCCTGCCCCAGCGAGATCAACCCTTTCCCGTTCCGATGACGTACGTCATCGTTTTTTCTTCGTCGTACGTCGTCAAAATGAAGAAAAACCGAAACTAAAGATCTTCATGGGTACCGAGGCTCGCCACAAAGCCTCCCCCCCGCCCGTGTAGCCTTAACAGACTGTTGGGGCAAGTGCTGTTAGCGAGCAGCAGCAGCAGCATCATGAAGGCCGGCACTGTGGCACACGTGGGGGGTGCGTGGCCAGCACCACGCCCGGACCGCCTTTGTCTCCCCAGTGGCGATGTTTTCACATCGCACCAGGCAATCATTTGAGGCTGAGTCGACGTAGGGGAGGCCCAGGACCGGTTCAGGTAATCGTCACTGGTGGTGGCCGTGGGAGGGAATTGAACTCGAGTCACCGGGTTGGATAGTGCAACGCGCGCTAACCGCTATGACAGCGCGCTCATCGCAGGACACACACAGGACACACACACACACACGCAGGACACACACACACGCACAAGCAGGACACACACACACACAGGACACACACACACGCAGGACACACACACACGCAGGACACACACACGCACGCACAGGACACACACACAAAATCAGGAACCCTGAAAGCGCGTCACGAAACCGCATATTTCCGGAAGCGTCGAATCCGAAGCAACAAAAAAAACTCGGACGCTGGAAATAACGAACGCAAACAAGAAAACAAAAACAAAGGCCAAAATGGGAAAGCCGCGGGGGGCGTCGAGTGCCTGCCGCGTATCCTGTTGTCGCTCAGCGCCTTCGCAGAAAGGCGCCGAGCGACAACACGGAGGGCTGACGCGTGACGCGGGGCGGGTCTCGGGAGACGGGGGGCGTGACAACGGCGTCGTCCGTTCCCCCGCTCGTCGTTGCGAGAGGTTCGCTGGTTCGAATGCAGCGGCCGCCCCCGGAAAATACTGCCGTGCGCGTATTGACCGCCTTGCGGTGACGGTGATAATAATAATGCCACCGAGCGCCGTCCGCGTCGCTCGCGGTGAGCGTTGAAGATCCCCGTGACGTCGCTCGCAAGAGGCGGGCCGTCGGGGTGCCGCCATCCAAGTTTGAGAGGTTTCACCGCAGATTTCTCGACGGCGGGAATCTGCAAAGCGATTCCAGGACCCTCCGGCGAAAAGTCACGAGACTCGGCGAGGCTTCCCCCCCCCACCCCCCCACGCCGCGGGGGTAACGCAAACATGAAACAGGAGGTGTATTTTAAAATGTTAAGCACGATTAACAAATATAATCACGGGGCGGCTGAACCTCGCTGCGCCAAGGGGCGCTGCGTGTGGCCTGGGACCGGGGACGGGCCGCTTCGCAGGCGCGAGACGGCGGCCGCGTGCGTTCTTCCGCCGGCAGCAGCAGCAGCGCCGTCGTCGTTGTGAGCAGCGCGGTTACGAGGCGCACGGGAATCTCGCGGCCAATCGAGTCGCGGCGAACCGGCGAACTTTGGCGGGAACGGTCGAATCCGAGACAGGGAAAAAAATCCC
The DNA here is from genome assembly GCF_015708825.2 of Lethenteron reissneri. Lineage (NCBI taxonomy): Eukaryota > Metazoa > Chordata > Hyperoartia > Petromyzontiformes > Petromyzontidae > Lethenteron > Lethenteron reissneri. Next base: position 777,071 of record NC_083837.1, on the reverse strand, counting down.
GCGATGGGCAAGGTTTTGGCGAACTGCGAATGTTTCCGTTGTGCGGGAGACGAAGGGAAGGAACGAACCGGACGACGGAGGCGGAAAACCAAGACGGATGGGGCGCAACGGATGAGACGGTGCGAGAGAGACAAACGCTCGAAGCGCAGCTTGCGAAAGGCAACATCTCACAACCACGAGAGGGCCGCCACTCGCCACTCGGTGCCAGTGACGTCACCGCGGCGGTCGTACCGGGCCAGGTGCACCCTCTTTGAGGCGCAAGACGGGACACCCCCGACGACACGACAACGACGAACAACGTGGAGGGAAACGTCGGACATGGCGCCCACCTCACGTGGACAACATCGCACAAACACAACAACGCAGGACAACGCAAACACCAGGGACCTCTCGCCAACACCACCAACTCGCAAAACACGACAACGCCGGGTCTCGACGCCGCAACAACAACAAGGCGGTGACGGCGGTCGTCGTAATCGCACGCGAGTGAGAGAGAGCGAGAGAGCGGGAGAGCGAGAGAGCGGGAGGGAGAGCGAGCGGGAGGGAGAGCGAACGGGAGAGAGAGCGAGCGGGAGGGAGAGCGGGAGGGAGAGCGAACGGGAGAGAGAGCGAGCGGGAGGGAGAGCGAGCGAGAGAGCGGGAGGGAGAGCGAGCGAGCGGGAGGGAGGGAGAGCGAGCGAGCGAGTGAGAGCGAACGGGAGAGAGAGAGCGAGCGGGAGGGAGAGCGAGCGAGCGAGAGAGCGGGAGGGAGAGCGAGCGAGCGGGAGGGAGAGTGGGAGGGAGAGTGAGCGAGCGGGAGGGAGAGTGGGAGGGAGAGCGAGCGAGCGGGAGGGAGAGCGAGCGAGCGAGTGAGAGCGAACGGGAGAGAGAGAGCGAGCGGGAGGGAGAGCGAGCGAGCGAGAGAGCGGGAGGGAGAGCGAGCGAGCGGGAGGGAGAGTGGGAGGGAGAGCGAGCGAGCGGGAGGGAGAGCGAGCGAGCGAGAGAGTGAGAGCGAACGGGAGAGAGAGAGCGAGCGGGAGGGAGAGCGAGAGAGCGAGAGAGAGAGAGCGAGCGGGAGGGAGAGCGAGCGGGCAAGAGAGTGAGCGGGAGGGACAGCGAGCGAGCGGGAGGGAGAGCGAGCGGGCAAGAGAGTGAGCGGGAGGGACAGCGAGCGAGCGGGAGGGAGAGCGAGCAGGAGGGAGGATGTGCGGGAGTCGTCACGAGCTCCGCGGGACCTCCGCTTCCCGCGCGTGCGTGCAGGATGTTTGCGACGCGCGCACGCGGACGCACGTGGCCGCGCGCGGGGACAATGAATACCACCACCACCGCCCCCCACACGCCCCCCACACGCCCCCCCCCCACCGCCCCACGTGCGTTTGTCTTGACTCCGCTAATTGGCGGATGTCGCGATAGCGAGCCGCGCTCGTTAACCCGCCCGCCCGCCGCGTTGTTTTCCGAGGGAGATGCGACAGGTGGGCTGGGCATTGTTCACGCCGCTAAATGTGTTGTTGTTGTTGTTGTTCTAACCGGCAGCCGAATAATCGCTCTTCCCGGGGAAATATTATTTCCGTCCGTGTGTGTCGTTCGCCGGACGGACGTCCACACCGCTCCTGTTGACACAAACACGCCGCGCTGCGCCGCAGCCAGTCGGCCACCGCTCGCTCGTGAAGCTGCTGCGATCAATCGCTGGCCACACGACAGTTCAATCTCTGGGTCTCTATTGAAGTCCAGTGGTCTATAAGTCTGCGGATCTTGATTCAAGTCTCTGGGTTTGTGGAGAAGTTTATGGGTGTCCATGTAAGTTTAGCGGTCTATATTTAAATCTGCGGGTCCCTTTGTGAATCTATGGCTCTATATTATATGTGGTTCTCCAAGTCTATTGATCTGTTTTTCAATCCATGAGCGTACATGTGAATCTCTGGCTCTATAAATAAATGTGGGTTTCTAAATCGACGGCACCACCCACAGCACCGACAGGACATAATATTGACGCGGTTCTGTTTTGTTGTCGATAGAACAAAAACACCACATTGGGGGGAACGCAGCCGGATACAAGCCCGGCCCCATCGTACGGAAACACGCACACACGCACACACACACACACGCCCACACACACACACGCACGCACGCACAACAACAACCGCCATTCGCCACTAAGTGGCGGTAACGTCACCACGACGCTTGTGCCAGGCTAGGTGCACCTTGAGGCCACGTGACGTGTCGAACGCCCGCTGGCAGGAGGTCACGGGGCAGTCCCAGGTGCCACGGGTCGACTGACTGAGATGACCGAGATGACTGGCTGATGCACCACCTGTGCCCCCTACTGTGCCAACTTGCTGTGCTTTAGCTACCCGGCGCTCCGCTCGTTGTTGTGAGCGTCGCTCCTCCGCCCTCCGTTGTTGTTGGAGGGCGACTGCCTCCAACTGCCCAATAGCGTCCTTCACAAGCCTCCTCCACAGAGGCCGATCTTGACACCGCTGGTATCAGTCATCGGCAAGTCCACTCAGCTCCACGTCCTGCACCACATCACTCCATCTCTTCTCTAGCCCGTGCCGCGCCCATTAGATCCGGCCAAACAAAAGCTGTTTAGGCATGCGGTGGCTGGGTATGTGGGCTACATGACCCAGCCAACGCAGCCTTGCCTGCCGGAGGAACTCACCGAAGGGACTTTGCCCAGATCTTCCAAGGATTTGTGAGCTCCTCACACAATCCAGCCTGGTTAAACCCAGGATGGATCGTAGGCAGGCCAGCCTAAATGTTTCTAACCGGCGAAGATGCTCCATTAGGGGGGGTCCACGTTTCGCAAGCGTAGATAAGGGAGGGAATGACCGTGGCCGAGAAGACCTGAAGCTTCGTGCGGAGCGACAGACCGGTAGCTTCCACACAGCGTTACGCAACCGATGGAAAGATATTGACACTCAACTGATTCGGTCTGAGACCTCTGCTGCACACACATGCACACACGCGCACGCACGCGCACGCAAAGATTAAGACAAAGATCCCCCATATAGCTTTAACAGACTGTAAGGGCAAGTGCTGTTAGCGAGCACCTATGAAGGCCGCAACGGTACACGAGGGGGTGGGTGGACAGCACCACGCCCTGCCGTCTTTGTCTCCCCCAGTGGCGATGTTTACTACACACCGCACCAGGTACTCATTTGAGGTCGAGTCGACATAGAGGAGGCCCAGGGACCGGCTCAGACATTTGTCACCGGCAATCGAACTCGGCTCGCCGGGTTCGTAGCGCAGCAGCGCGCTCACCGCTACAACTTTCGCTCCGCACACACACACACACATTTACACACACACAGTCGCACACACAGTCGCACACACTCGCACACACTCGCACACGTGCGCTCAAGTGCACGCACGTGCGCTCAAGTGCACGCACGTGCGCTCACGCAAACTAACAACCGACTGATGGACGTGGGAAGCCTTTCCCGCCCGCCCCGTGTTTGTTCCTGTCCCGTGGTATTTTGCGTCAAAGCGACCTCGCTTTTAAGGGCCGCTCATCCTGTTGCGAACACGACAAGCGGATGTCCGCCACCCAGCAAGTGAAGTGACATTTTTTGTTTTTTTAAAATAAATTCCGATCCAGATTATCTGTCGGTAGCGATGGGAGCGACTGGCTCACGGGAAATTCTCCAACGTGGAGACGACACACGAAACCCCACGGACCCCACGGACCCCACGGCCCAGTTGTCAGATCAACGCCACCAAAGAGCAATCGATCAAAAGCAATGGCAGCAGAGGGGCAGATGGTGGGCGGCAGAAAGACGGACTGACGAGGAGGAGGAGGAGGCGGTGGCACGAGAGTAGAGATGAATGACAGCGAAACGTCGGCAACAGATGGACGCGGTGATGACGACGGCGACGACGGCGGCGACGTAAGGGGCCACACGGAGCGAGAGAGAGAGTGAGAGTGAGAGAGAGAGCGAGAGAGAGAAAGAGCGAATGCGCGAGTCTCCGCGTGTGCCGCCACTGCGGTCGCCTTGCGAGTAGACGGTGACGTGGGGCTTAGGAGCGAGGGTTCCGTATCGGCGGGGTCTGTGGGTATCGGATGGGATGAGGGTTCTGTGTTGGTCGCGCTTCGTACCCTCCCCACACACCCTGCCGATGCCGCGGTGCCGCTTCCCGATATTTCCGCGGCTCACGGAGTTTCCGGTAAAATCTGTGCCGGCAGGAAAACAGCGGGGGGGGGGGGAGGGCGGGGGGGGCTGGGGGGGGGGGCGCGTGGTTTACGAGGACGAGTGACACGTGCGGAGGACGCGGGGACGGACACGCGTGTCCGCTCCACGTGGCATTCTGTCACGGACGCAGGTGGGGGAGTCGAGATCCGGATTCCGGAGCATTTGGCACGCCGAGCGTTCCCGGCGTCCTCTCGGCGTGGGCGGGGGGGGAGTGGAGTGGGGGGACGGGAGTGGAGCGGGGGGGGGGGGGGGGAGTGGAGCGGGGGGGGGGGGGGGGGGGGGGGGAAGCGGGAGACGGGAGTGGAGCGGGGGGACGGCCGTCGCCACCGCCGTCAGCTACGCGGGGCGCAAATCGCGGTTCGCAGAATCCCGGCAAGGCGGCGTGACGACCGCGCGCCCACTGGCTTGCGGAGGAGGGCGGAGGTGGGGGAAGGAGAAACTGTGCGCACTCGTGGGGGGGGGGGGGGGGGCGGTGGGGGGGGGGGGCGGTGGGGGGGAGCCCCAAAGAATTTTGGGGGAATTTTGGTGAAGGCCCCAAAACTTCCCGCGCTGCAGAAGCAAACAGCAACAACAACCACAACACGCGCACACAAACGCCCACACACCCACATGCGCGCACACACACACACATGCACTCACACACGCTCACACACGCATGCACACACGCATGCACACATGCGCGCACACAATGGGTCGATGTGAGTCGAAGAGTCGATCTGTATCGATCGGAATGATGAATCGACCAGAATCAACCGAATCGAATAATCAATGTGAATTGACGACTCGATCATAATCCATCTGAATCCAACAAATCCATATAAATCGAATAATCCATCTCACTTTACGAATCGATCAGAATTTAATCTGAATCGAATATAATCGATCTGATTTAAAAATTCGAAATAAACTGATGAATCTATCCAAATCGATCCGGATCGATGCCTATGTTTCATGAGAATCAGAATGTTTATCTGCACTGGAGGAATCCGATGATCCGCGAAGCTCTGCGTCCACAGATGTCCCAGTAGTTTTAAAACGGATGTGCAGTCGACATCCGCCCGATGAGCACGGACGGTTGTGTCTGTACGGTGGAGTGAAAGAAGCTCAACGCACGCACAGACGCACGTGCAGGCGGCTCTTGCCGGGCAGTGAGCTCACCAGAGTCCAGAACGTAAACAGCGGTAATGCCACAGCCCCGCCAAGCGTCTGAGCAGCGCTACTACACCAACGGATGGTGGAGAGGTCGTGGCAAAGGCCCGTGGTGTGTGTGTGTGCACGTTGAACGTGGTGTGTGTGTGTGCGTGCACGTTGAACGTGGTGTGTGTGTGCACGTTGAACGTGGTGTGTGTGTGTGCACGTTGAACGTGGTGTGTGTGTGTGCACGTTGAACGTGGTGTGTGTGTGTGTGCACGTTGAACGTGGTGTGTGTGTGTGTGTGCACGTTGAACGTGGTGTGTGTGTGTGCACGTTGAGCGTAGTGTGTGTGTGTGTGCACGTTGAACGTGGTGTGTGTGTGCGCACGTTGAACGCCTATCGCACCACGGCACGTAGCCGGCCGCGCTGCTAGTCGGAGGCGGCGGTTGGGGGAAGGACAACAAGCTGAACACAAAAAGCAGTTCTATAAAGAAATGAGTGAGAGAGCGGGCGGGTGATAGAGTAAGCAGGTGAATAAGTGAGTGAGTGAGCGGGTGAGTGAGCGGGTGAGTGAGTGAGCGGGTGAGTGAGCGAGCGAGGGAGTGAGTGAGGAGTGAGCGAGAGAGCGAGTGAGCGAGCGGGTGCGTGAGTGAGCGAGCGGGTGAGTGAATGAGCGGGTGAGTGAGTGAGCGGGTGAGCGAGCGGGTGAGTGAGCGAGCGAGCGAGTGAGCGGGTGAGTGAATGACCGAGGGAGTGAGCGAGCGGGCAGGTGAGTGAGCGGGTGAGTGAGCGAGCGGGTGAGTGAGTGAGCGGGTGAGTGAGTGAGTGAGTGGGTGAGTGCGTGAGTGAGCGAGCCAGCGGGTTCGTGAATGAGTGAGCGAGCGGGTGAGTGGGCGAGGAGTGAGAAGTGAGTGGCGGCACCTTTGCCCTGCGAGGAGAAGGTGAGGGCGAGCTGAGCCATGAGCTCGGGGCTCTCGAAGCGATCCTCGCTCGTCTGCAGCCAGAAGCAGTCCGACGGCATTTCCTGTGGTGCAATCTACTCGCACACAGACACACACAGAGAAAAACATCTCCCGTGTAGCGCTTGTGCCAGGCTAGGTGCACGTTGAGGCCGCGCGAAGTGTCGAACGCCCGCCGGCAGGAGGTCACGGGGCAGACCCAGCAGGTGCCACGGGTCGACTGACTGAGATGACTGGCCGATGCACCTCCTCCATACACGCACAAAGACCCCCCATATAGCCTTAACAGACTGGGGCAAGTGCTGTTAGCGAGCACCTATGAAGGCCGAGATGAGTGGCCGATGCACCACGCACACACACACGCACGCACACACGGACACACACACGCACGCACACACGCACACACGCACGCACACACACACGCGCACGCACGTGCACACAGACGCACACACACACGCACGCGCACACACGCACACATACACGCACACGCACGCACATCCCCCCGGGGCGGGCACCTTGCTCCAGTTGGCGCGCTTGAGCACCACGCTGGGCTTGTACTCCTTCTTGGGCTTCACGCCGGGGGGCAAGGCGTTGAAGGCCCCCGCCATCGGCGGCGCGCCCGGAGGCCCCCCCGGAGGGGGAGGGGGCGGCGGGGGAGGGGGCGGTCCCCCGAGGCCGGGGGGAGGGGGGGGTGGCGGGGGCGGCGGGGGGCGGCGGCGGGGGGGGTGGCGAGGTTGCCCCGGCGGTGCCCGTGACCGCGCCGCCGCCCGACACGATCTGCGAGGAGGAGAGGGCAGCCGTTAGTCGTCGTCGCGCGCGGCGGGAGAGGGGTAAAGGTCCCCCGCGTAGCCTGCGCCGAGCTGTCGGGGCAAGTGCGGTCAAGCGAGCGGTGCCCGTGAAGGCCGGCGACGGGGGGGGGGGGGGGGGGCGTTGAAGGCCCTCGCCTTTAGTCGCACGGCGACGCGCACAGGAGGGATGTGCACAACAACAACAACCGCCATTCGCCACCAAGTGGCGGCGATATCGCCATCGTGCCTGCGCCAGGCTAGGTGCACGTTGAGGCCACGTGAAGTGTCAAGCGTCTGCTGGCAGGAGGTCACGGGGCAGACCCAGGTGCCAGCGGGTCGACTGACTGAGACGAGTGGCCGATGCACCATCCGTGCCCCTATTGTGCCAACTCGCTGCGTTTTATCCACCCGGCGCTCCACTCGTAGTTGTGAGCGTCGCTCCTTCGCCCTCTGTTGTTGTTGGAGGGCGACTGCCTCCAACTGCCCAGTATCGTCCTTCACGAGCCTCCTCCACAGAGGCCGATCTTGACACCGCTGATACCAGTCATCGGCAAGTCCACTCAGCTCCACGTCCTCCTGTACCATATCACTCCATCTCTTCTCCATGCCCGTACCGCGCCCGTTTAGCCCCCTCGATCCGGCCGAACAAAAGCTGTTTAGGCATGCGGTGGCTGGGCATGCGGGCGGACATGACCCAGCCAACACAGCCTTGCCTGGCGGAGGAGCTCACCGATGGGACTTTGTCCACATCTTTCAAGGATTTGTGAGCTCCTCACACAATCCAGCCTCGTTAAACCCAGGATTGAGCGTAGGCAGGCCAGACCGTGGCTGAGAAGACCCGAAGCTTCGTGTGGAGCGACAGTGTTTCTCCACAAGGCCCCACACAAAGACAAAGATTCCCCGTATAGCCTTAACAGACTGTAGGGGCAAGTGTTGTTAGCGAGCACCTATGAAGGCCGGAACGGTACACGAGGGGGTGGGTGGCCAGCACCACGCCCGACCGCCTTTGTCTCCCTAGCGGCGATGTTTACACACCGCACCAGGTACTCATTTGAGGCTGAGTCGACCTAGGGGAGGCCCAGGACCGGTTCAGATTATCGTCACTGGTGTTTGCCGTGAGCGGGAATCGAACCCAGGTCGCCAAGTTCGTAGTGCAGCGCGCTAACCGCTACACTACCGCTCCACACACACACACACACACAGGGACACACACACACACAAAGGGACACACACACACACAGGGACACACACACATAGGGACACACACACACAGTGACGCACACACACAGTGACGCACACACACACAGGGACACACACTCACACACACAGGGACACGCACACACACACAGTGACACACACGCACAGCGACACACACGCCCAGGGACACACACACACACACAGGGACACACAGGGACACACACACAGTGACACACAGGGACACACACACAGTGACACACAGGGACACACAACAGTGACACACACAGACACGCACACACACAGTGACACACACACACGCACAGTGACACACACAGTGACACACACACAGTGACACACACACACAATGACACACACATACAGTGACACACACACACACAGTGACACGCACACACACACAGTGACACGCACACACATACACACAGTGACACACACACACAGCGACACGCACACACACACGCACAGTGACACACACACAGTGACACACACGCCCAGGGACGGCTGTGCGCCCACTCGCCTGCTGCTGGATGCGCGCCACCTCGCCCTCGAGCTCGCGCTCCCGGTTCTCCTTCTGCTGCAGCGCGACCTGCATCTCCTGCCTCGCAGCCAGCTCCGCCTCCAGCTATACACACACACACGCACACACACACATGCACACACGCACACACATGCACACACGCACACACATGCACACGCACACACGCACACACACACACATTGCCCGTGCAGCCTTCGCACTGTGCGTAGCCTACCGTGCTAATCGGAGGTGCGGGGAAGGACAACAAACTAAACACAAAAAGCAGTTCCAAAATAAATTAGTTTTCAATTTCGACGTAAGAGTGCACACAGCTGCAGTGGCTTCCTAGTATCGGAGGAGCGTTCCCGACGGCCACAGAAGGGCGTCCGAAAGCGCCGCGCGATGCGGCGACCGCCTTTGTTCCATGGCCAGCCAGAAGCTGCTGCTGTTGCCGCCGCCGCGAGGATAACCGGAGTTTGCGTGATGGTTTATGCTCCTTGATGAGAAAGTGCCGTGTCAGCGAGCGGCACTTGTGAAGTCCGGCACGGCACACGAGGGGGTTGTGTGGCCGCAGACCACCTTTGTCTCCCCAGTGGCGATGTTTACACACCGCACCGGGTACGCATTTGAGGCCGAGTCGACCCGACCGCCAGAGAAAAAAAATGTACATCGCGCGCCGGTTGCGGACGCATTGGACAGGGCGGGGTTCTCAAGATTTTTCCGTCACCTGCTTTGCGAGTTCCTCCACCTTCCGTTCGATCTCCGCCGATTTTCCTTGTCCACCATCCCCTCTGCGGGCACACAAACACACCAAAAAAAGGCAAAGGTTCCCTGTGTAGCCTCCATCGTGCCGCGAGCGGTAAGTGGCACTAACGAAGGCGGCCGCGGTGCTCCACGGCGTGGTTTGGCCGCAATCCTAGCAGCGGGCACGACTACACGCAGCAGCGGTGGCGTGTTCGGCACTCGTTGCTGCAGAGAGCATCGCGCGTTCAAATTCGGCGGCCGCGCCCGGTTAAGACGCCATTGCGCCGGTCGCTTCGCTCACAGCGGACGACTTTAAAGATCCCGCGGCGTCGTTTGCTGGAGTTGTTGGGCCGTCGCGTGCCGGCGACGCGGTGCCAAATTAGCCAAATCAGAGGAATCTCACCGGAGGCGACTGGGCTGCGATCGCACACAGCGACCGTCGGCCTCCCAAATCGATCCTTCATTGCTCTCGATATCAATTTTTTTTCATTTCACCATCGGTTCATGGCAGCACCCCTCCTGAAAAAAATTCCCACGAGACTTTAAACTATTGCATTTTACCAGGGAAGGCCCACTGAGCTACGTGGCTCTTTTCAAGAAGCGCCCCGGCTATCACAAATGACAGCTCAAGGAAGTGACTTATCAAATACAAATTTAAAGCAGCCAAAAATACTCTCAACGCATGACGTCGATTCTAAATGAGGACCCGGAGAAAAATCCACGCGCGACCAAGGGGAGAGAGAGACACGCAAACTCCAAATATACAGCAGGCGACGTCAGGGTCGGGATCGAACCCACGACCTCCTGTATACCAGGCGAGGTAGTTAACATCTCACCACCGAGAGAGAGAAACACGCAAAGTCCAAATATACAGCAGCAGGCGTTGTCAGGGTCGGGGTCGAACCAATGACCTCCTGTAGACCAGGCGAGGTAGTTAACATCTCCTAGCCACCGTGGTGTCCCATTGAACCCAGGACTTGGCGAGGCTTCTCCCTCCACACCCCAATAGGGGAGGGGAGGGGGGGCACCCCCTCCCTGCCTCCCCCCTCACCGATGAGGTGCTCCACGTCCAGGCAGAATCGTTTGCCGTGCCGGAAGTCGGGATCGCAGCCGCCCCGGTGGAGCACGATCTGAGAGACGCACTCGTCCACCAGCCGGTAGTACTGAGGCCTGCGTGCACGCACACACACACACAAGGCAAAGGGCCCCCTGTGTAGCCTTCGCGGACTGGTGTGGGGCAAGTGTAGCAAGTCACCGGTGTTGGCCGTGAGCGGAAATCAAACTCGGGTCGCTGGGTTCGTAGCGCGAACCACTACACCACCGCGCCACACACACACACACACATCATATCGCCGCCGCCATATCGGTCGTTTCCCCCCAGAGATTTTGGGCCGAGCGGACCCGGGGGCGGGCGGGCGGTCTTACCGGGCGTAGAAGTCGTTGCGCACGAGCAGGAGGTGCTGCAGCAGCGAGAGGAGGAAGCCCTCTGCCGCAGTGTCCTTCACCACGTTCGCCACCACCGAGAAGACCTCCTGGACATCGGTGAGTGCCCGTCAAGGAGCGCCGTGTTGAGATGGGACAGGTGGCTCGGGGCTCAGGGGTCAGGGGTCAGGGGTCAGGGGCGCCGAGGGGAGCCGCTGAGGTCCTGGGTTCTACTATTAACCTATTTGTATTTTACCAGGTCAGGCCTACGGAGCTATATAGCTCTTTTTCAGAAGCGACATCGCCTGGTGTACAGGAGGTCGTGGGTTCGATCCCGACCCTGACGCCTTATGTAATTTGGAGTTTGCGAGTCTCTCTCTCCGTGGTGAAATGTTAACTACCTCGCCTGGTCTACAGGAAGTCCGTGGTCGTGTGGATTTGTCTCCGGGTCCTCCGTTTTTTCCCTTCCACATTTAGAATCGACATCGCGCGTTCAGAGTATTTGGCCGCTATAAATATCCCACGTGGACGATGACGACAAGCCACTTGGCCGAGCTATCGTTCGTGTTCGCCAGGTCGCCTCCGAAAAAGAGCCACGCTGCTCAGTGGGGGCCCTAGCCTGGTAAAATGAAAATAAAAATTGTATGTTTTGAATGTAAACGAATCTCCGTGCGTTCTCTCCATCGCGACCAAAGGATATTCGATCTCCAAGCGAATGTCGTGGTAGCGGTGAGAGAGCTCCAGAGAATCTTCCTCGCGGTTTTCATCGAACACCTTCAGCTGGACCTCGAGCTCCTCGTTCTCCAGCTTCCTCAGCTCCTGCGGCCATGACGACGACGACGAGGAGGGGGGGGGGAGGAGGAGGGGGGGGATGGCACCGCGTCTACACGCCCCTCTCCAACGACGCACACGCGGGAAGCCGTCCTGTGAACGTGGTGGCCTGACGACACTCGCCCGACAGACGATGACTCGCCATCAACTCACCTGAACCTCACCACCACCACTCACCAACTCACCTGAACCTCACCACCACCACTACAACCACTCACCACTCACCAACTCACCCGAACCTCACCACCACCACCACCACCACCACCACTCACCAACTCACCTGAACCTCACCACCACCACTACAACCACTCACCAACTCACCTGAACCTCACCACCACCACCACCACCACTCACCGACTTACCTGAACCTCACCACCACCACTACAACCACTCACCACTCACCAACTCACCCGAACCTCACCACCACCACCACCACTCACCACTCACCAACTCACCCGAACCTCACCACCACCACCACTCACCAACTCACCTGAACCTCACCACTACCACCACTCACCGGCAGGAGGTCGACGAGGCCACAGCGCATGAACTCGCTGCGCAGGTGAAGCCGGAAGTCGAGCTCGTCCACGGAGGTGACGAGAGCGTTGATCAGCTGCATGCACGCCACCTGTGGGGGGGGGGCGAGGGGAGGGGGGGAGCGGGGGGAAGGGAGGGTGCAGGGGGGAGAGTGCGGGGGGCGGGAGGGAGCGGGGAGGAGGGGTGGGGGAGTGGGGGAGTGGGAGGGAGGGGAGGGGGGGAGCGGGGGGAAGGGAGGGAGCGGGGAGGGGGGAGATGGAGGGAGTGGGGGAGTGGGAGGGAGGAAGGCAGGGCAGGGCGATTGATGTTAAAGAGGCTCAGCTGGCGGCAAGGGTGGGGATGGCGGCGAGAGTGACGATGATGGTGAGGATGATGGTGATGATGGTAAGGATGATGGTGAGGATGATGATGGTGATGATGGTGATGATAGTGATGATGGTGATGGTGATGATGGTGATGATGATGGTGATGATGGTGATGATGATGGTGATGATGATGATGGTGATGATGATGGTGATGATGGTGATGATGATGATGGTGATGATGATGGTGATGATGATGGTGAGGATGATGATGATGGTGATGATGGTGATGGTGATGATGATGGTGATGATGATGGTGATGATGGTGATGATGATGATGATGGTGATGATGGTGATGATGATGATGGTGATGATGATGGTGATGATGATGGTGAGGATGATGATGATGGTGATGATGGTGATGATGATGGTGAGGATGATGGTGATGATGGTGAGGGTGAGTGTGATGGTGACGCCGGCGAGGTTGCTTCTGGCGACGGGGTCCGCACCTTGAGTGGGAAGCTCTGCTGCTGCTGCACCCCCCGCACGATGCGGGAGAAGCGCTCCTCCTCCTTCTCCACCGCACTCGCCTCCACGTGCCGAGTCAGAGCCTCCAGGATCCTGCCGTGCCTGCACACGGGGGACGGGGGGCGGGGTCAGCGGTGGGGGTCAAGGGTGGGGGACAAACACAACGATAACGAATACGGTCACATGACGACGACGACGATGACGACGATGATCGTAGCCAACGATGACGACGACGGGAAACACCGTCACCGTCAAGGTGAGCGCTGATCATTGACGGACCGCGCCTCCGCCAGCCGTGTACGTTGGTCCTTCTCGGGATGCAAACTCTCACTTTGTCGCGCGGGCCGGCGGGCGGGAAGGAGGGGAGGGAGGGAGGGCAGGAGGGAGGGAGCGAGGGTGGGAGGGAGGATGGGAGGGAGGGAGGGGAGGGAGGTCAGGCAGGTGCCTTCGCCGCTATGGTGCTGGTAGCGCAGCAGCAGGGGATCTGGTGATGGGTTTTTGAGGGCGATTTGTTTTCTTGTTGGTGTCTATGAACACAGTAACACACAATGGGACTAATGTTACACGGGAAACCCGCGTTATATCTCTGATAAAAAAAGGGAGCACATAAGCAAACAAAAAAACTAAAACAAAAAACGACATGATGAACAAAGTAAAATGCCGAAAGACCGAGCATCTTTCTCGTCTGATCGTTAAAAAAAAGGAGGGAGAGAGTGAGCGAGAGAGTGAGCGAGAGAGTGAGCGAGAGAGTGAGCGAGAGAGTGAGCGAGTGAGAAGGTGAGCGAGAGAGTGAGCGAGAGGTGGGGGTTTACATAAAGCAAAGTTATTATTAAAAAAAAAAATTACGAAATGATGAACGAAGAAAAGTTCCGACTACACCGAGCATCTTCTTGTTTCCACTGATCGTAAAAAAAAGGAGGGAGGGCAGGAGGGAGGGCAGGAGGGAGGGAGGGCGGGAGGGAGGGGCAGGAGGGCGAGAGGGAGGGCGGGAGGGAGGGTGGGAGGGAGGGAGGGGACACACTCACATGCCGCCCTCATCCAGGATGCACAGCGCCGACAGCAGCTTCACGGCGTCGGCCATCATGGGCGGGTAGGCCGGGTCGACGGCCCGGGACAGGAGGTAGACGCCATTCTCCTCCGCGAGCATTCGCATGATGCCGTACTATGGGTACACGAGACAAAGGTCCCCCGCGTAGCCCTTAACAGACTGCCGGGGCAAGTGCTGTTAGCGTGTCGCGCCTGCGAAGGCCGGCACGGCGCGCACCGACGAGACGGTGAGTGGCCAGCACCACGCGGTAATGTTTACACACCGCACCGGGTACTCATTTGAGGCAGAGTCGACCTAGGAGAGGCCCAGGACCGGTTCACATAATCGCCACCGGTGTTGGCCGTGAGCGGGAATCGAACTTGGGTTGCCGGGTTCGAAACGCAGCACGCGAACAACTACGCTACTGCTCTCCCACACACAACAACAACAACAACCGCCATTCGCCACTAAGTGGCGGTGACGTCACCACGACGCTTGTGCCAGGCCAAGTGCATCTTGAGGCCAAGTGAAGTGTCGAACGCCCGCTGGCAGGAGGTCACGGGACAGACCCAGGTGCCACCGGTCGACTGACTGAGATGACTGGCTGATGCACCACCTGTGCCCCCTACTGTGCCAACTTGCTGTGCTTTAACCACACACGCACGCACACATGCGCGCACACACACGCACGCACACGAACGCACACGCACGCATACAGACGCACACACACGCACACACACGCGCGCAAGCACACAAAGACCCCTCGCGTAGCTCTTCACAGACTGCCGGGGCAAGCGCCGTTAGTGAGCGAGCATCGCCGATGAAGGCCGGCGCCACCGCCTCCGTCCGCGGGCGAGCGAGCGAGCGGGCGGGGCGTGGGAGCGTGGGAGCGTGGCAACGTGGGCGAGCGAGCGGGCGGGCGGGCGAGCGGGCGGGTAGCTCACCTTGTTGTTCATGAAGGCCTTGAGGCAGCGGATAATCTCGTGTTGGTTCTTCTTGCAGATCGCGTCGGAGCTACGGCCAGACGGGCAGGGTGGGGGAGGGGGGGGGTCAGCGGCGGTGGTCGCCCAGGGTGAATATTCGTCGTTGCAAACGCAGCGGACGCAGACTCGGGCCTGATGAGGCCGCGTGACCCAGAGGTCAGGGACACGGAGCCGGCACAGCTGAGAGCCTGGGTTCCAATCCGGGTCTCAGCCACAGACTCACACGGAGACCCATAAACTCACACGGAGACCCATAGACTCGCACAGAGACCCATAGACTCTATATAGACCGAGCGTCACATCGACCAAGTTGTAATGCCTCTTACCGGTTTGAGTCCTGCAGAGTTTTCAGCGAGGTCAGGAGCAGCCCACAGCCCTCCTTGCCAAAATTCTCCACCCAGCTGCACACACACAAAGACAAAGATCCCCCGTGTAGCCTTAGCAGACTGCTGGGGCAAGTGCTGTTCGCGAGTAGCACCTGTGAAGGCCGGCACGGCGCACGAGGGCGTGGGTGGCCAGCACCACGCCCGGCCGCCTTTGTCTCCCCAGTGGCGATGTTTCCACACCACACAAAGCACTCATTAGAGGGGCTGAGTCGACCTAGGGGAGGCCCATGACCGGTTCAGAAAATCGTCGATGGCTGCGAGCGGGAACCCAACTCGGCTCGCCGGGTTTATGGCGCAGCGCGCCGACCGCTGCGCCACCGCTCCCCCCACGCGCACGCACACACACACACACGCACACACACGCACAGCACACACACGCACACGCGCACACACGCACGCACACACGCACGCACACACGCACACACGCGCACACAGCACACACACACAGCACACGCACACACACGCGCACACAGCACACACACAGCACCTGACGGGATTGCTGTTGAGCGAGACTCGCAGCGACTCGAGGCACGTGAGCAGCTTCTCGTCGTTGAGGCTCGTCTTGAGGCCGTAGACGTACTCCTGCGACGAGCACAGCGCGCTCTCCTCGCTCGAGCGCACGCCCTGCTCGCACACAAAGTAAAGACAAAGATCCCCCGCGTAGCCTGAACGGACTGTTGGGGCGAGTGCCGTGAGCGAGCGCCTATGAAGGCCGGCACGGCACGATGGGGTGGGTGACCAGCACCACGCCCGGCCGCCTTTGTCTCCCCAGTGGCGATGTTTACGCACCGCACCAGGTACTCGTTTGTGGCCGAGTCGACCTAGGGGAGGTCCGGGACCGGTTCAGATCATCGCCACCGGTGTTGGCCGTGAGCGGGAATCGTACCCGGATTGCCGGGTTTGCACAGCAGCGCGCTGACCACTACACACCACCGCTTACGTACGCACACACAAACAAAGATCCCCTGTGTAGCCTACACAGACCGCTTGGGGCAAGTGCTGCTCGAGAGCTGCTGTTTGTGTTCAGTTTGTTCGACTTCCCCCCCCCCCGCACCTCCGATGAGCACGGCTGGCTACGTACGGTGCGAAAGAATTTCAACGTACACACCGACACGCTTTCTTTTAACTCGCTCTGTCTGTTGTTGTCGTTGTTGTTGTATCCTCAAATCTTGTCACTCAATTTTAACCCACTTCCCAATGTGGTATCGACTGCAAACTTGGTATAATTGTGTCATACTGATGACAATACTATATTCTATCATAAAAAATATATATATTTATTAACATTCTTTTTTATATGTTATGTTTCCACGGTGAACTGACGTTGGCTGTAATTGGCCACGGTCCCTTATGTTATGGCAAGCTTCGGGGCCACTTCCTGGAGTCGTGGAGTTCTTCCATTACTAGTACATTTCATAAAAGCGTGATTTTAAAAAAGTTTTTTCAAATATTACTTTTTCAGAAGCGACCTGGCCATCGCAAATGATAGCTCAACGAAGTGGCTCATCATCATCACGTGCACATTTACATTTACTCTGAAAGCGTGACGTTGATTCTCAACGTGGAGGGAAAAACCGGAGGACCCGGAGAAAAATCCACGTGACCACGGGGAGAGAGAGAGATAGACACCACAAACTCCAAATATACAGCAGCAGGCGTCAGGGTCGGGATTGAACCCACAACCTCCTGTAGACCATGCGAGGTAGTTAACATCTCACCACAGAGAGAGAGACACGCAAACTCCAAATATACAGCAGGCGTCGTCAGGGTCGGGATCGAACCCACGGCCTCCTGTAGACCAGGCGAGGTAGTCAACATCTCCGGGCCACCATGGGGGCGCCACGGTGGCCCAGAGCCGTTGCGTCTCCGGGTTCTTTGCGACTTCAAAGGGCCTCGGAGACGCAAGTTCAACAAAGCCGTGGCACCGCCCGGCCCCCGCCCGCGGGCGTCAACAAGCGGCTGACGCGGACTGGGGCGGGGGAAAGTGCCGAGGCAGAGCGGATGTTTGACGATGGGCCGAGGGGGATCGGAGAAAGTTCCCAAACCGGTTGTCGCGTGAAGGTGGACGTGCGGACTACTCACCAGCTGCGGGAGGAGAGCGCGAGGCGAGCGGGAGCACGCGGGGGCGGCATCGGGGACGACACAGACAAGGGGGGGGGGCGGGGGGGGTTGCAGAGATCGTTAAGAGTCACAGCGACGGGAAATTGGTCGAGGTGCACAAGCCGCCTGTCGTAGAGCCGGGTCGTCGCGGGGGGCACGACGACTTCGAGCGACGGTCAAACCGAGTCGTCGTGTCACGTGTGGGCAAACGCTGCCACTCACACACACACACACCCACTGACCTACTCACACACTCGCACACACCCACTCACCCAGTCACCCACTAACACACACACCGACTCACCCACTAACACACACACACAGACTCACTCGCTCACACACCGACTCACCCACTAACACACACACACAGACTCACTCGCTCACACACCGACTCACCCACTAACACACATACACACAGACTCACTTGCTCACACACAAACTCACCCACTAACACACACACACAGACTCAACTACCCACTCACCCAGTCACCCACTAACACACACACACCGACTCACCCACTAACACACACACACACAGACTCACTCGCTCACACACCGACTCACCCACTAACACACACACACAGACTCACTCGCTCACACACCGACTCACCCACTAACACACACACACAGACTCACTCGCTCACACACCGACTCACCCACTAACACACATACACACAGACTCACTTGCTCACACACAAACTCACCCACTAACACACACACACAGACTCAACTACCCACTCACCCAGTCACCCACTAACACACAAACACCGACTCACCCACTAACACACACACACAGACTCAATCGTTCACACACCGACTCACCCACTAACACACACACACCGACTCACTCGCTCACACACCGACTCACCCACCAACACACACACACACAGACTCACTCGCTCACACACCCACTCACCCACTAACACACACACACAGACTCACCCACTAACACTCACATACCGACTCACCCACTAACACACACACACACACACAGACTCACTCGCTCACACACCCACTCACCCACTAACACACACACACAGACTCACCCACTAACACTCACATACCGACTCACCCACTAACACACACACACAAACTCACCCACTAACACACACACACCAACTCACCCACTAACGCCATCCCCAGCCAGCGCTCGCGCTCGTGGCGACTCACCGACTTGGACGAGTTGCCCACGTAGCGGACGACCATCTCACGCTTGGTGCACAGATCCTTCTCCCGCAGCGGCGCCTTCTTAGCCTCACTCAGGTTGAGGTCCTCCTGTGGCACACACCACCACCATCGTCACCACCACCACCGCCATCGTCACCACCACCATCACCACCACCACCACCGTCACCACCACCATCGTCACCACCAGCGATTAGCACAGTTGATTACGTATGGTGCGAAAAAAGTTCAACATACACACACCCTGCCGCGTCCCACCCTGCCACCCACCCCCTCGTGCGCCGTGCCGGCCTGCATAGGCGCTGCTCGCTAACAGCACTTGCCCCAACAGCCTGTTAGAGGCTACACGGGGGGGGGCTGGTGTAGGGGGCTTCACCCGGTAAAATAAAAATCGTCGATTACATGTTTTAGCAATTCGTTTACCTTCCCTATAGTTTGTGACTGGGCTCGTTTCTGCGTTTGTTGTTGCGACGTTGCTGTGACACCCCCCCCCCCCCCCGGACATCGGTGACACAAAAAGAGCTTCGTAGCTTTTCGGATTCCTCACGCGGTCTAAACAAAGATCCCGATTGATGGTTGACAATCTCAAATTGATGAACAAAAACACGAACGCATGAAAAAACACGAGGAGGCTTCACCTTTCCTGCCAATAAAACGGGATGGTGTTAAGATGCGTAAACACCAAATAGAAACCTTTTTGCAAGGAATCAAATTACGGCATTAACCACACACAGTAACTGCGGTGAACATGTCAACAAGCACGTGGCTCTGATGATACACGATGCGTTACTTTATACATACGTGACTTTACCGAAAGAACCAAAGAGTTTGATGCGTTGTCTTTGAAACCGATTGGCCTAGACCAGAGCCAGCGGGCCTTCTTCATGGCCTAGCGAAGACAGCGCCACGCGTATCACAGCACTTACAGCTGCACGGGGGGGGGGGCCCCGTCGCGACTGCGACACTGGCCCCCCGCGTCGCCCCGGCGGCCACGGGAAGCCGCGCCCATTTCCCCCCCCCCCCCCGCCGCGTACCCGGCGGCGAGTGGCCAGCCGCCCCCCCCGGTTCACGGCACGCGCGCCGGCTTACCATCATCTTCTCGAAGAGCGGCTGGATCTCCTTCTCGGAGAGGTTGGAGGAGGCGAGGACGGCGGAGGGCGACGCCAGGACGGGCTCCGACATCTCGACGGGGCCGCCGCCGGCACCGCCGCTGGCGTAGCGCACCGAGTTGGGGCGCTCGCGCCTGCCGCCCGGCCTCATGAAGTCCATCTGCACCACGACGCGACGTCATCCACAGGTGCCGTTACGACTACGATCGCCGTTTACCACGTCATCATCTCTCTACCGTTATGATGACCAAGATCACCAATGCTCACCACAAGCGCCCTCATCATCTCTCTACCGTTATGATGACGAAGATCAATGCTCACCACAAGCGCCCGGCTACCCGTACCCGGCCGGGTACGGGTATTGGGTACCCGATTGCGACCTCTGCTTCCATGGTATGGAAGGCCGGAGCGCCCCGCAACGCCGTGGTGGGAGCGAAAATTCGAACTCCGTTGACTGCCCCGGCTGAAACTCGGCTTGGAATCGAGGAGTCTCAGGCGGTGCCTGCCGGGCTCCCGGCGTCTCTTTGACCTCCGACCCGAGCCGGGTCGCCTACGAGACAAAGGTCGGAGATCAAACGGACCGCCGAATCCGAGCGGCGCGACGGCGTGAGAACCCACGGCGGTTCGTGGGGGCTGGCGGGAGGAGCGTGGGAGGGCACGGCATCACGCGAGCTCGTTGTGCTCGTTGTGCCGTCGTCGTTGTGCCCGGAACAAAGAGGCAACGTGCGGCTGCCCGACACGTGGGGCGCGCCCTCTGCACGTCCGGCGCGCTCTCTTGGGTGGGTTACCGCGTTGACGTCCGACGTTTCGCCCCCACGTGCCGGGGCCTTCTTCGGCAATCAAATCGGTTTGGGTGGGGAGGGAGGTCTCTGGGCACAGAGGGACTGACCGACTGGTCTGCTCGCTTCTCTTGACAAGAACAAACCGATAGACCAGCCTCCGATTGGGTCACACAACAACAACAACATTGTTCCCGGAGAAGCTCCCAGCGCGCAGTAGCGAAACGTCGGACATCGTGCCAAACCACACGGGGCGTGACCTGAGAACACAACAGAGCGCTGCACAGCAACGCGGCAGCCGTTCACGACGTACGTGTGTGTGCGCGTGTGCGTGTGTATGTGTGTGCATGTGTGCGTGTGTGCGTGTGTGCGTGTGTGTGCGCGTGGGCGTGTGTGCGCCTGCATGTGTGCGTGTGTGCGCATGTGTGCGTGTGTGCCGTAGTGTGGTGGTCAGCGCGCTGCGCTCCGAACCCGGCGACCCAAGTTCGGCCGGGCGTGGTGTTGGCCACCCACCCCCTCGTGTGCCGTGCCGGCCTTTATAGGTGCTACTCGCTAACAGCACTTGCCCCAACAGTCTATCAAGGCTACATGGGGTAACTTTGTTTCTACCTTGGCTCCGCGCGTGTCGATGTTATCGCGCTGCGTGCGAGCTCATCGCGGGACTGGAGCCTTCACCGGAGCAGAAACAAATCGCGGAGTGTGGGCGGACACGGGAACGGCTGGTTTCACTTCCGCCTTAAGGACTTCGGACTTGAGAGAGATCAAAACAAACGTGCAGCAAAATAGGAGCCCCCCCTCCCCACCGCCATACCCGGTAAAAGGTTATAAAAAATGTTCAGACCTATGTCTCGGACACTTTGAAGAGGCGGGTAATCGTTAAAGTGACATCGTGCAGTGATTTAATTAATTGGACAAAAGGAATATGCCAATACCCTTCAACCGATACGGTTTAGCTCAACTAGTAACTAAATGGCACGTTCTGTTTACGCGACAAACCGTACTAATCGGCTGCGTTGGGTGGTGGCGGGTTTAACGACACATTTAAATTCACGCCATCTAACCCAAATAACCGCGATTATGGATAATACAAAAGAATGTGACGATTAATATTGCGGATGTGGTTTAAATGACAATGATTACGATCATTGTTTGACAATGATAATAATTAGATGGTGATAATTAGAATGACGAACACGGAAATGACAACAATGACTGGATGATGCTGCTGCTGCTGATGATTATGATGATTATCGTGACAACGACCACAATGACTGTAGAACGATGATGATGATGATTCGACGCTTCTGATAATATTCTTTGGGTCTTTCGGTAAAGTCACGTTGATAGGTTCAAAGAAAATAACAAAAAACTACGACATTTCGATCGCAACACAAGCGGTCGTCATCAGGAAGATGACTCTATAACGATGGTGATGATGATTATTCGACCATTATGATGATCATAATGAACACAATGACTGGATGATGACGATGATGCTCATTCGACGCTTATAATAATGATAATTGTGATAATGACAATGATGATTATTCGATGATTGTGATAGTGACCACAATGACAGTATAACGAGAACGATGATTATTCGATGATCGTGATAACGACAACAATGACGGTATAACGATGATGACGACGATGATTATTCGATGATCGTGATAACGACAACAATGACTGATGATGACGAGATGAGTCGCTGACCAAGATCTAAACTCGTGGACTTGGGACTCTGACTCAGCCGCACGCCACCACCACCACCACCGACGCCGCCACCACCACCGCCACCACCACCGCCACCGCCACCGCCACCGCCGTCGTCTCGCGAGCGCCAATCTGCCGTGCTGAGCGCAACGAGTGGGGCGGCCGGCGGTTACCACTGCCGATGCTCAAGTCGCATTCATTCACAACAACACAACAACAACACAACAACAACACAACAACAACTTCATACGCATTCACATCCAGCGCATGTATAGAGCAGCGGTTCGTAACCTTTACTGCATGTTAGTCTATGGGCAGTGTTAGTCTATGGGCAGTGTTAGTCTATGGGTAGTGTTGAGTCTATGGGTAGTGTTGAGTCTATGGGTAGTGTTGAGTCTATGGATAGTGTTGAGTCTATGGGCAGTGTTGAGTCTATGGGCAGTGTTGAGTCTATGGGTAGTGTTGAGTCTATGGGTAGTGTTGAGTCTATGGATAGTGTTGAGTCTATGGGCAGTGTTGAGTCTATGGGCAGTGTTGAGTCTATGGGTAGTGTTGAGTCTATGGGTAGTGTTGAGTCTATGTGCAGTGTTAGTCTATGGGCAGTGTTGAGTCTATGGGTAGTGTTAGTCTATGGGTAGTGTTGAGTCTATGGGTAGTGTTGAGTCTATGGGTAGTGTTGAGTCTATGGGTAGTGTTAGTCTATGGGTAGTGTTGAGTCTATGGGTAGTGTTGAGTCTATGGGTAGTGTTAGTCTATGGGCAGTGTTGAGTCTATGGGTAGTGTTAGTCTATGGGCAGTGTTGAGTCTATGGGTAGTGTTGAGTCTATGGGTAGTGTTGAGTCTATGGGTAGTGTTGAGTCTATGGGCAGTGTTGAGTCTATGGGTAGTGTTAGTCTATGGGTAGTGTTAGTCTATGGGCAGTGTTGAGTCTATGGGTAGTGTTAGTCTATGGGCAGTGTTGAGTCTATGGGTAGTGTTGAGTCTATGGGTAGTGTTGAGTCTATGGGTAGTGTTAGTCTATGGGCAGTGTTGAGTCTATGGGTAGTGTTAGTCTATGGGCAGTGTTGAGTCTATGGGTAGTGTTAGTCTATGGGTAGTGTTAGTCTATGGGCAGTGTTAGTCTATGGGCAGTGTTAGTCTATGGGTAGTGTTAGTCTATGGGTAGTGTTAGTCTATGGGCAGTGTTAGTCTATGAGCAGTGTTAGTCTATGGATAGTGTTAGTCTATGGGTAGTGTTAGTCTATGGGTAGTGTTAGTCTATGGACAGTGTTAGTCTATGGGCAGTGTTAGTCTATGGGCAGTGTTAGTCTATGGGCAGTGTTAGTCTATGGGTAGTGTTAGTCTATGGGCAGTGTTGAGTCTATGGGTAGTGTTAGTCTATGGGCAGTGTTGAGTCTATGGGTAGTGTTAGTCTATGGGTAGTGTTAGTCTATGGGCAGTGTTAGTCTATGGGCAGTGTTAGTCTATGGGTAGTGTTAGTCTATGGGTAGTGTTAGTCTATGGGTAGTGTTGAGTCTATGGGTAGTGTTAGTCTATGGGCAGTGTTGAGTCTATGGGTAGTGTTAGTCTATGGGCAGTGTTGAGTCTATGGGTAGTGTTAGTCTATGGGCAGTGTTAGTCTATGGGCAGTGTTAGTCTATGGGCAGTGTTAGTCTATGGGTAGTGTTAGTCTATGGGTAGTGTTAGTCTATGGGCAGTGTTAGTCTATGGGTAGTGTTAGTCTATGGGCAGTGTTAGTCTATGGGTAGTGTTAGTCTATGGGCAGTGTTAGTCTATGAGCAGTGTTAGTCTATGGGCCGTGTTAGTCTATGGGCAGTGTTAGTCTATGGGTAGTGTTAGTCTATGGGTAGTGTTAGTCTATGGACAGTGTTAGTCTATGGGCAGTGTTAGTCTATGGGCAGTGTTAGTCTATGGGCAGTGTTAGTCTATGGGTAGTGTTAGTCTATGGGCAGTGTTAGTCTATGGGTAGTGTTAGTCTATGGGTAGTGTTGAGTCTATGGGCAGTGTTAGTCTATGGGCAGTGTTGAGTCTATGGGCAGTGTTAGTCTATGGGCAGTGTTAGTCTATGGGTAGTGTTAGTCTATGGGCAGTGTTAGTCTATGGGTAGTGTTAGTCTATGGGTAGTGTTGAGTCTATGGGCAGTGTTAGTCTATGGGCAGTGTTGAGTCTATGGGCAGTGTTAGTCTATGGGCAGTGTTAGTCTATGGGCAGTGTTAGTCTATGGGTAGTGTTAGTCTATGGGTAGTGTTAGTCTATGGGCAGTGTTAGTCTATGGGTAGTGTTAGTCTATGGGCAGTGTTAGTCTATGGGTAGTGTTAGTCTATGGGCAGTGTTAGTCTATGAGCAGTGTTAGTCTATGGGCAGTGTTAGTCTATGGGCAGTGTTGAGTCTATGGGTAGTGTTAGTCTATGGGCAGTGGTAGTCTATGGACAGTGTTAGTCTATGTGCAGTGTTAGTCTATGGGTAGTGTTAGTCTATGGGTAGTGTTAGTCTATGGGTAGTGTTAGTCTATGGGCAGTGTTAGTCTATGGGCAGTGTTAGTCTATGGGCAGTGTTAGTCTATGGGCAGTGTTAGTCTATGGGTAGTGTTAGTCTATGGGCAGTGTTAGTCTATGGGCAGTGTTAGTCTATGGGCAGTGTTAGTCTATGGGTAGTGTTAGTCTATGGGCAGTGTTAGTCTATGGGTAGTGTTGAGTCTATGGGTAGTGTTAGTCTATGGGCAGTGTTAGTCTATGGGTAGTGTTGAGTCTATGGGCAGTGTTGAGTCTATGGGTAGTGTTAGTCTATGGGCAGTGTTGAGTCTATAGGTAGTGGTAGTCTATGGGTAGTGTTAGTCTATGGGTAGTGTTAGTCTATGGGTAGTGTTAGTCTATGGGTAGTGTTAGTCTATGGGCTGTGTTAGTCTATGGGCTGTGTTAGTCTATGGGTAGTGTTGAGTCTATGGGCAGTGTTAGTCTATGGGTAGTGTTGAGTCTATGGGTAGTGTTGAGTCTATGGGTAGTGTTGAGTCTATGGGTAGTGTTGAGTCTATGGACAGTGTTAGTCTATGGGTAGTGTTAGTCTATGGGTAGTGTTAGTCTATGGGTAGTGTTAGTCTATGGGCAGTGTTAGTCTATGGGCTGTGTTAGTCTATGGGCAGTGTTGAGTCTATGTGCAGTGTTAGTCTATGGGTAGTGTTAGTCTATGGGTAGTGTTAGTCTATGGGCTGTGTTAGTCTATGGACAGTGTTAGTCTATGGACAGTGGTAGTCTATGGGCAGTGTTAGTCTATGTGCAGTGTTAGTCTATGGGTAGTGTTAGTCTATGGGCTGTGTTAGTCTATGGGCTGTGTGAGTCTATGGGCAGTGTTGAGTCTATGGGTAGTGTTAGTCTATGGGCTGTGTTAGTCTATGGGCAGTGTTAGTCTATGGGCAGTGTTAGTCTATGGGCAGTGTTAGTCTATGGGTAGTGTTAGTCTATGGGTAGTGTTAGTCTATGGGTAGTGTTAGTCTATGGGCTGTGTTAGTCTATGGACAGCGGTAGTCTATGGACAGTGTTAGTCTATGGGCTGTGTTAGTCTATGGGCTGTGTGAGTCTATGGGCAGTGTTGAGTCTATGGGTAGTGTTAGTCTATGGGTAGTGTTAGTCTATGGATAGTGTTAGTTTATGGGTAGTGTTAGTCTATGGGTAGTGTTAGTCTATGGGTAGTGTTTAGTCTATGGGTAGTGTTAGTCTATGGGTAGTGTTAGTCTATGGGTAGTGTTAGTCTATGGGTAGTGTTAGTCTATGGCAGTGTTAGTCTATGGGCAGTGTTAGTCTATGGGCAGTGTTAGTCTATGGGCAGTGTTGAGTCTATGGGCAGTGTTGAGTCTATGGGCAGTGTTGAGTCTATGGGCAGTGTTGAGTCTATGGGCTGTGTTAGTCTATGGGCAGTGTTAGTCTATGGGCAGTGTTAGTCTATGGGCAGTGTTAGTCTATGGGCAGTGTTAGTCTATGGGCAGTGTTAGTCTATGGGCAGTGTTAGTCTATGGGTAGTGTTAGTCTATGGGCAGTGTTAGTCTATGGGCAGTGTTAGTCTATGGGCAGTGTTAGTCTATGGGCAGTGTTAGTCTATGGGCAGTGTTGAGTCTATGGGCAGTGTTGAGTCTATGGGCAGTGTTGAGTCTATGGGCTGTGTTAGTCTATGGGCTGTGTTAGTCTATGGGCAGTGTTAGTCTATGGGCAGTGTTAGTCTATGGGCAGTGTTAGTCTATGGGCAGTGTTAGTCTATGGGCAGTGTTAGTCTATGGGCAGTGTTAGTCTATGGGCTATGTTAGTCTATGGGCAGTGTTAGTCTATGGGCAGTGTTAGTCTATGGGCAATGTTGTCTATGGGCAGTGTTAGTCTATGGGCAGTGTTGTCTATGGGCAGTGTTAGTCTGTGGGCAGTGTTGTCTATAGGCAGTGTTAGTCTATGGGCAGTGTTAGTCTATGGGCTGTGTTAGTCTATGGGCAGTGTTAGTCTATGGCATCTCGCATCTCCAGGGGGTGCGTGCACCCCAGGCTAAGAAAAACCACTGATCGAGAGCCAGCTGGAGCTGACGGATGGAGATTCGTTGTAAAGGACAACGTTGCTCTAAGAAGGGTTAGGAAAAAGCACACTTGGAACAAATCCAACTCGAAAAAAAATTATTCTGAATGGGGAGAAAGAGAACACAAATGTTTAACTTTTTTGGGGTATTTATGCAAAACATATTTTGCATCCAAACGTTTTTGAGATCACTGGAACAAAACATGACACCTGATTTTTAAATCCGATAACCACATGGTTTGTAGGCATGTGGAATTTCCACATTCCTATCGCAAGATACGATGGGTGCCACCCCCCACAAGGCGGGGGGGGGGTCTTTTACCGGCGAGTGTTGCCGACGCCGTGAATCGCGCATCGGCCAAGAGCGAGCTGCTGCTGCTGGTGTCACCGTCCTGTCCCCAAGGGACGGACGTCTCAGGAGCGAGCTGCTGCTGCTGGTGTCACCGTCCTGTCCCAAAAGGGACGGACGTGCCATCGCCGCAACCGCCGCCGCAACCGCCGCCGCCGGCGACGATGGCGGTAAAATCCGTGCCGCTTGGGAGCGCCCCCCTGCCAACGCCGTGGGTCGCGGCGTGCCGTTCGGGCGGGGGGGGTCCACGTTACGCGAGCGGGGGAGAAACACCGGGTCGGGAAGCGCGACGCGGGAGGAGGAGTTTGACGCAGGCACGAGGGGAGAGAGACTCACGGCGGCAGGCGATGGCAGGCGCACTCCACGGAGCGGAGGATTTGAGCGGCGGGCGACGTTCGAAAAACTCCGTCACCGCCGAGACGTGCAGAGAGGTCGGAGCGCGCCAGGTGTGCTGCGCGTGTGGGTGGGAGCGCGCGCACCTGTGTGCGTGTGTGCGCGCGTTTACGACGCACCGGCCAATCGCGTGCCGTCGCCGCGCCCGTTTGAAAACAAAAAGGAGGTGACGGTGAGCTGAGCGGGCGACTTTGCACCGAAACGTTTTTTGCCGGCCAACAGAAAAGCGGGAAAATTAAAACAACAAACCGGAGCGGCTCGCACGGCGGAGACGCTGCCGAGCCACCGAGCCGGCACCGCCGAGAAGCTGGGTTCGAGTCCAGGTGTCAGCCGCTGCCTGCGATTGTACAAACAGCAAGTATGTTGAACTTCTTTCGCACCGTACGTAGCCGACTGTGCGAGTCGGTTTTAAAGAAATTAGTTTTCAATCCAGATTTAAACCGGGTTCTCAAGTACAGTGACAAGTTGATTGTCTCGGCCGAGCTACCTACGACTGCAAAAAACAAATTATCACTGAATCCGCACTCAATGTGTTCACCTTGCAGCTTCAAGAATGTAAATATCGGTTCGGCCGTCATCCGACAAACATTGCGCTGTGGCAGAGCGGGTGCGCAAGTGCTGCCCCCTACTGTGGGGACCAGACGTCACTTGAAGGGACCTCAAGAGGTAGTTCTCTAATATCCGCTTCCGTGGGCCATGCTGCAAGGGCTTCTAAGGGTGCCTCGCGTAATATAAACCGGCCCACGGATACAAGAAGGCATTGCACTGATATGCGGAATTCACAAATGGAATCTTCGACCAAGTGATGTGACGCAGTCAGCACGATCGGGATACATTGAAGGGGGGGGGGTGAAATGGCAAAATAGAACTTTAGGGAATAAAAGTAATTTTTTTAAACGCAAGTCGGCCATCCAACAGAAGCGCAGCGGAGACGGATGATTTGTTTTACTCGGTGACTGCGACGACTCTCCGGGGTTTGGGGTCTCGTGATAGCTTGTGGGAGCGATCCGTGGAGAATATCCATGCCACGGTTAAAAATTATAAACCTTCGCTGCCGCCACCACCACCGCCGCCGCCGCCACCACCGCCGCCGCCGCCGCCGCCGCCACCACCACCACCACCACCGCCGCCGCCACCGCCACCATCACGTGCTTTTGCACAGGAGGCGTGGGCAACTTATGTTCGCTCAGCATCACTCTTTCAGATGAACCATTATCCACACACACACCGACACACACACACACCAACACACACACTGACACACACACAGCGACACAGACACAGCGACACACACACAGCGACACACACACTGCGACACACACACCGACACACACACTTATAGACTCCGATACACACACTGACACACACACTGACACACACAGCGACACACACACACCGACACACACACTGACACACACGAACCTCGACTCCCTTCTGCCACTGCAACTGCTCTCTTACAGTCACACGAAGACTCACACTCCTCAAGAACGCCGTGCGGCATGAAAAGGAAACATTAAATCGTAGGGCAACGTTTCGGGCAATGGCTCCGTGCCATGACAAAGGGCCTCTGCCCGTAACGTTGGCTATCTTTATATATCTGTCTGTTTTAAGGCCACGCACGGTGTTGTGGAGGAATGTGTTCGCTTGATGTCCGAGCTGGCGCACCACCACGGCCAACGCAGCAGGAACAGAAGCGACTGGCACACTAACACACGTGCGATGCATACAGAAAATAAAATAATAATCATTAACATTTATTTGCAAGGCGCCTTGTAAGATAAGATTAAGGGAAGGCCAAGAGAACAGGAGAGCTAAATAGAGTCAACAGACTTAAGAAAAATGTGTTTTTAGACGCGACTTTAAAGTATCCACATCGCCGGTTGAACGAATTCCCAACGGTAGGCTGACACGCCACTAATTCACAGCCCCGTAGCCAATCCGCTGCTGGATGAAGGCCTGCCCGTGCGGTGACAGCCATGGCGGGTTGTACTTCACGCTGGTGAGCATGGCTTGAAGGGAGTACCCACCTGCAGTGTGCCACCCCAATACAGCTAGAGGGGTTGTTGTTTTGACCATACTTCACCGCACTGGTCAGTAAGAGTTGGTGAGGGGCGGGGGGTAAAGGGGAGCCGACTAGAGTCCATCCATGGCTGGGAATCGATCTCGCGTATCAGCGGGTTCACAGTGCAGCGCGCAAAACCGCTCCACCCCTACAACTCCTGGGGTTGTTCTTTTGACCATACTTCACCACACTGGTCAGTAAGACATACTCTTTGGTTCTTTCGGTAAAGTCAGGTGGGTAGAAAAATAATAGATCACGACGTTTCGATCGCAACACAAGCGACCGTCATCAGGTGGGACAACCACAGCAAGAACAAACTGCTGTGGTTGTCCGATCGAAACGTCTTATGATGGATTCCTGCAGTCACGAAAGCTTCAAATCAAGATTGGTCAGTAAGAGTTGGTAAAGGGGTGCCCACTACAGTCCATCCTTGGCCGGGAATCGAACTCGGGTGGCCGGGGGGTGCACAGCGCAGCAGAGCGCCGGTGGCGTCGCTGCTTCCACAGCTCCCCGACCGACAGACCGACCTCGTGACGATGAATGCGGAGAGGGCGGAGTGACGATTTAGGAATTCCATGAATTCAGCCTCCGCCCGAGGCCCTGCCCCAAAGACGCTGGCAGGGTGTCTGAAAATCACGGGATGCCAACCGGGAGGGAGGGAGGCAGGGGCAGGGGGAGTGGGGCTGGGGAGGGGGGTGCGGTTCCGAAACTAAAACAAGTTCAGTACTTCTTCTTGGTTCTTTCGGTAAAGTCACGTAGAATGGAAATAATAAATAATAAAAAGAAAACATAATAAAGTAATTCTCACGACGCTGTCTTTCTGACAGACCTGCTCTTCACCTGAGGACGGCTGCTTGCGTTGTGGCCGAAACGTCGTGAGAATTATTTTATTATGTTTTATTTATATTATTTTATTATTTCCCTTCTACGTGACTTTACCGAAAGAACCAAGAAGATGAATCCCTGCAGTCACGAAAGCTTTAAATTGAAATTTAAGTTTAGTACTTCTCCGGACTTTGACGCGAGGGAGATGGTAAAGGTGTCCACCCCGGCGCTCTATAGAGGGGGCTTCCCGCCAGCAGTGGCAAGCGTAGCGCTGCAGCAGCTGTAACCTGGAAATCGCGCCGATCACGAAATGTATTATTCACTTTATTTACCAGGTAAAGCCCCACCGAGCGATTAGCTCGGCGTTTTGTCTCTGAAGAAGCGACCTGGCCGTCGCCAATGACGGCTCAACGGGCAAATATGAATCTGAAGAAGCGACGTCGATTCGAAAATGTGGAAGGGAAAGAAGAAAAACGAACGGAGGGCCCGGAGAAAAATCCACGCGACCACGGGGAGAGAGACACCGCAAACTCCAAATGTACAGCAGGCGCCTGGGTCAGGATCGAACCCAGGACCTCCTGTATACCAGGCGAGGGAGTTAGCATCTCACCACTTAGAGAGACACGCAAACTCCAAATGTACAGTAGGTGCCCGGGTCAGGATCAAACCCACGACCTCCTGTATACCAGGCGAGGGAGTTAACATCTCGCCACTTAGAGAGACACGCAAACTCCAAATGTACAGCAGGCGTCCGGGTCAGGATCGAACCCACGACCTCCTGTAGACCAGGCGAGGGAGTTAACATCTCGCAACTCTGGCGCCCCAGATCACATATGTACGTACGTTGAACGTCTTTCGCAGCGCACGTCGCCAACCGTGCTAATTGGTCGTGCGGGGGAAAGACAACAAACTAAACACAACAAGCAGTTCTGAACAAATGAGATCAGATCTAGGAAGCGAAGCGGGGTTTTTAGCCTCGTCAGTACTTGGATGAGACACTGACTGGGAATCCAGTACCATCATAATGATGACGTGGCATTCACGCCGTTCTGATCGCACAAGGCGAAATCACAAAACGTGTTAATTTGTGGGTAATACATCTTTTGGGGGGGAATTTGGGACGGCGAAACCGGTATCCACGGCCCGCTTTTCTGAACATCACGGGATCGTTAACGTCCGCCGTGAAGCGGGCGATGTGAATCTACGCTCAACTCCCCCCCCACCCCCCCCCACAGTGTTAAACCAGGACGGCCGCCGGGCTGAAGCCACGGGGGGGGGGGGGGGGGGGGCAAAGGCACCGCCGCCCAGCTACGTCACCGCCCCCAACCCCCTTCATGTAAGAATGGCCCGCGGAAGTAGACATCACAGAACTACCTCCCCGAAATGGCTTTTTAAAGCGAACTCTGGTTCACAACGCGGGGGGGGGGGGGGGGGGGGGAGCTGCGCTTTCCCGCCCGCCACGCCGCGTTTGACTTGGCGAATGCTTTTTGCGCGTTACTTTGGACGCGGTTAAGAGCACCAAGTGAATTTTTTTTTTCAATAACAAACTAAATAAATGGATGTGTCGATGTTCTACGAGTTGGACGTCAGCCCCACGTAGCAACAAAGCCGCGGGAGAGCCTCCTCCTCCCACGTACAGCGGCGACCAGCAGTCGCGCCCGGCACGCCCTGACGCACTTCACAGCCGGAGTCGATGTGCACCACGATCTCCTGCCTCACACGGCCGGGCCCCCACGGAGTACGCCCCCCCCCCCCCCCCCCCCCGTCGATGTTCGGAAGCAGCACGCCCCTCGGGTCACGCCGGCTACGCCAACAGAGAGTAACGCTCAGCGCACAACGGTAGCTTTCATTACTTCTCGCAGCTGGAATTTATCAAGGTTTTAAAATGCAGAAATTCAATTTCATGTTTTTATTAGCGGTCGGGACTGGGCTGAGACCATCAAACTCACTGCCCCTGGCAACCCAGTCTAAGCACGGGTGGCCGGCCTGCCTGGGTTTAAACCCCAACACTTGAGCGGTCGTCAGCCCAGCCGAACCATCCGGCCACTCCAACCACTGCCGACGCTGCCAGACGATTGCGCGCCGAGTCAAACCCCCCCCCGCCCCGACCGGGATTCGAACTCGGACAACCGCGGGTGACGTGCGGACCGCAGGGCGGCGTCGCTCAAACAGGGCGGATAATGACATCGGACGATGACGACGACGACGCCGCGGCATTTTAATCGAAGAGGTGGAGGCTCCGTGCGACGCTGCGCGGAACTCGTCCGCCGGCTCGTTAAACCAGGTGGCGGACGCGTAAGCCAGCGGACGGGCGCGCCCCGCGGTTACCGCTTGGGAGTGAGGGCGCCGTGGCATTTCACGTCCTATTGAGTCACTTACATTTTTAGCGCTTTTGTAGATAAAAGTTTTCAAATGCGTTTGTGCGCGTTCTCTCCGTCCTGCGTCCGTCTGTTTTTGTCCGCTCACCCGTCCGTGCGATGCAATAGACACTTTGAGCGTGAGGTCACGTTGCTACTTAGGGACTTGACCTATTAGAACACCGGCCACGTTGATCAAAGGGCAATTGCCCAAAGGTTGTAGGAACAAACCAGCGCTAAAGGCCTGGCCTTGGCACCCCGGCCCTCCCAGCAGAGCCCCGTGGTCTCACGGCCGAGGCACGCTATCCGAGCCCCGTGGTCTCACAGCGGCCTACGGAGGTGCGCACCCGGTCCGCTGCTGTGTAAATACTTCAAAGGGGTAAACGAATGGGTGCCACAGATGGTAACTCCCTCGCCCGGTACACGGGAGGTCGTGGTTTCGATCCCGACCCCGACGCCTGCTACATATTTGGAGTTTGCGTGTGCTCCCGCTGGTGGCGTGGATTTTTCTCCGGGTCCTGTGCAGCTCTTTTTCAGAAGCGACCTGATAGCCACAAATGATAGCTCCGCCAAGTGGCTCGTCATCATCATCACGTGGGAATGCAGAGCAGCAGCCAAACACTCTAAAATGCACGTTGATAAACGTGGACGGAGAAGAATCCACGCGACCACGGGGAGAACACGCCAACTCCAAATGTACAGGTGGCAGGGTCGGGATCGAACCCACAGCCTTCTGTATACCAGGCAGAGGTCGCAATCGGGTACCCGATACCCGTACCCTACCCGATACCCGGCTACCCGTACCCGGCTGGGTACGGGTACGGGTGTACCCGTTTGCGACCCTGGTGCGGCCGGGTACGGGTAAGGGTAGACCGTGAGTCACTGGTGAGTCACCGTTTGTCACTCATTTCCCAACGTCTCGTCTCTTCTCACAATTCAAGATCCTAGAATCAACCCACCCGCGCCTGCAACATGGCTTTATCGGTTTACCAGGCGAGGGAGTTAGGTCACCCTTACCATGACTTATAACTAAGCATGACCCTGCATGGGCACGTCAATAATGACAACCGACAGCACTTTCAATCCACCGCTTGACCAACGCATCCCCCCCTCTCGCCGTACCGGTCACTGGGTGGTTTTAGGCCATACTTCACCGCAATGCTCAGTACAAGTTGGTGAAGCGGAGAAGGGCCAGAACCAGTTTGGGAAATTACTTGCAAACGACGTTATGCGCGACCAGCAATCGAACTCAGGTCCATCCGCAAGGTTCCCAAGCGCAGTGTGCTAACCGCTGCACCGCCGCTCCCTCCCCCATTCCCAGTAAAATAATAAGTGGAAACCACGCAGAAAATTGGCCGTGGCTGATAAGGAAATAAACCAAAGCCATCGCGCATGGGCTGAACTGTTGGGGGGGGTGGTGTTGTTCTGGCTTGTGGTTAAACAGTCGAAAGGTTTGTGTCCAGCACAGGCGATTGGGGACGAGCCCGTTTAACCGTCTTTGTGTTTAGTTTCTTCTCCCTTCCCCCCGTACGGTGCGAAAGAAGTTCAACACACGAGCGTCATCACCGAACATCATCACCGAGCGGAATCAAGTGGACTACCGAGGTCCGTGTAGGGACTTTCAAAAACATTTGGCGGGTGACCCACACTCACACTCACCCCCCTCTGTTCGCTTCTGCCACTGCAATATGGACCCTTGCAGTGACAGCAGCAGTGGCTAACACACGCACATGTCATTCACTCACACACACACAACAGACTGTAGGGGCAAGTGCTGCTATAGCGAGCAGCACCGATGAAGGCCGGCACGGCGCGAGAGGGAGTGGCAGGGCCTAGCACCACGCCCGGCCGCCTTTGTCTCCCCACCGCTGATGTGCTGTACACACACAATGCACCGGGTTCAACATTTATGGCTGAGCCAGCCTAGGAGAGGCCGGGCACATGTTCACATATTCGTCACCGATGTTGGCCGTGAACGGGAACTGAACTCGGAATCGCCAGGTGCGAATGGGCAGTGGCCTCACCACTTGCGCCACCGCTCCCCCACGCGCACACACACAAGGTAAAGATCCCCCAGCCCAACCGCAGAGCTCTGAACAGACTTTAGGGGCAAGTGCTGTTGGCGAGCACAACAACAACAGCGGCGGTGAGGTCACCACGGCGCTTGTGCCAGGCTAGGTGCACTTACGAGGTGAGCACACACACACATGCATGTTTACAAGTACATGATGTTCAAATGTGTAGGTTTTATGAAACAGGCGCTGTCAAATATTAACCACTTCCTTACCAGCTGTCAAAACGTCATGCCTACCACGTGTGCGCGCACGTGTGTGTGTGTGTACACGTGTGTGTGTACACGTGTGTGTACACGTGTGTGTGTACACGTGCTTGTGTGTACACGCGTGTTTGTGTGTACACACAAACACGCGTGTACACACACACTGAACCGGTCCTGGGCATCCTCCCCTAGGTCGACTCAGCCTCAAATGAGTACCCGGTGCTGCGTGTAAACATCGCCACCGGGGAGACAAAGGCGGCCGGGCGTGGGTGCTGGCCACCCACCCCCTCGTGTGCCACCGTGCCGGCCTTTGTCGGTGCTGCTACCCTTGCCCCAACAGTCCGTGAAGGCTACACGGGGATCTTTGTCTGTGTCTGATTGTATTTGATGATCATGAAAATGTCGTGATCATCGCCAGCGACATTTTCGTTCTTGTTATCATCACCACAGCCATCGTCGTGGCAACGGTCATTCTAAACATACATCGACATCGTCAACATCACTATGGATTCATCATCGCCATGATCATTATACATGTGACGTCACCATCGTCATCAATGATGATCAATCGACTGCTGGATGAAGGCCGACCCAAATCACTGTACCATTGCCATCATCATCATCAGAGCCATCGTCATCACAATCATCATTTTAGCAATCATTAAGACAGAATTCACAGTGATTGTGATCATTGTGACGGCGTCTTGTTGATGTCGTGATTTTAGGATGATGGTAATTGTTGTAACGATGATTAATGATGACGATGGCTGAGCATGAACGTGGTGATGATGATGATGGTTGTGATACCAGTGGTGATGATGATGTTGATGGTGGTGATGATGATGGTTGTGATATCAGTGGTGATGATGATGATGTTGATGGTGGTGGTGATGATGATGGTTGTGATACCCGTGGTGGCTACAATGTTGACGGTGGTGGTGATGATGATGATGGTTGTGATACCAGTGGTGATGATGTTGATGGTGGTCGTGATGATGATGGTTGTGATACCAGTGGTAGCTACAATGTTGATGGTGGTGATGATGGTTGTGATACCAGTGGTGGTGGTGATGATGTTGTGATGATGTTATGATGGTCATGCCACTGATGATGTGTCCGTGATGGTAGCAACGATGGTGATGATAATCGTGATGGTAATCACCCCGCTGATGATGATGCTGATGATTTACAGTCTAAAACTAGGAGTGAAATTAACATTGATGATGGTGGTGGCACTACATGTGATGACTATAATGTTGATGGTGGTAGTAGTGGTGGTGATGTCTGTGATGATGATGTTGTGATGATGATGATGTTGTGATGATGATGATGATGTATGTGATGATGTCTGTGATGATGATGATGATGTCTGTGATGATGATGATGTTGTGATGATGATGTCTGTGATGATGATGATGTTGTGATGATGATGTCTGTGATGATGATGATGTCTGTTATGATGATGTTGTGATGATGATGTTGTGATGATGGTGGTGATGATGGTGGTGATGATGTTGTTGCTGTGATGATCATGATGTCTGTGATGATGATGTTGTGATGATGATGATGTTGTGATGATGATGGTGGTGATGATGATGTTGTGATGATGATGGTGGTGATGATGATGTTGTGATGATGGTGGTGATGATGATGTTGTGATGATGGTGGTGATGATGATGATGTTGTGATGACGATGATGTCTGTGATGATGATGTCTGTGATGATGATTAGTTCCCATCAAGAAGTGGAGAGACAAACCAACTACAGCAGCAGATGATGATGATGATGGTGGTGGTGAACATTCATTCATTATAATCCTGTGATGGTTGAATTATTTACGACTATTTAACACCAATGACACTTTCACAATATTATTGATGACGATGCATTACCGATGCTCACAAATGACATCGACTGTTGGTTATTTAAGAGTCATTAATTATTGATGATTTTAACACCGATTTATTGCTGATGTACAGTATCCTTGAATGTTATACTGATCGCGTATCATTGACGTCAATAACTCGACTGTTTATCGATCACGATGACAATACTGCCCCTGGTGATCATTTCGTCGCAATAATCATTAGCGATGACGGCGTCATGTATAAACATGCTCTCGAGAGAATACATCATAACGATGGTGGTGATGATGGTGATGATGATGGTGACGGTGATGATGGTGATAATGATGGTGGTGATGATGATGATGGTGATGATGATGGTGGTGATGATGATGGTGGTGGTGATGATGGTGGTGATGATGGTGATAATGACGGTGGTGATGGTGATGATGATAATGATGGTGATGACGGTGATGGTGGATGATGACGGTGATGATGGTGATGTTGATGATGGTGATGATGACGGTGATGATGACGGTGGTGATGATGATGATGGTGATGATGACGGTGATGATGACGGTGATAATGATGGTGATGATGACGATGATGGTGACGATGATGGTGACGGTGATGATGATGGTGATGATGGTGGTGACGGTGATGATGACGAACACTCGAGAAATGATTGCCGGCCTTCATCCAGCAGTGGACCGACCGACGATCCCGAGGGAGCCGAGGCGAACTCACAAATTTCGACCTCCTCAGCTGGTCCGGGACCTCGTCCGAAGCCGCCGCCGACGACGAGGAGGTGGTGGTGGATGTGTTGGTGGTGGAGTTGGTGGTGGTGGAGTTGGTGGTGGAGACGCCGAACTGGTCCCTGTGGGACGACGCCGACGACTCTCGCCGCAGCGGCGCAGAGGCAGGAGGAGGAGAGCAGTCCAGACCCGCCGCCTTCTCTCCCTCGCTCTCCATCACGGGCGCTGTTGTTGCTGTTGTTGTTGTTGATGTTGTTGTTGCTGCCGTTGTTGTTGTCGACGGCGGTACAGCAAGCTAACAGCGAGGACTGTGCCGCAAAGCACGCATGTGTCACCACTGTGTGTCTGTGTGCGTGTCTGTCTGCGTGCGTCTGTGTGTATCAGCGTGTGTCTGTGTGTGTGTGTCTGTGTACTGTCTGTGTCTGTGTGTATCAGCGTGTGTCAGTGTGTCTGTGTACTATGTGTATCTGTGTGTACTGTCTGTATCTGTGTGTGTGTCTGTGTATCTGTGTGTATCTGTGTGTGTCTGCGTGTGTATCTGTGTGTATCTGTGTGTGTCTGTGTATCTGTGTGTATCTGTGTGTATGTGTCTGTGTGTATCTGTGTGTGTATCTGTGTGTATGTGTACTGTGTGTATCTGTGTGTGTATCTGTGTGTGTATGTGTGTACCCGCGTGTGGCACCGCTTGCTGCTGCTGCTGTAGCCCAGCGTGGCTGGGCACGTGGGGTGGGGCGCGGCGCTTTTACAAGCTGCACCCCAAAAATATATCACCACCACCCCCATCACCACCATCACCCCCCCACCACCATCCACCCACCAACCACCACCCCCCCACCACCACCCCCATCACCACCACCCACCGACACCCCCCCCACCCATCGCCACCACCCCCTACCGCCACCACCCCCCCCCCACCATTACCCCCCCCCCCCCCACCACCAACACCCCCATCACCCCCCCACCAACACCCTCCACCACCCCCCCACCACCACCCCCCACCACCATCACCACCACCATCACCCACCACCATCACCACCACCCACCACCCCCATCACCCCCATCAACCCGAACACCCCCCACCACCCCCCACCACCATCATCACCACCACCCCCCACCACCCCCCACCACCACCTCCCACCCACCACCCCCCACCACCACCTCCCACCCCCCACCACCACCCTCCACCCACCACCAACGCCCCCATCACCCCCCCACCAACACCCCCCACCCCCATCACCACCTACCCCCACCCCATCAACTCACGCCATTCGCCACCAAGTGATGGTGACGTCACCACGGCGCCCGTGCCAGGCTAGGTGCACTTTGAGGCCACGTGAAGTGTCGAAGCCTCGCTGGCAGGAGGAGGTCACGGGACAGACCCTGCAGGTGCCGTGGGTTGACTGACTGAGATGGCTGGCCGATGCACCACCAGCTGTAACCCCCACTGTGCCAGGCTAGGTGCAGGAGGTCACGGGACAGACCCGGCAGATGCCGTGGATTGGCTGACTGAGATGGCTGGCAGATGCACCACCAGCAGTATCCCCTACTGTGCCAGGCTAGGTGCAGGAGGTCACGGGACAGACTCGGCAGGTGCCTTTGGTTGGCTGACTGAGATGGCTGGCAGATGCACCACCAGCTGTACCCCCTACTGTGCCAGCTAGTATTTTATCCGCCCGACGCTCCGCTCGTTGTTGTGAGCGTCGCTCCTCTGCCCTCCGTTGTTGTTGGAGGGCGACTGCCTCCAATTGCCCAGGATCAGCGTCCTTCACGAGCCTCCTCCATATGGACACAGATACATGCACGCACACACATGTACGATCAGTGGGGCGTTCACATTTTCTAAATATAGAATAATGAAGTCAAATTAAATGAATCCGCCCATGCCCAATGCACGGGCCCGAGTCGGCCGTACCCCGGTAAACATGGAACGTGTTGGTCCAAAGTTACAATTTTCCTGGGTATATAAACACATGGGACTCTATGTCAGTCTGGGATGCTACGTGAGTCTACGGGTTTTCATACAAGCCCACGATTCTCAATATAAGTCTATGGGGCCTCTGCGCACGTGTAATGAGTTTCTTTATAAGTCTATGGATTTTCTGTATAAGCCATCAGCTCTCTAACACACGAGTTTAATCACAGGCATTGGCTGGAATCCTGATTCGAACCGAGGCTCTCAGTGGTGCCATGCGCACCGTCTCTGACATCGAGGCCACCCAGACACCCATCACGAGGATTGGTGCATCCGTCATTAAGGGCGCCGGGAGAGTTGGCCACAGCCTTCATGCAGCAGTGGACAGGGTCATGGCAGGTGATAATTGATAACGAATGAGATGGGAATGTGGACCTAGCTGGCATCCTTGTGTAATAAGAGCCTATGTCGGATTCACGTGGTGATCGGCTTTGCCGGTCCCGCTTTACAGCCAATAGGGGGAGAGCCTGGGAGCATGGCCTCGGCGTGATCACGGGATGTCAGCTAGGTGATTGGTTTTGCTGGTCTTGGCCTCAGCCAATGGGAAGACAAGTCAGGGGCGTGGTCCCGGGAGTTGAGGGGGAATCTGGAACATTCGGCGCAGGCTATTGAGGATTGGCTGGAGTGTACCACGTGACCCAGGCGTTAAATAAGGGGAGAGAGGAGAGACACGGGGTCAGACACAGAAAGAAGAGAGAGAGGGGCCACGTGCGAGTGGGGCTCCGGGTGCCACGTGGCGGTGTGTCTCTGGTGGCTGTCTGCCCGCTTCCCGTTGCCTGCCAGCAACGGGGAGTGTTTGTGAACTGCAAGAAGTGAAATAAAATGACTGATTCCACAAGCCGTCTCCAGTGTGTTATTACACTTGTTCAGACCCGGTAACCTCCATCATCTGGGTTAGGTCGCGTGCATATTGATGAGTCCGTTCCCCCACCACCAACCATACACAGCCAACTATTAAGCTTTGTCTCGTAAACAAAACGTGGCATTTAGTTACTCTTCAGCACACCAGTGTGCTGGAGAGTAAACCCACAACATTTACGAAGTTACAAATTGGCCGTGCCGGGTGCTGCCGGGTTAACGACAACATTTATATTTCCGCGATCTAACCAGCAAACACTTTTACGGATAATGTTGGTCGCGAAAGCCTCCTCCGGCACTTGTGTAATGACGGCTTGACACACTTCTCTTGAGATGTCACTTTATTGCAGACACTTCACTCGACATCAGGCGGAGACCTCCACTGCAACAGCCCCGAGTCTCCCGCGCATCTCCCCCTTTTATACCGACACGAGGCCACGCCCCCCTTCCCGATCATTCTCGCTGACTCTGGATGCTCGCTCCACCGGCAGACTCCACCGTCCTCTTCCGTCGTCTGACCACGCTCCCTTCTCGATCATTCCCGTAGCCACCAGTCACGCTCTCTCGACAAAAAGAACACGCGTCTTTGGGGATGGGTGTGTTGTTATATTTGCGTAGGGTTTTTGGGTGAATTTAGCCTAACAGAAGAGAGACCCCCCCCCCCATAGACTCACACTGAGAACCATAGATTCCCGTAGAGATCTACAGACTGGCACAGAGACCCATAGACTCACACAGAGGGCCATATACGCTCATAGAGACCAACATACTCGCACAGAGATCCATAGACTCACACGGATACCCATAGATTCACATAGAGACCTACGGACTTGCACAGAGACCCATAGATTCACAAACAGACCCACAGATTTACAAATTGGAATCGGTTCCTCGCTCACTATCCAGAGTATGAATCGTGCTGGTATGATAATCCATCGATTCTCTTTCATTAAACACACGTTCGTCTTTTTTTCGCAACACAACATTAAAACATATCCGTACCGCTGTAATGAGTGGCGTCCGACACGGTCAGTGACCTGTAGGTTTAGT
The DNA here is from genome assembly GCF_015708825.2 of Lethenteron reissneri. NCBI lineage: Eukaryota > Metazoa > Chordata > Hyperoartia > Petromyzontiformes > Petromyzontidae > Lethenteron > Lethenteron reissneri. The sequence continues at coordinate 735,353 of NC_083837.1, read as the reverse complement.
TCAAATAAAGCTTGGTACAGCCACAGTCTCCGTCTCCTTCCTAGTTACGGGCGGCTACGCTGCCCCGCGCCAAGTGCCGCTCACCGCTCTCCGACACACACCGCTGGCTGACGGCGCGCCAGGGAGGCTGGAGGACGAGCCGTCACGTGGTCGATGGAGATGGAGGGGCGGCAGCGGCGGCAGGGGTCCTCTTCAGTCTTCGGATACCGACGCCCCGCGTTGCTCGGGGTCCCGCTTATATCCCCCTCCCGGGGCTAAGCTCCGCCTCTTGCCACGCCCTTCCTGGAACCTCCCCGAATGTTCCAGAGGCTTCCCTGGTGGACCCGCCTCTCACCTTCCCCCTGGATGTCAACCCTACTGTCGATAAGCCTGGGCTGTAAGGTGAATGTACGCCCCCCTGATAATCCAGGCGATGGCGCTTTCGTTACACCGCTATCAATTCGCACGCACGCGAATACAAGAAACACATTCCTGCTGCGGAGGGAGCTGGTATGAACGTTGGGTTGCTCGGTCAATGGCCTGCAGGGTCAACGGCGGCGTGGTGTATTCCGCAAATATGCCCGACTGTGAGGGCGGGCACAAGCCGGCGTGAGTAGGTTAAACGTTGAGTTTTATAAGGGCACCACGGGGTGACCAGCCCCTCCCCACCCAGTCCCCACCCTCTCCTCCCCATCCAGCCCCTCCCTCCCCACCCAGCCCCTCCCTGCACGACGGACGGACACAATCACCCCACTGTGGGCTCGTGTAACCAGGAGTTTCCTACCAGTATAAGGTACCGTGTCCCTATATTGAATGGATATAATTAATCGCTACAAGTTATTAATCGCTACAGGTTATTAATCGCTATAAGTTATTAATCAATAGAAGTTATTAATCGCTACAGGTTGTTAATCGCTACAGGTTATTAATCGCTACAGGTTATTAATCGCTACAGGTTATTAATCGCTACGAGTTTTATTTAACCGTGCACCGCCTGCGCTCGACGATTGCTAAAACTCCGATTACGCGCGCTGCGGGTCCCGACCACGTGACCCCACCCCCCCGCCGCGCCCCCCTCCCCCCCGCAAACTCACGCACCCGGAAGTGAGCGACTTCCTCCCCACCCCGCCCTTACCCAAGATGGCGGCGCCCAGCGACACGTGCGCTTTCATCTTGACCGTCGCCGGAGTGACCCTCTTCAAGTGCCTCCTCGTCCCTGCCTAGTGGGTCACGCTCGCAGCCGCCTCGCCTCGTCGCCGCCGCAGGCTAAGCGCGAGGGGAGCGGGTGGTGGGGGTAGCCTGGGAGCAACGTGCTAGGATCTGTGTGGTCACAAGCCGCAGTAAACATTGCCACGTTGCACAGAGACCCATAGATCAGTACAGACACCCATAGATTCATAGAGACCCACTAGATTCATACAGACTCGCACAGACACCCATAGATTCATAGAGACCCATATATCCATACAGACTCGCACACACCCAAAGATTCGTAGAGACCCATAGATCCGTACAGACTCGCACAGACACCCATAGATTCATAGAGACCCATAGATTCATACAAACTCGCACAGACACCCATAGATTCATAGAGACCCATAGAGCCGTACAGACTCGCACAGACACCCATAGATTCATACAAACTCGCACAAACACCCATAGATTCATAGAGACCCATAGATCCATACAGACTCGCACAGACACCCATAGATTCATAGAGACCCATAGATCCATACAGACTCGCACAGACACCCATAGATCCATACAGACTCGCACAGACACCCATATATCCGTACAGACTCGCACACACCCAAAGATTCATAGAGACCCATAGATCCGTACAGACTCGCACAGACACCCATAGATTCATACAGAGACCCAGATTCATACAAACTCGCACAGACACCCATATATTCATACAGAGACCCATAGATCCGTACATACGCGCACAGACACCAATATATTCATACGGAGACCCATACATTCATAGACTCGCACAGACCCATACATTCATACAAACTCGCACAGAGATCCACAGATTCATACAGATACCCATAGACTCACACAGAGACCCACAGACTCGCACAGAGACCCACATACTCGCACAGTTACTGCAATGTTACTGGGACCATACGTCATCATCATCCCGATCCATGGGCAGATAGGCCGTAGGTGTCCACTGCACATTTCGCCATCTGTTTAAACTTTCCTCTGTAATGTATGCCACACGTGGGCAGGTGTCATAAGTTGCAAGGCTGCCTAGCAGTGTAGTGGGCAGCAGAGGGCAGTGCAGCGAAGCCACATTCATTTGTAAATTAATGTAAATGTTGCGGCTTGTAAATGTTGTGGCTTGGCTCTCCATCACACCGGTGTGCTGTACTGGTGACGAATTGGCACGTTCTGTGGGCATTCGTTTGTGTTCTCCTGTATTGTATTGTACTTGCATGCTCCCACGCCTTCGCCAAACCGCGCCGATCAGCGTGGTGTGAAAGTAGTTTGGGAGTCGCGCCGATCTCTACGTGATCCACCAACCGTCGCTAAAGTCACCGCACCCGGCAGGGATTGCTTCCCATCCAGCAGTGGATTGAACATGCTAGCGAAGAGTGTCTGGCCTGTTGGGAAGCGGTGATGCAGCGGTTAGAGCGCTGCGCTACGAACCCGGGGACACGAGTTGGATTCCCGCGCACGGCCAATACCAGTGACGGTTTATCTGAACCGATCCTGGGCCTCCCCTAGGTCGACTCGGCCTCAAACGAGTACCTGGTGCGGTGTGTAAACATCGCCACTAGGGAGACAAAGGCGGCCGGGCGTGGTGCTGGCCACCCACCCCCTCGTGTGCCGTTCCGGCCATCGTAGGTGCTGCTACTCGCTAACAGCACTTGCCTCAACAGCCTGTTAAGGCTACACGGGGAATTTTTGCCTTTGTGTTGTGTGCTGTGTTGCCCGCGTGCGTTCTCTCTGTCTCGTGTGTGCGAAGTCGTTCCACGGATTTTGAGGTGCACCGCAATTGGCTGGCAATCACGCACAGCCTGCCCATCTCCAAATGGTACTATGAGGTGAGTCCACCGCTTGTGTTTAACGCGTGCGGCGTTTCACTCGCTCGCTCGCTCACCCAGTTGGTGGTGATCAGTCACCTTCGCTCCTTACAACTCACTTATTGGTACCCCGAGATCACCCCACGACCCCCCTTAATCTCCATCTCGTAACCGCCATCACCGTTCCTGTTCATCTTCATATTATCATTATATCACTCAACCCCATTCATTCATTCATTCAACATCTACTGTCAGAATAATAATTCTCATTATACTGGCTATCACTCATTCACCCCAATCATCATCATCACCTACTGTCATCAATTTCTCTTTCACCCAAATTCACGCATCACAGATTCGCCCCCATTGCTTCCCTCTCATCCATTTCATTCATCTCCACTATTATATTCACACACGCGTCGTCGTTATTGTACCATTCTTCAGTCTCTGTAAAGCGCCTTGGCTAAGGCGCTGTGTAAATTACGTTAAGATAAGTGGCGACGCATCGCTCGGCGACTTCTCACACGCAACCATCTGGCTCGTCAAAGCTCCTGCCGATGTAAAATCATAGAAGTAGCTCTGGCCCAGCGTTCGTCATTCATCTTCAGAGGCGCGGCCACTTTGCGCCGATAAGACATCGTCGGTGCGAGGGCCGCCACACGTTTGAAACCATTGTGGGTTTGACAGCAGCACGACGATGGAGATGATGGGGTGGTGGTGTTTTCACTCTTTTGTATTGTCAGGGGGCTGCACTATAGGCCACCAGGGGGCCACCAGTGGCTCTCGGGGCCTGGCAGTGAAGAACACTGCTCTAAACTAACAATAGCAGCAGCCATCATATGCAGAGGACTCGATGGACGCATCATTACGCCCGCGCACAATTCGTCATGCTTTGTTTATTTAGCTGAGGAGCGGTGGCGCAGTGGTTATCGCGCTTCACTGCGAACTCGCGGCCGGAGTTTGATGAGCGAACACCGCACGCGTCGAGAAGGCTTTGTCAGCGTTGTTGTTGGTACGGTTCCGAGGCCTGGACATTGCTTCCAGCTGATGTGGATCGGCTTGCCAGTCCTTCCACGCGCGATGCCACGACAGCCCTTCTTGGCAACCCGATGGTTCGACTTCGTCAGGGACGTCACCGTTGGCATCTGCGACCGAGAGCTTCAGTTCGAGGGGGACGGCCCTTGGCGTCACTTTGTGGACTGCGTCGCCCCCCCCCACCCCCTTCTCGACGCGCGAACTCCTGCAGCGAATTGCGCACTTAGGTTAGCGGCCGTCGTTCGAAGCGACGATTCCGACCTTCAAAAGGAATGGCGTCGCCCCCCTGCCTCCCCGCCACGATCCGTGGATCACACAGATCACCCGAGACGCCGCTCTACGGTGGCCCAGATCAGTTTACACGAACGGCCGTCGCGAGAGGGCGCGCTCCACTGTTGGCGCGACAGTCCCTCGCTGGACTATGCGTGACGAACGAACGAACGAGAAGGCGCTTGCATCTCTTGACCCGGATGCGCTGCCGCTTCGCCGGGCAGGACACGTCGGAGTGGACGCTGGACTACCCGCCGCTCTTCGCGTGGCTGGAGCTGGCGCTGTCGCACGCGGCCCGCTGGTTCGACCCGGCCATGCTGGCGGTGGGCAACGTGGGCTACGCGAGCCCGGCGACCGTGCTCTTCCAGCGCCTGTCCGTCACGGCCACCGACGCGCTGCTCGTCTACGCCGCGTGGGAGTGAGTGGCGGCGTCACCCGCGCAAGTGCGGTGGAGAGAGCCTGCTGGGGTCTCTAGACAATAGACTGATGAACGAGTCTCTGATTGGGTCTCTAGACAATAGACTGACAGACCGGTCTCTGATTGGGTCTCTAGACAATAGACTGATAGACGAGTCTCTGATTGGGTCTCTAGACAATAGACTGTCAGACTGGTCTCTGATTGTGTCTCTAGACAATAGACTGTCAGACTGGTCTCTGATGGGGTCTCTAGACAATAGACTGATGGACGAGACTCTGATTGGGTCTCTAGATAATAGACTGACAGACCGGTCTCTGATTGGGTTTCTAGACAATAGACTGAGAGACGAGACTCTGGTGGGGTCTCTAGACAATAGACTGATAGACGAGTCTTTGGTGGTGTCAATATGATCAGCATGGCTTTGTCCATCCTATGTTTGGTCCTTTCATAAGAATGTGGCATTCCCACCAAGACACCGTGACCCTAACTTGACTTGACTCAACGACTTGAATCAACTTGGCAGTGGACAATGTCATCGCTACCCCCCTGCCCCCACTCCCCCCGCCTTGTGCCTGACCGTTGCCGCGTGCAGGTGCAGCCGGTGCGTGCGTGGCAAGGTCAAGGGTCGTCCGGGAGAGCTGACGCTGAGTCCCGGCCTGGGCTTCGCCGCTCTGATCGTCACCAACGTCGGGCTGCTGCTTGTCGATCGTATCCTGGCCGTCGCCCCTCGGCGCTTGAGGCGATTCGTTCGGACAAAGTCGATTAGTCGGCTAGAAAATGTATAATCGACTTCTTCTTGTGGTTGATTACTTAAAAAAAGGGCAGCCGTCCTCTTCCCCCCCCACATCCTGCCTCCTGAATGTGGGAAACCCCCTATGAGCCACGCCTCTCTGAGCCACACCTCCTACGAGCCACACCCCCTATACGGGCCACGCCCCTCTACTAGCCACGCCCCTCTACTAGTTACGCCCCCCCCCCCATACTAGCCACTACGGGCCGACACTCCATCTCTGAGAATAAAAAATATGGGATTGGCCGTCGTGCAACGAGCACTCCTCTCGGTGGGGCAGCGGCGTGGGGAAGTGCTGCCTCTTACCACGTGGACCACGAGTCAATTGGAGGGATCTCGGCAGTAGCTCTGTGAGGGCTCCTTCCACAGCCCGTCCTATAGCATGGGGGGTACAGCATTGTTTCTCACGAGAGCTCCTGATTGGATATTTTTGTTTTAATGGCTTGATACCAATTGCACAATTGGATTACAATTCTGGATAATTCATGTTATTGATAATTCATAGTAAATAAGATAATTTGCCGCGTGTAAATAAAGAGTATGACCCTGCATGCCGTAAAGAGGATGTTATAAAGCCAATGCCAAATCCATTTCTGTTTACCCTTCTGTCTAAAGTCATTGTTTCTAAACCCCATCCTGTCAGATATCCATTTTCAATACAACGGTTTCCTCTCCGGCCTGATGCTGTTGTCCATTGCCCGCCTGTACCAGGTGATGCCCGTAAGCGGGTTTGTTGTGGTTGTTTTCTTGCACAGAGGCCAAATCTTCGTCACGGTTACATCATGAACAATAGCGGTTGTATATTCATATTCTTGGTTCTATCGGTAAAGTCACTTTACCGAAAGAACCAAGAATATGAATCCCTGCAGTCACGAAAGCTTTAAATAAAAAAATAGCGGTTGTGTCGTTAACAATGGCTGCACAGTCAGGCTTTGGGAATGTGGCAACATCGGCATGGCGACGGTGTCGAACAGGTGCCACTCGTCGTGTGGCCGGGGTGGGGGGGCTGGCGGCGGAGTGGGCGTATCTACGTGAAAGTGGGCGGGGCTTCGGAGGGTGGGAGGGGCCTCCCAGACGTGGGGCAGTTGCTCTAAGTTACTTTGCGAGCTCTGCCAAGCCGATCAACCGGTTGGTGCTGGTGACGAATCTTTTTATGTCGTGGTGGTCGTAATGATAACAATAAATCGCTCGTCAAAGAACCGCGCTTCGAGGACCGTGCCACAGCGGCCGGGTGGCCCCAGCGGCAGTCGGAAGGTCATGAGTTCAAATCCCGCTTGGGGGGTGGCGGGGGGGTGTTGACTCAGCCCATCATCGTCATCCCTCCGGGGTAGATACAACGAGCAACAATTTGCGGACAGGTCCACACGAATGGTTGCACACATTTCTGCCATAGGAATGTGGAGTTTCCCACCACCGGCTCTGCAGGGCTGTTAACAGGAGGTGAGCCTCATTGCCTCGATTTTTGTTTGGGGTGCCACAGTGGTGAGATGTTAACTACCTCACCTGGTCTACAGGAGATCGTGGGTTCAATCCCGACCCTGACGATGCCTGCTGTATATTTGGAGTTTGCGTGTGTCTCTCTCTCTCCGTGGTGAGATGTTAACTACCTCACCTGGTCTACAGGAGATCGTGGGTTCAATCCCGACCCTGACGATGCCTGCTGTATATTTGGAGTTTGCGTGTGTCTCTCTCTCTCCGTGGTGAGATGTTAACTACCTCACCTGGTCTACAGGAGGTCGTGGGTTCGATCCCGACCCTGACGATGCCTGCTGTATATTTGGAGTTTGCGTGTGTCTCTCTCTCTCTGTGGTGAGATGTTAACTACCTCGCCTGGTCTACAGGAAGTCGTGGGTTCGATCCCGACCCTGACGATGCCTGCTCTACATTTGAAGTTTGCGTGTCTCTCCGTGGTCGCGTGGATTTGTCTCCGGGTCCTCCGGTGTTTCCCCTCCACATTTAGAGGCAACAACGCTGCGTTCAGATACACTTTGCCTCTGTAAATTCCCACGCGATGATAAGCCACTTAGTCGAGCTATCACTCGTGACGGCCAGGTCGCTTCTGAAACGAGAGCCGTACAGCTCAGCGGGGCCTTCACTAAAGTAAAACATTAAAACTGAAGTTTTTAGTTTGAGCAGCGGGAGGTCCTGTCGCGATCTCCTCCAAGTGGCTGGCGACGCATCGCGTTTCCCCGCCCGCAGGGCAAGGTCTACACGGCCGCCTTCCTCTTCTCCCTGCTGCTCAACTTCAAGCACATCTACCTGTACCTGGCGCCGGCGTACGGCGTCCACATGCTGCGCACGTTCTGCTTCACGCGCAGTCGCCCCGGTGAGGCCCCGTGTGCGTGTCCGTCTTCGGTGTGTGTGTCTACCATCTCCTGTGCGTGTCCATCTCCCTTGCGTGTTCACCATCTTCCACGTGCGTGTTCACCATCTTTCACGTGCGTCACCATCTCCCGTGCGTGTGTGCGTGCGTCTAGACGGGGGTGTGCTCTGGCGAAGTCTGAGTGTGGCCCGCCTGTTGGGGCTGGCCGCGATCGTCCTCTCCGTGTTCGCCTGCTCCTTCGGCCCGTTCATTGCCATGGTGAGCAGCCCCTGCCCGCGTCTCAAAGGCCCGAGTTCAATCCCTGCAACGGGCGTCTACAACGGGAGGGCTTGTAACGAGACACCGAGCCGGTTAGCTACGAAGCCCTGGGTTCACACCCTGCGTTCACACCCTGGGTACAAGCCCTGGGTTCACACCCTGGGTTCAAGCCCTGGGTTCACACCCTGGGACTGGCGGAGCCTTCTCCTGGCTGAGCCGGGCTTGACGCCCACGGGAAGGGAGTTGCGCACACCATCTGTGTGTGATCCGCCAACCCTCTCCCGCGCAGTGCTGGGTCACGGGCAGCCACGCGCATAGCGACGATGACGACGATGGCGATTGTGGCGATACCGACGATGGTGACGATGACACTCGCGATGCCAAATCTGAGCCGCCGTTATTGTTGCTGACGGTTCGTTTGAAGGCAGCTCGTCGTCGTCGTCGTCATCTGTGCGTGATCCACCAACCTTCGCTGCCGCCTCCACAGTGCCGGATCGCCTGGCTGAGCAGGGCGGCCACCGCGGCCCGGTCGTGAGAGGCTTGCGCTGGCGCTGGAACGGTGGCGCTCTGGCGTGTGCGTGCAGGGCCAGCTGCCGCAGGTGCTGTCGCGCCTCTTCCCGTTCCGGCGGGGCCTCTGCCACGCCTACTGGGCGCCCAACGCGTGGGCGCTCTACAACGCCGCCGACAAGGCGCTCGCCATCGCCGGTGAGCCGCTGCCGCCACGGCGATGGCCTCCGCTCGGTGACCCCCCGACCGGGGAATTGTTTGTGGAAACTTGCAGTGGAAATGGGGCCGGAACGACCGGGAACGCCGTGGTGGTGGCGGTGGTGGGGAGCGGTGGTGTAGCGGTCAGCGCGTTGCGCTACGAACCTGGCGACCCGAGTTCCCGCTCGCGGCCAACCCCAATGACAATGATCTAGACCTGTCCTGGACCTCCCCTAGGTCGACTCGGCCTCAAATTAGTACCTGGCGCGGCGTGGTGCTGGCCACCCACCCCCTCGTGTGCCGTACCGGCCTTCATAGGTGCTACTCGCTCACAGCACTCGCAGACAGCTGTACACGACAGCAGACTGCTGCTGCTGCTCTCTCTCCACGCAGCAGAGAGAGAGCAGCAGCAGCAGCCCCCATGCCCCCCCCATACCCCCCCCATGCCCCCCCCCCCCGCGCCGTCTCCGCACCGTCTCCGCACCGTCTCCTCTGCGCCGCTGCAGGCGTCCGTGCGGGGCTCTGGAACGGAAGCTCCGTGGCCACGGCGGCCATGACAGGAGGGCTGGTGCGCGAGGCCGAACACGCCGTGCTGCCCTCCGTGCCGCCCGGCGCCACCGTCGCCTGCACGCTGCTCGCCACGCTGGTGAGACGGGCCAGCCGCACCGCCCACTCGCCTCCTACCCACTCGCCTCCTGCCCACTCAGCTCCTACCCACTTAGCTCCTACCCACTTAGCTCCTACCCACTTAGCTCCTACCCACTTAGCTCCTACCCACTCAGCTCCTACCCACTTAGCTCCTACCCACTTAGCTCCTACCCACTCGCCTCCTACCCACTTAGCTCCTACCCACTTAGCTCCTACCCACTCGCCTCCTACCCACTCGCCTACCAGCCTCACCCCTACCACCCACTCAACTAAACCCCCTCACCTACCACCCCTCGCCTAACCCAACCCTGCACCCACCACGCCTCTCCCAACACCCTCTCGCCTACCCCCCACTCCCCTACTGCCCATAAAGATGGCTGCGAGCTCAGGCTAGCAGTGGATTGACCATGGCCGACGACAATGGCGATTGGGTTGCACGTTGGTTTCCTCCGAGCCTTTGGGTAGTTGATGCCCCCCACCTCAACCCCCCCTCCTCACCCTCTCCCTCTCTTCCCCTCCCCTCCCACGGGTGACGCGCGAGGGCCGATGCAGCCGGCGCTGTGGGCCCTGTGGTCGCGCCCGTGCGGCCCGCGCCACTTTGTGCGCTGCGCTACGCTCTGCGCCCTGGCGGCGTTCCTCTTCGGGTGGCACGTCCACGAGAAGGCCATCCTCATCGCCATCCTCCCGCTCACGTATGTGCCGCAACGCCACCACCGGCACCAACGCCGCCACCGGCACTGACGCCACCACCGACGCCACCACCGGCGCCGGCGCCGAACGTGCATGCCGCCGCTTAGTGTTGGAAGCCGTGCTCGGGTGCCGCTCAAAATTCATCGTCGATGACGACGACGATGATGACGACGATGACGACGATGATGACGACGACGATGCGTCGTCACGTCTCCGGTGCCTCGGAACTAAACGAGCATCGAACGGCGCTCCGACTCCTGCGCAAGTGCCGGAAGTTCCACGTTCCCGTGACGGCAAACGACCGAGCTCGGCGGGCGGGGAGCAGGCCGTGCCCCATGACCTCTGACCGGCGACCTCTGACCGGCGGCGACCTCTGACCGGCGGCGACCTCTGAGCGGCGACCTCTGACTGGCGACCTCTGACCGGCGACCTCTGACCGGCAACGACCTCTGAGCGGCGACCTCTGACCGGCGGCGACCTCTGAGCGGCGCCACTAACGACGCCGTTTCCTCGCAGACTCCTGGCGGTGGAGAGCCGGGAGGACGCGGAGACGTTCCTGATCTTGGCCACGACGGGCCACCTCTCGCTGTTCCCGCTCATCTTCACCCTGCCTGGTGAGCGGCGGCCGAGACGCCTCCAGCCCCGCGCACAAAGACAAAGGTCCCCCGTCCGTGTAGCCTGGACAGACTGTCGGGGCAAGTGCTGTTCGCGAGGCGACCAGGACCTGGTTCAGATCTTCGTCACCGGTTGTCGGTCGCTGTGAGCGGGAATCGAACTCTGCCCGACGGGTTCGTAGCGCAGCGCGTTAACCGCTGCTCCACCGCTCCCCAAAGACAAAGATCCCCCGTAGAGCCTCGACAGACTGTCGGGGCAAGTGCTGTTAGTGACGAGCACCTGTGAAGGCCGGCTCGGCGCATTTGTCTCCCCGATACTGATGTTTACACACTGCGTCAGATACTCATTTAAGGTTGAGCACACGAAGCTACATGGCTCTCTTTCAGAAGCGACCTGGCCACATGATAGCTCAACGAAGTGGCTGTATCATCGTGTGGAAATCTATAGCAGCCAAACACTCTAAACGCGTGACCTTGATTCTAAATGTGGAGGGGAAAACCGGAAGACCCAGAGAAAAATCCACGCGACCACGGGGAGAGAGAGACATGTAAACTACAAATATGCAGCAGCAGGCATCGTCGGGGTCAGGATCGAACCCACGACCTCCTGTAGACCAGGTGAGGTAGTTAACATCTCCTAGCGTCTCACGATCCACGCGTTTTGCACGATTTCACTTTTGACCTCCTATCTCTCCCCACAGAGTTGCCCATCAAGATCGGCCTGATGCTGATGTACACCATCTTTAGCTTCTCCACCCTCAGGTCGCTCGTGTGGTGAGTCCCGATGTCTCTCGAATATACGTACGTATGTGTGCTGGGTCACGTAGCCCGCATGCCCAGCCACCGCGTGCCCAAGCAGCTTGTGTTTGGCCGCATAGAGGGGGCTAAACGGGCGCGGCACGGGCTAGAGAAGAGATGGAGTGATGTGGTACAGGAGGACGTGGAGCTGAGTGGACTTGCCGATGACCGGTACCAGCGGTGTCAAGATCGGCCTCTGTGGAGGAGGCTCGTGAAGGACGCTACTGAGCAGTTGGAGGCAGTCGCCCTCCAGCAACAACGGAGGGCAGAGGAGCAACGCTCACAAGAAGGGGCCGAGCGGCTAATATGCAGCAAGTAGGCACAGCAGGGGGCACGGATGTTGCATCTACCAGTCATATCAGTTGGCCAACCAATGGCACCTGGATCTGTCCCGAGACCTCCAGTCAGTGAGCCTTAGACACTTCACGTGGCTTCAAAGTGCACCTGGCCTGGCACGGGCGCCGTGGTGACGTCACCGTCACTTGGTGGCGAATGGCGGGTGTTTCGCTGTACCTACGGGACCTTTTTTGCCAGTGTCATAATTATGAAAGAATCCGAATAGGCGTTACCTTTCTGGCAGCGAGACAGGAGGTGTTACGACGTCCAAACACCAAATGTAGACACCTATTGGTGTCTGTGTTTAGGTCGTGGTGCGAGCGTATCGATAGGGGGTTTTATTTATTTGATTTACGTGTCACGCGGGGGCAGAACATAGCGGGGAACCCAGGGGAGACGGCCGGCCGTGCGGGGTGAGAACACAAACTCCTGACAGAAAGGTGCCCGAAGCCAGCAGCTGCGAGGCGCGACCATCGCCACAAACGCGCGTCGATTCTCACGGACGGCGCCGCCGGCGGTGTCTCCCCCACCCCCCCGCCCCCCCACCCCTTGCCCAGCGGCGCCAGGGAGCGCCTGCTGGGCCCGTGCGCCGCGGGCTACCTGGCCGGCCTGGCCACGCTGGCGCTGCTCGTGGAGGTCGCCTTCCCGCTGTCGCCGTGGCGAAGCGCGCTGCCCTTCCTGCCGCTGCTCGCCACTTCCTGCTACTGCGCCGTGGGCGTCGCCCTCGCCTGGCTCCGCCTCCTGCGCTCGCTGGGCTCCGCCCGCCGCCCCCGCGGCCGAGACGACGACCGGCGGAAGGCGCAGTGACGGCCGGCGGCCATCGCGGTCGTTCAGACATCTTTCGACGACCACGAGGAGGAGGAGGAATTTGCGTTTTACGGACCTCGACCGTTTCCGGTGCCATCCCCGCGATCTTGCCCTTGGGGAAGCGCCCCCCGCCCCCAGTGACAGCTGCCCCTGTGCAGCACAAGGCGTACGCAGCACCGGCCTGCAAGAGCGGATTAGGCTGCCAGTAGTGGTAATGTACGAGCAGGTTTACAAACTTGGGCCGTGAAGCCTTCTCCGTTCTAAACGAGGGCATTGGGGATCTCGAACGACCGCTGCGACGCAGTCGGCGGCCTGACATTCATTCGTGAGCGCACCCACGTGCAGTTTTGAACCAGGGTGGCCGCCACCGTCGAATTGCGAACCTCTGCAATGAGCGGGGTGGAGGGGGGGGCAGAAGGGCCACATCGCTGGTCCCGGGAGCGTTTCGGCGGATTCAGAGGAGCCGTCCTCCCGTGGCCTCGCCCACAATCATTTGCAAAAAAAAATCACGGCTTCGTCCCAAGCTTAAATATTCTCTGGCCTCGTAACTGAATCCGCGACAATCGGGGCGGAGGGTGGGGCTAGCTAGTAAAGGGGGCGGAGCCTGTGTCAGAAAGGTGTGGGTGGGGGGGGGGGCTGGCGGTGGAGTGGGCGTGGCTATGTGAACGTGGGCGGGGCCTCGGAGGGTGGGAGGGGCTTCCCAGACGTGTGGCAGCTGCTCTAAGTTACTTTGCGAGCTCTGCCAAGCCGATCAACCGGTTGGTGCTGGTGACGAATCTTTTTATGTCATGGTGGTCGTAATGATACAAGTCGCACGAACGTAGTGCCGCTCGTCAAAGAACCGCGCTTCGAGGACCGTGCCCCAGCGGCAGAGCGAGCTCCTCACAGTCGGAAGGTCGCGAGTTCAAATCCCGCTTGGGGGGGGGGGTGAACTCGCGAGTTCATTGTCAAAATAAAAAATGAGCAACGCTTTTGTGCAGAAGTCAACGGTAGTTGTCCTATGGGTGGATCTGCCCCCGCCATACGAACGTGGAATTTCCATCGCTGGCCGTGCATCGTGGCAGTAAACGGCAGAGAAGTCCCGATGCCTCGACCCTTATCCGAGTGGCGGGAGATCCGCTCTGACCTGCAGACGCCGTCGTGGGTGTCGTGAAGCTTCACTCGGCACTCCGCCGTCCACCACTCCGGCTCTTCTCGTTAGCCTCGCAGGCCCGCTGCGTTGGGCCTGCTGCGTTGGGCCCGCTGCGTTGGGCCCGCTGCTTCTATTCCACGTTCTTATTTCAGCTTTGTCGGCCTACTGTTGGACGTGCCACAGTGATTCTCTGAAGCAAGGCGCATTGCAAATGCAAATCCTTTTTTTATTGACTTTAAAACTGTGTTTGAAGTGGTGCTGTTGTTGGTACGTAGTTTGCGTCTTTAAGCGACGTTTACCACGACGCACGTAACGGGAGAGCGACCGCAAGTTTGAACTCGGTGCTCTGTAGGGTTTTTATATTTTATAGTCGGGTTTTGTTTCACTTGATGGAGTTGTGTGACGCATGTTTGTTAAACTTCTTTCGCACCGTACGTAGCCAACCGCGCTAATCCGAGGTGCGGGGGGAGGCAAAGAGCCGAGGTAAAGAAATTTGTTCTCAATCTTGATGATGTAACTTCCTAATATGGGCAGGAAGAGCGTTCCAGACGGCCGCAGAAGCGCATCTGAAAGCGCCGCCTTCGATGGCCGAGCCGAAAGGCCGCCGCTGCTGCTGCTGCTGCGAGGATGACCCGCAGTTTGCGTGACGACGGTTTAAAATGAAGTAATCGTCGTCATCATCGCCATCGTCCGCAGCGATCATCACTGCACGCGAGCATGTGATGCAAGGGTTGGTGGGTCACGGAGAGATCTGTGAAAGACCAAAAACCTGCTGAGCTCGCAATTCCAGGAGGTGGCAGTACAGCAAGTGGGTTAATACATTTTATCTGATTGCGATCCCCTACTGTGAGCGTGTGCGTCATTTGCTCCTACTGGTGGTGCTCTGCTTTCTTTCCACATTCCAATGGAGTTGGTTAAACATCACAAAATGTGTCGAGACTGGGTGTGGATTTCCTGGATAAATAAAGAACAATGATGGGGCTACCGATCTTCATCGCCACAATCATCACAACAACCGCTATCTTCATCGCCACAATCATTACACCGTGAACGACTCAACTGGGATTACCGTCCACACACAGCGGCAATCGTCCCCTGCTGGCCGCAAACTCATTGCCAGGGACAGCTGCCACTGGGGATGCCCCTAGGGCTTGACACAGCAGAAGCTATGACCCATAATGACAGGTCAGATCACTTGTAGATTATACTTCCATCCCCTGGTCTCTGAGTTGTCAGCTGCTTCAATGCAATTAGCTTGAACACGATCTTTTCGTTAAATCATAAAAAATTATAATTGGCCAAACATCCCAATGTAGCAACACCTCCTACGGAAGCGTCTTTAGACTCGATGGGTGTTCCTGGCTAAAATATCCTGAGTGGCAAGTAACCTTCCCTGCCTGAGTGGGACATGACATTACAGAAAATAAAAACATGGAATAATCTTGACAAATATATGGTTATACAATCAAGGCTCCCAATCACATTGTGAGTTTAACTGATTGCATGTGTTTAAATCAAAAAAGTATTTGTTTGAACTGTTCAAATTCTTACGTTAGGATAACTAAACTTGTTGGAAGTATCTGTTACATCAGTGGCATCGGTTGGCAACGTGCGGTGCGAAAGAAGTTCAACATGCAGGCGGATTGGGGATTGCCTTCATCCAGCATCGGATTTGACCCTGTCACGGCTTTTTTTGTTCCGCCCCTTGGTCTCACCGATTGTCTCCGTCTGCGCCCGATTCGTTTGAACCCTGTCGGCTCAATCACCGAGACCCAAGGGGGCGGAACAAAAAAACCCATTCCCGACTCCCGCGCGCGGAGTTGGTGTTTCCGCCCGGAACCCCAAGAGCGTTGGCGCCCCATTAGCAACGCGACTCCCGTCAACTTCCACGTTGCCGAGTTGACGATTGCGACTCGGCGACTCAGAAACTCGGCGACTTCTCGACTCGTCGCTCTCCACGAGCTCTCTCGTCCTGCCCGCGGTCGTGGCAATGGCCACCCTGGTACGTGGCTCGAAGTCCCGACGATGCGGAGCGTTTTGTCTGTTTCACCCCCCGGTTGGGTTAGCGGCCTATACCATCACCAGGCCTGTGCTGTGGGCTCGAGGCTTCGCTACTTTGTCGCGAATTAAACCCGCGATGGTGGTGGTGGTGATGATGATGGTGGTGATGATGGTGGTGGCGATGATGGTGGTGGTAGTGATGGTGGTGGCGATGGTGGTTGTAGTGATGGTGGTGATGGTGGTGGTGGTGATGGTGGTGGTAGTGATGATGGTGGTGGTGATGGTGGTGGCGATGATGGTGGTGGTGATGATGGCGATAGTGGCGATGGCGGTGGTGGTGGTGGCGGCGGTGGTGGTGGTGACGCGATTGAGTGTGGTGGTGGTGGGGAGCGGTGGTGTAGCGGTTAGCGCGCTGCGCTATGAACCCGGCCACCCGAGTTCGATTCCCGCTCACGGCCAACACCAGTGACGATTATCTGAACCGGTCCCGGGCCTTCCCTAGGTCGACTTAGCCTCAAATGAGTACCTGGTGCGGTGTGTAGTAAACATCGCCACTAGGGCCTTCATAGGGGCTCGCTAACAGCACTTGCCTCTACAGTTTGTATGCTTGTTGCAGTGTGCAGAGTAATGTATGGTGTCGTAATTGTATAGTAAATATATAGCAGTGTGATACACATTAGGGTGGGTATAATAATACATAGTCTTATATTAAAATGGATAAGGCAGCAACTGCAGCAGCAGCAGCAACTGCAGCAGCAGCATCAACTGCAGCAGCAACTGCAGCAGCAGCAGCAACTGCAGCAGCAGCAGCAACTGCAGCAGCAGCAGCAACTGCAGCTCCCTTTGATGCTGTTAATCCTGCATAATGCACATGCATATGCAGTACTAATCACATTCCTGCATTTCCCATAAATATGCTAAATTCCTCTTGATATGCAAATTCCTTTGTCAAGGCGCCCAGCTTATATATATGCTCCAAGCTCGTGTGCCGTTTCATTCAGACTCTGTCGCCTCGACGGACCTGGTTTTCACCTGAGGACGGCTGCTTGCGTTGTGGCCGAAACGTCGTGAGAATTATTTTATTGTGTTTTATTTTTATTACTTCCCTTCTACGTGACTTTACCGAAAGAACCAAGAAGATGAATCCCTGCAGTCACGAAAGCTTTAAATCGAAACCTCTACAGTTTGTTAAGGCTATACGGGGGATCTTTGTCTTTGTTTTTTTGGTGGTGGTGAAACCGTCGTTCTGCAGGACTTTAAGATGGTTGTCGACCAGGCGTGCCGCGCTGCCGAGGAGTTTGTGAGCATCTACTACGAGACGATCGACAAGCGGAGACACGTGCGTTCACACCACACCACCCACCACACCGCACCACCCAACATCCATCACACCACTCACCACACCACCCACCACACCACACCACCCACCGCCTCACACCATACCACACACACCACTCACCTCACCACACACCACACCACCCACCGCCTCACCATACCACACACACCACTCACCTCACCACACCACACCACCCCTCACCACACACCACTCACCACCCCACACCACCACCCACCGCACCACCCACCATCTCACCGCACCACAGTCAGAACGTCGTCAGTTCAAATCCCGGTCAGGTTTCAACCCGGATCACCAGCGCTATCATGCCATCATTAGTATCATCATTATTAGCTTATTGTCATCAACAACCAGAAGCAGATCTCGTCACTTAAACAACTTAATTTTTATTTTTCCAGGCAAGGTAGTCCCACTGAGCTGTCTCGCTCTCTTTCAGAAGCGACCTGCCCACAAATGATAGCTCAACGAACTTGGCATATTACGTCAAAAATTTTAGTTCTTCGAAGATGCACAGTGGAGGGGGGGGGTGGTGACGTTGGGTCCGAGCGATGGGACGTTGCCGTTTGTTGACGCTGCGTGGGGTGCCGCCGTTGTGTGCCGCAGGTGCTCACGAAGCTCTACCTGGAGACCGCCACCCTCGTCTGGAACGGCACGGCCGTCACGGGGCTGGAGGGGCTCGCAAAGTTCTTTGAGCAGCTGCCTTCCAGCGAGCACCAGGCGACCGTGCTCGACTGCCAGCCAGTTCCCGGTGAGCCCACAGCAGCAGCAGCAGCGCGCCGTGCCGCACCGAATTTGAGACGGCGTGGGTGGGTGGTTGGTTGGGTGGTGGTTGGTTGTTTAGGTGGTTGGGTGGGTGGTTGGGTGGGTGGTTGGTTGGGTGGGTGGGTGGTTGGGTGGATGGTTGGTTGGGTGGGTGGGTGGTTGGGTGGTTGGGTGGATGGTTGGTTGGGTGGTTGGGTGGGTGGTTGGTTTGGGTGGTTGGTTTGGGTGGTTGGGTGGGTGGTTGGGTGGTGTTTGGTTGGGTGGTTGGGTGGGTGGTTGGTTTGGGTGGTTGGTTGGGTGGTTGGGTGGGTGGTTGGGTGGTGTTTGGTTGGTTGGGTGGTTGGGTGGTGTTTGGTTGGTTGGGTGGTTGGTTTGGGTGGTTGGGTGGGTGGTTGGGTGGGTGGGGCGAATTGCGTGAATGGTTGGTTGAGTTTATCGATTTCCCTGATTGGCTGACTTGATAATATCAAGGAGGGTGGGGAGGGGAATTCCACGCCCTGCACATCGACATTTAACAACTGCTAAGTGGACTAAATGTGTCACAAATTTAATTGACCAGACTTTAGAGAATCACCGCATGAAATATACAGACTTAAGACACAACTCAAACTCCACTGGGTGTCGTTAAATGGACCAATGCCGACACATGAATGAAAATCGCCGACGACGTTAAACTAAAACTAAACTATTAAACTTTTTATTTTACCAGGTAAGCTATAGCGCTCTTTTTCAGGAGCGACCTGGCTATCACAAATGATAGCTCAGCGAAGTGGCTTATCACGTGGAAATTTATAGCAGAAGCCAAATACTCTAAACGCACTGTGATGTTGATTCTAAATGTGGAGGGAAAACCCCGGGGGGAAATCCACGCGACCACAAGGAGAGAGACACGCAAACTCCAAATATACAGGTGTCAGGGGTCGAGATCGAACCCGCGACCTCCTGTAGACCAGGCAAGGTAGTTAACATCTCACCACGGAGAGAGAGAGACGCAAACACCAAATATACAGCAGGCGTCGGGGTCGAGATGGAACCCGCGACCCCCTGCGTACATTAACGCTGCTCTGCGTTGTGTCACTTTCTCTCTCTCGCGGCGATCGCTCCACAGAGGCCGCGTCGCAGGGCCGCACCACGGTGCTGGTGGTGACGAGCGGCACGGTGAAGTTCGACGGCAACCGGCAGCGCTACTTCAGCCAGAACTTCCTGCTCACGGCGCAAGGGACCGGCGCTGGCACCGTGTGGAAGGTGGCGAGCGACTGTTTCCGCTTCCAAGACTGAACGCCGCGCCCACCCCCCCCCCCCCGTGACTTTGGACCGAGTTTGAGGTTGTGGCAGCAGCAACAGGAACAGCAGAAGCGGCAGCAAGAGGAACGGCAACAGCAGCAGAGGCAGCAACAGCAGTAGCAGCAGCAACAGCAGCAGTAGCAGCAGTAGCAACAAGAACGGCAGGAGCAGCAGCAACAACAACAACAACAGCAGCAGCAACAGTAGCAGTAACAACAGCAACAGGAGCGGCAGATGCAGCAGCAACAGCAGCAGTAGCAGCAGGGGGCGGCAGCAACAGTAGTTCACCGATTGGCCGAGCTGCACCGCTGCCGTTTCCTGTATTGCGTGCTGGTGTCACCTGCTTGACCCGCTGCCCCGACTGGACACCATCTGTGAAAGAGCTTCATGGCTCATCGGATTCCTCCAGGATAAATGAAAGATTCTGATTCTAACATTGGAGGAGAAATATATTGCGTGATCCGAGCACAAACGTTTTAGCATTGAGCGGAGTCAAATGTTAACGCATTCTAAAGCAACGGCAGCATCATCATCACAGCAGCAGCAAGTCTTAGCATCATGTGGTAGTAGGAGCGGCAATAGATGCAGTAGCAACAACGGTAACAGCTGCAGCTGATGTTCCTGTATTTCTTACATATTTTATTCAGGCGTTGTATTTGTTTAAATCTCGGTGGCAGTGATTATTTACCGACAATGGTTTTTGTGTGTATCGCTTTAAAGCCACCGCAAATATTTATTTTTGCCTCCAAAATGTTAATTGTGTACAAGCGTTTAACATTTTAGCTTCGAACACTGTTTGCCATTGCCGTGGTTGTAGAAGCGGAAAAAAAATATATTTTGTAATTTTGTAATACCTTGAAATGAAAATAAACCGAGGTTTTCCCGAACGAGCGGTAAGAGTAATAGTTCTCCTTGTAGTAGAACGCATCGCGGGGCGCTGCTACAATGGGATGTTTGGTCAACGCCACGTTGATGATAAATTCGGCTTTGTGTGGGAGGAAACTGGACGAAACCGGAGGAAGCCTGAGAAAACCGGAGGAAACTGGAGGAAACCTGAGAAAACCGGAATAAACTGGAGAAGCCGGAAGAAACACACCCCGCACACGAGGGGGACGACAATCGCACCTCCTCAATGATGGGGTCGGGAAGCCACTTGCCCTCTCCAGGCCACCTCGAAGCCCAAGCAGGTTCATGGGTCCCACAGATTTGCACGAACCAGCATGAACATCGTGGTCAATTCACTGCTGGATGAGGTCCGACGATGCAAGTCAGCGCACGCAATCCCGTTTCAACGCTCCGAATTTGCTGCCGACATCCTTCTCGGGCGTTGTTCTCTCCTCTGTTGTGAGTCTTGATCCCCCCACCTCGATCCATCCTAGCGGCGATGTGTTGCCAAAGCCGTCCAGTGTCCCAGTCGCAGTTCTTTAAAAAAAAGAAATCTTACCAACCACAATGTTGTCTCCGGCGTTACCTGGTCCGCCCGATCCACAACCACGAAGGGAGACGTTGCGGCGATACTCTCCGCCAACTCCTCGCGCGCTCGTCTGGGCTTCACCACCCGAAGAATGTGAGATTATAAAGTCGTTGATCTGCGCCCACAGCGACGTCGGCAGCCTCACGACTTCCGTGCAATCCCGGCGGGCTCCGCTCCACCGCGCTGCTGCCTCTGTGTGTGCGCTGTCCCTCTGTGTGCGCGCTGTCCCTCTGTGTGCGCTGTCCCTCTGTGTGCGCGCTGTCCCTCTGTGCGCGCTGTCCCTCTGTGTGCGCTGTCCACGTCATTTGCCCGCGTTCCTGCATGAGCAAGCTGGCAGTCGCGCATTGGCAGCGGCGGAGGGGGCGACTCAAAGAGTTTTTAAAATCAAACTTTTAATCGACGAACACCAGCAGCGGGCGCTGCCACGCGTACAGACAATCAAAACGCGGTGTGCGGCGAGCGACCGTTCGCGCGTCTCTCTCGCCCTGTCGCGAACGAAACTAAACGCGGGGGGGGGGGGAATGGTTAAAGTGGCGTATTGCACGTGGGATGACGTTGGTCGGCAATCTCCTGGCGGAATGTGTCGTCTGGTTCTGGCAAAACGGGCGAATTTGCGTGGCTTTGGGTGGGGGTTGCGTAGCCCGCAGACTTTGCCGTGTTGTGAACGTGCTCCGTGTTGGGGGGGGGGGGGGGGGTTTCGTGCTCCAAGCCTCCACTCGTGGTTACTGCCACGTGGGCTGCGAGTTCGACATTGGAGCGATCGTCCTGGGAACATTGACAACCCACATCACGAAGAGGCGGCGGATAAGTTTAAAAACGTCTCATTAAAAAAATTAATACTTTTTTGGACCGTTTACGTAATTTACTTCACGTTGCCCCCCAATGCCACGTGGCGACGCCATCGTGGGGGGGGGGGGCAGTGCCGACGTGACGAGCACGCGAACCATTACCCGGGTCGGACGTTGCATTGCCTGCGACACCGCCGGTGCCCTTCGTGTTTGCCACGAGTTTCAGAGGCTCGCGGAGCCAGACGAAGGCACCGTTCTGCACGCTGGAGTCCAGTGCGTGGCGTCTGCTCCCTCCTTCGTTTCCGCACTCGCACCAGCTCGGCTATCATTTATTTTTTACCGAAAAGCGATGGGAGATCGAAGCCGCATACGGCGACACTTTAACTTTGTCATCCTTCCCCCCCCCCTCGCCGCACCTCCGATTAGCACGGTGGGCTCATGTGCGGTGCGGAAGAAGTTCAACGTAGGTACACAACGTAGGTACACAACGTAGGTACACAACGTAGGTACACAACGTAGGTACATAAACTCAGCCGACATCATTGCACTCTGCGGTCGTTGAGCCGTGCGGTCGGACACGGGTTAGCCAGGATTTCCGGGTGAGCTGGAAGGCCATCAGAAATAAATACAACAAAACGAAAACAATTTTAAATAACCACAACCACCCCGCAACACTGCTCTCTGCATGCGCGGGGTTATCACAGCGCACACGCGGCTGAATGTATTCTATTTTTGCTCGGTGGGTACCCCCGTAAACCGGAAAGTCCTCCCCAAGTAGCCGGGTCTCCGAGAGGTTCACTTCACGACTGGCAGCGTAGCACGGTACCAGGCATTGTGCACTTCCAACTCCGGAGACCGCTCGGGACAGCAGCGGTGCCACCGATATCCCATCGCTCCGGCGTCAAAACGAACACGACCGCACGGCAATAATCAACGTCTCCTCATGGTCCACCATCTCGACACCATCTCGACACGATCTCTGCACGGCAAAATTATTCATTAGCTGTGTAAACAAGTGATTGGATTTCTTTCTATGTGCTTATTCGCTTAGTAAATCCTTACAGGGTGGCAAAAACTGACGGGTTAAAACATGAATTGTATGATGTTGTGTGTGTGCGCGTGCTTGTCTGCATGTGTGCGCATGTGTGTGTTGTTGGGAGCGGTGGCGCAGTGGTTAGCGCGATGCGCTGAGAACCCGCCGACCTAAGTTCGATTTGCGCTCAAAGCCAACTCCGGTGACAATTATCTGAATCGATCCTGGGCCTCCCCTAGGTCGAGTCAGCCTCAAATGAGTACCTGGTGCGGGATGTAAACAACGCTACTGGGGAGACAAAGGCGGTCGGGCGTGGTGCTGGCCACCCACCCCCTCGTGTGCCGTGCCGACCTTCCTAGGTGCTACTCGCTAACAGCACTTTCCCTCAGCAGTCTACAACGCTACGTAGGGGACCTTTGTGTGTGTGTTGTTTGTGTTGTGTTCATATTTGTGTTGTTTGTGTGCTTATGTTTAAGCGTGTGCGTTTGTGCAGTCATTGGTGACTGGGCTAAGACCCGGTTTAATCACTACCCAGAGTATGTGTCTCGGTGTGAGTTTATGGGTCTGTGTGAGTCTATGGGTCTCTGTGTGAGTCTATGGGTCTCTGTGTGAGTCTATGGGTCTCTGTGTGAGTCTACGGGTCTCTGTGTGAGTCTACGGGTCTCTGTGTGAGTCTACGGGTCTGTGTGTGTCTATGGGTCTCTGTGTGAGTCTATGGGTCTCTATGTGAGTCTATGGGTCTCTGTGTGAGTCTACGGGTCTGTGTGTGTCTATGGGTCTCTGTGTGAGTCTATGGGTCTCTGTGTGAGTCTACGGGTCTCTGTGTGAGTCTACGGGTCTGTGTGTGTCTATGGGTCTCTGTGTGTGTCTATGGGTCTCTATGTGAGTCATTGGTGACCAGGCTGAGACCACCATCGACTCTCGCCCATCTTGAGAACCCAGCTTCATCGTGGGCGACCAGCTACTTCGTGCTAAGTGCAATTTCTTAAACCGATTTTCAAACGGCAAGTTTCTGGCTTTTGAAACAAAAGCAATACTACCCCATCAAGAATAACAACAACAATAACAATACGAATGATAATGATACGAATCCAAGTCGTAGCTCTCTAGCGCTGTGTAAACTTAGCGGTGGCGACGCACTGACAGGGGGGCGCGACGCCAAAACGCCGTGCCCCATCGCGCGCTCGGGGTGCCCGGCGCGCGCTCGGGGTGCCCGGCGCGACCGCAAATCTTCCGCGGCAAAGCGGTGGAACGTGGCAACCGCTCCAATGAGCGGCGTCGCCAACGGCCGACCGGCTCCCCGCCCGCCGGCAAGCCGGCGCAGTATTCGTGCATGCGCCGCGTAAACATCATTCGGGGCCATCGCGAGGCGTCGCAAACCCGACCCTCGTCACAGTGTAAGTCGCGCGCTCTCAATCCCCGCCCCTCGGTGCCGCGTCCGGCATTTTTTTCTTCCCCCGTAGGCGTTGGCTCACCGGGACCCGTCTGCGTGTCCGACCGACCGACCGACGGTCGTCGGCTTCGAGCGGGACGCGCCGACGTCGTTAGGAAACGCGCGGCGGCGGCGGTGGCGGCAATTCGAGATTTGGGATCGCAAGTCGAGGCCGCGACGCGCCGCGTCTCCGACCGCGGGGGGACGAACGTTGAAACGGTGTGACGACGTGCACGGCCACGCTACGTCGCCCCCGTCGCTCGCGAGAGCCCTGGCTCAAGGGGCCGACGTGAGGAGCGGCGTTGGACCCTCCACAAGGACTCGCGGCGCACCTTCGCTAATTATCGCGGTTAAAAGTTTACAAGTTCCATGTCGACGAGAGCGACCGTGAACTTTCCGCCGCGGGTGTTTTCAAATCGTCACTCGACCGGAGGAAATAATGGGATCCAGAGACGCCTGGAGAGGTGGAGGGGAGGGAAGGGATAAATAAATAAATCCATAAATCTGGGGGGGGCGATTCGGAGATAATCCGAGGAGGAATGTGAAGAAAGCAGTCGGTGTAAATCCGGAGAAAGTACCGCGGGAAAGCTGTGAGAAAGAACGTTGAGAGAAATGGGACGAATCGAGCTCCGGGGAAATCGGGTGGACGAAGACAAACTTGGTTCCCTGGGAGGGAACTTGTCCCACGGCGTGGGGAGCGAACTTCTGGGGGAGCCCGACTCTTCCTCACACGGCGAGTGGGTCGGTCCGAGGCCTTGGCAAGAGGGCACCTGCCATTCAAAACTATTCAACTATTTAAAAGCTGGCCACCGCGAACGATTGCTCGACGAATTAGCTTCTGTGGAAATTGAGAGCAGGCAAAGACTCTAAAACGCAGGACGATTCGAAACGTGGAGGGAAAAAACAGGAGGATCCGGAGAGAAATCCACGCGACCACGGGGAGTGAACTCCAAACACACAGCGGTCGGGATCGCACCCACGACCTCCCGCATACCAGGCGAGGTAGTCGACATCTCCTGGCCACGGCAGCGCCCCAAGTGCCCCCGCCTCCCTCGCCCACTCCCCTACCGCCGCGCTATATTCACACACGACGTGTAAACAGCTCAAGTCTCAACGTCGACCGATCGACGTAAACGTCGGCACGGCCGCTCCGACCTCCCGGCGGCTGCCCCCGCGTTGCCGTCGGCTACCCCCCGGGGCTCCGCCGCAGTCCGACGTTCCGTCCCCCACGCGTACTGGGGGGGGGGGGGGGGGGGGGGCTGCTTCTGGGTTTTGAAAGGAACCTCCCAGGAGCCGAACTGCGAAGTGGCGTGTTACGTCACCCAGCGCGTTACGCCCAGTGCGTTACGTTACACCCAGCGCGTTACGAGACCCCCCCCCCCCCACTCTCTAGACGCCATGCTACATGTAAGCGCGGCAGTGATCTCTCTATCCCTACGGTGCCCACAGGGTGCAGGGGGTGCGTGCGAGTGTGTAAACCATTGCCGCTCACAGCCAAGTGGGTAGACCCTGTAAGAACTTAAGAGGGTGACGATGACGACGATGACGACGACAATTGGTGAAGGGAAGCGAGCATGAAGCCCAGGGACCCAAGCAGCCCAAGCACGGGGTGCCACCCAGATTCATGAGACAAATTGGGGTGAGCAGAACATTACCAGCTCGAGTTCAAGTCGTCGTCAACGCAATGCTCCGAGTGGCATCGCTCACATCACCCTGTCTCTACATCACCATCACACATCACTCCGTCTCTACATCACCATCACATCACTCCGTCTCTGTCTCTACATCACCTCCATCCACCCTGCTCCACCCTGATCCACCCGCTCCACCCGCTCCTGGCGGCGAGATGCAGGGAGGGGGGCGAGCGAGGGGCGAGTTCACGGGGCAAGCTTAGTCCAGGTTGTCGTCCGTGTCGACGGCGGCGGCGGCGCTGGTGGTGGTGACGACGTTGGCGGCTGCGCCGGCGGTGGCGGCGGCTGCGGCCGAGTGGTCGCGTGGACGCTCCACCAGCTCCTTGAGCTCCGGACACAGCTCCAGCAGGAACATCTGCAGCAGCACCTGATGCACGGGGACCAGAGACAAAGATCCCCCGTGTAGCCTTAGCGGACTGTTGGGGCAAGTGCTTCACTCACCACCCATTGCCACCACTCAGCGCCACTCACCACCACTCAACACCTCTCAACACCACTCACCATCACTCACCACCACTCACCACCACTCACCACCACCACTCACCATCACTCACCACCACTCACCACCACTCACCACCCATCACCACCACTCACCATCACTCACCACCATTCACCACCACTCACCATCACTCACCACCCATCACCACCACTCACCATCACTCACCACCCATCACCACTCCACTCACGTAAATGAGGTGTTTGTTGGCGCGGTTCTCCTGCAGGCCAGCGAGCACCTTGAGGGTTCCGTGCCGGGCGTTCTCCGCTCCCACCAGGCCCTGCAGGAGGTCTGCACGCAGGGGCAGCATTCACGCGCACACGGACGCAAAGCGCACACGATCACACGGCGCACTAACTCACACACACACACGGTGCGCGAACTCACACTCACACACGACACACTAACAACTCACACACGGCGCACTAACTCACAACTCACACACGGCGCACTAACTCACACACACACACGGTGCACGAACTCACACTCACACACACACACGGCACACTAACTCATAACTCACACGGCGCACCAACTGACAAACACACGGTGCGCTAACTCACACTCACACGGTGCACTAACAAAGACAAAGATCCCCCGTGCAGCCTCAACAGACTGTCGGGGAAAGTGCCATTAGCGTGGAGCGCCTACGAGGGCCGCCACTGCACGCGCCCGGCCGCCTTTGTCTCCCCACTGCTGATATTTACACATCGCACCGGGAACTAATTTGAGGCCGAGTCTACCTTGGGGAGGCCCAGGACAGATTAAGATGACGGGAATCGAACCCGGGTCGAACCTACACACACGTATGCGTGGGCACACAACAACAACCACCACAACCATCGCCATTCGCCACTAAGTGGCGGTGACCTCACCACGGCGCCTGTGCCAGGCTAGGTGCACTTTAAGGCCGCGTGAAGTGTGGAACGCTCGCTGGCAGGAGGTCACGGGACAGACCCAGGTGCCATGGGTCGACTGATTGAGATGAATGACCGATACACCACCTGTGCCTCCTACTGTGCCAACTTGCTGTGCTTTAGCCAACCGGCGCTCCGCTCGTTGTTGTGAGCGTCGCCCTCCGTTATTGCTGGAGGGCGACTGCCTCCAGCTGCCCAGTAGCAGCAGTAGCGTCCTTCACGAGCCTCCTCCACCCACCCTCACTCACTGCCACTCACACTCACCACCCCCCCACCATCCATCACCCCGCCACCCACACTCACCACCCCACCATCCATCACCCCGCCACCCACACTCACCACCCCCCCACCATCCATCACCCCGCCACCCACACTCACCACCCCCCCACCATCCATCACCCCGCCACCCACACTCACCACCCCCCCACCATCCATCACCCCGCCACCCACACTCACCACCCCCCCACCATCCATCACCCCACCACCCACACTCACCACCCCCCCACCATCCATCACCCCGCCACCCACACTCACCACCCCCCCACCATCCATCACCCCGCCACCCACACTCACCACCCCCCCACCATCCATCACCCCGCCACCCACACTCACCACCCCCCCACCATCCATCACCCCGCCACCCACACTCACCACCCCCCCACCATCCATCACCCCGCCACCCACACTCACCACCCCCCCACCATCCATCACCCCGCCACCCACACCACCACCCCCCCACCATCCATCACCCCGCCACCCACACCACCACCCCCCCACCATCCATCACCCCGCCACTCACACTCACCACCCCCCCACCATCCATCACCCCGCCACCCACACCACCACCCCCCCACCATCCATCACCCCGCCACCCACACCACCACCACCCCACCATCCATCACCCCGCCACCCACACTCACCACCCCCCCACCATCCATCACCCCGCCACCCACACCACCACCCCCCCACCATCCATCACCCCGCCACCCACACCACCACCACCCCACCATCCATCACCCCGCCACCCACACTCACCACCCCCCCACCATCCATCACCCCGCCACCCACACTCACCACCCCACCATCCATCACCCCGCCACCCACACTCACCACCCCCCCACCATCCATCACCCCGCCACCCACACCACCACCACCCCACCATCCATCACCCCGCCACCCACACTCACCACCCCCCCACCATCCATCACCCCGCCACCCACACTCACCACCACCCCACCATCCATCACCCCGCCACCCGTGACGTAGCCACGGAGGGGCCAGGGCCGCGTGTGGTGCCGCCCCGCACACCTGGGATGTTCTCAAGGAGCCGCTGGCGTGCGGACGCCCGGGCCTCGCGGGCGTGCGTGGGCGTGCGCGCGGGCCCGGCCGCGGCGAGGCGCCCGTCGGGCCAGTAGGCCTCGCGCAGCGCGTTCACGTACGACGCCACCATCGTCTCGCTGAACACAAACTCGATGCTCTCGCCGATCTGTCTGTGAGCGGTGGGGGAGGGGGGGGGTGCATGGGGGAGATGGGGGAGGAACAGTGGAGATGTTTACACGCTTGATGTTGAGTGCTCATGTTCTGGCTAAGTCGACCTAGGGGAAGCCCAGGACTGCTGTGTGTACACATATATTTCACTCGTCACTGACGTGGGGCCAACATCCGATCTTTTCTGCGGAGCGAACCAGCGTGCCACCGCTCCAAAGATAAAGATCCCCCGTCTAGCCTCGGCAGACTGTTGGGGCAAGCCCTGTTAGCGAGGGGCCCATAAAGGCCGATGCGGCACTCGAAGGGGTCAGCGGCCAGCACCACGCCCAGAATCAAGAATATTTATCCCGGACAAATCCTATGAGCCATAAAGCTCTTTAACACGCCGGACCGCCTTTGTCTCCCCAATGAGTGTCAACACATGGGAGGAGATCGGAGCACCCGGAGAGATCCCCACACGTGCGAGGGGGAAACGCTCTATCCTGCCCTCTCCCGGCAGAGGCAGGGCACGG
Organism: Lethenteron reissneri; assembly: GCF_015708825.2. NCBI lineage: Eukaryota > Metazoa > Chordata > Hyperoartia > Petromyzontiformes > Petromyzontidae > Lethenteron > Lethenteron reissneri. Next base: position 706,283 of record NC_083837.1, on the reverse strand, counting down.
CTTCCTCCTCGGCGCTCACGGGAAGGCGTCTCTGTGCACGGCGGTCCACCAACCCTCGCCCGCCGCTCCCTCGCCCGCGCTGGAGCAGCCACCAGCACCGCCGCACCGGCTCAAGGGAGTCCCAAGACTTTCCCGGGCGAGCGGACGAGCGCCAATCTGACCCTCACCTGTTGATGGTTCTCCCGAAAGTGATCTGCACGAAGCCCATGAGCGTCTTCCGCACCCACTTAAACACTGCACGCGCATGCACACACGACGACGGACGGAGACACACACGTTGTTGGGGGCGAGGGGTGACGGTGACGCCTTCCGGGGCGAGATCGGAGCGATCCCGGGGCGTGCGCGTAACCGTGGCCGCACGGTCCGGAGTGCGTTACGGTCGGGTGGAGGACGAGACCCGGACGGTGCAACCTTCATTGTGTGAACCGGAGGCTTGAGATTCTGGTGACGTGATGCACGGTGTTTGATCCCGAGTGGTCTGGAACCCACGATGTGGAGTGAGCGATGGCCAATCTGTGATCTAGATAGCACCATCTGGAGGGTGCAGTTCAGATCGTGCGGTCCGTGTCGTGCGATCCGTGCCACGCGATCCGTGCGGTCCTTACTTCCGCGCAGCTCGAAGATCTCCCCGAGGAGCAGGAAGCAGGGCTCGGCGATGGAGTCGCGCCGGCTCAGCAACCCGTCCACCTCGGAGTCGGAGAGGTCGCTGTCGCTCTCGTCCTCGTCCTCGCGGCGGGGACACCGTGCCACAGACAGGCAGGCGGGCAGACGGGCAGGCAGGCAGACACGCAGACAGGCAGACAGACAGGCAGACAGGCAGACAGGCAGACGGGCAAGCAGACAGGCAGACGGGCAGGCAGACAGACACGCAGACAAACACGCAGACAGGCAGACGGGCAGGCAGGCAGACACGCAGACAGGCAGACGGGCAGGCAGACAGACACGCAGACAGGCAGGCAGACAGACAGGCAAACACGCAGACAGGCAGCCAGACAAACACGCAGACAAACAGATAAATAAATATAGAAAAGACAGATAGACGGGCAGAGGGACCGCAGCTCGGTGGGATTCAGTTGCGCTGTGGGTCAGTGTGTGGGTGTGTGTGTGGGTGTGTGAGTGTGTGTGAGTGTGTGTGAGTGTGGGTGTGTGAGTGTGTGTGAGTGTGCGTGTGAGTGCGTGTGTGTGAGTGTGCGTGTGGGTGTGTGAGTGGGTGTGTAGCTGTATGTGTGGGTGCGTGTGTGTGAGTGTGCGTGTGTGCGCGTGTGTGAGTGCGCGTGTGAGTGTGTGTGAGTGTGCGTGTGAGTGCGTGTGTGTGAGTGTGTGTGTGTGAGTGCGCGTGTGCGTGAGTGAGTGCGCGTGTGTGTGTGTGAGCGTGTGTGAGTGTGCGCGCGTGTGTGAGTGTGAGTGAGTGCGCGTGTGTGTGAGTGCGCGTGTGAGCGTGGGTACGACTTGACTGCGCGCCTCACGTCCTTGTGGGTGAGCAGGTGTGTGAGCGTGGGTACGACTTGACTGCGCGCCTCACGTCCTTGTGGGTGAGCAGGTGTGTGAGCGTGGGTACGACTTGACTGCGCGCCTCACGTCCTTGTGGGTGAGCAGGTGTGTGAGCGTGGGTACGACTTGACTGCGCGCCTCACGTCCTTGTGGGTGAGCAGGTGTGTGAGCGTGGGTACGACTTGACTGCGCGCCTCACGTCCTTGTGGGTGAGCAGGTGTGTGAGCGTGGGTACGACTTGACTGCGCGCCTCACGTCCTTGTGGGTGAGCAGGTGTGTGAGCGTGGGTACGACTTGACTGCGCGCCTCACGTCCTTGTGGGTGAGCAGGTGTGTGAGCGTGGGTACGACTTGACTGCGCGCCTCACGTCCTTGTGGGTGAGCAGGTGTGTGAGCGTGGGTACGACTTGACTGCGCGCCTCACGTCCTTGTGGGTGAGCAGGTGTGTGAGCGTGGGTACGACTTGACTGCGCGCCTCACGTCCTTGTGGGTGAGCAGGTGTGTGAGCGTGGGTACGACTTGACTGCGCGCCTCACGTCCTTGTGGGTGAGCAGGTGTGTGAGCGTGGGTACGACTTGACTGCGCGCCTCACGTCCTTGTGGGTGAGCAGGTCTCCCGGGAGGCGCTCCAGGAGGTTGGCCAGCGAGAAGCCGGAGCTCTTCTTGCAGCTGCCCGTCGTCTTGAGGTAGTCGGGCGAGGGCGAGAGGAAGGCGTACAGCGCCTCGCTCTGACACAGCTTGTCGTCGAAGAGGAGCTTCTGCAATGGGGGGGAGGACGTGGGGGGGCGAGGAGGTGGAGGTCAAGGCTAGCTTGACGAGCGGGCGGGCGAGCGAGATAGCAGGCGGGCGAGCGTATGAGTGAGCGAGCGAGTGAGAGATAGCGAGCGAGTGAGAGATAGCGAGCGAGTGAGAGAGATAGCGAGTGAGTGAGAGAATGAGTGAGCGGGCGAGTAAGCCTGTGAGTGAGAGAGAAAGTGAGTGAGAGACTGAGAGAGAGAGATAGCAAGCGAGAGAATGAGTGAGATAGCGAGTGAGTGTGTGAATGAGTGAGCGAGTGAGTGAGAGAGATACAATATGAGTGAGTGAGAGAATGAGTGAGAAAGATCGTGAGTGAGAGAGCAAGCGGGTGAATGAGTGAGCGAGTGAATGAGTGAGTGAATGAGTGAGAAAGATAGCGAGTGAATGAGTACGTGAATAAGTGAGTGAATGAGTGAGCGAGTGAATGAGTGAGAAAGATAGCGAGTGAGAGCAAGTGGGTGAGAATAAGTGAGCGAGTGAATGAGCGAGTGAGAAAGACAGCGAGCGAATGAGTAAGTGAATCAGTGAGTGAATTAGTGAGCGAGTGAATGAGTGAGAAAGACAGCGAGGGAATGAGTAAGCAAGCGAATGAGTGAGTGAGAATGGTACCATGTGAGTGAGCAAGCGAGTGAATGAGCGAGTGAGAAAGACAGCTAGGGAATGAGTGAGCGAGTGAACGGGAAGCCTTCACTCAGTAGTTGATATTTCGTGAAGATGGTAGCCGAGTAGAAAAGTGGTCACTTTGTCATTACCGGAGAACCATTGCGTTTCTAACGGAGCTCGGAATGAAACCAACGCCGCTGGTTAAAATGAGGCGATGGGTAACAAAGTAGTTGAGTTCTCTCTACGTGGAGGGACGGACACGGGAGGAGGCAGACTGTCTGGCAAGTCGATTCGTGTTGGAGAGCAGATCCACAACATTTACAATCCGAGTGTGGATTTGCTCTCCAACACACCGGTTAGTGCTGTACTAGCGACGAATTGGCACGTTCTGTTTACGTGACAAACCTTACTTATTGGCTGTGTCGGGTGGTGGCGGGTTTAACGACACATTTTATTTTACGCGATCTAACCCAAAAAAATGTCCGTGATAGATGACACTGGTCGCGAAAGCCTCCGTGTTGAACTGATCACTGAAGGCCTAACGGAACAGAAGTGGCCTAGGACCGACAAGACCCTTAATCCGGCCCCGTCACGGTGTGTTGTTTCGTGTCGCGGCTGGGTACCTCCAGGAAGAGGTTGAGCTGGTTCTTTGACTTCTCCAGGAACTTCTGGTCGATGGATTTGAAGGGGATCTTACTCAGGGTGGGCAGAGGCATTTTCTTCAGTGCAGGGCAGCACTGCACGCACAGAGTTACACAATCAAAACTAAATCCTCCCACCCACCTCCCCTGCCCGTGTAGCCTTTAAGAGACTTGTGGAGGCAGTTAACATCTCCTAGCCACCGTGGCATCACTGGTGTTGGGCATGAGCGGGTCGCCCGGGGTTCGTAGCGCAGCGCGCTAACCACGACGCTACCGCTCCCCACCACAGGACCAGTTCAGATAATCGTCACTGGTGTTGGCCGTGAGCAGGAATCGAACTCGGGTCGCTGGGTTCATAGCGCTAACCACTACACTACCACTTCCATGCACACGCACACAGACACACACAGACACACACACACACAGACACACACACACGCAGCGGTTAGCTCTGCGCTGCGCTACAAACTGAAGTTCGATGCCCGCTCGCGGCCAACACCAGCGACGATCATCGGAACCCCCTCCTTGGCCTTCCCCTAGGTCGACTCGGCCTAAAAACGAGCGCCCGCTGCCGCAGCGCGCATCATAAAACAACCCGCACCGGGGAGGCTCCGGCCACGCCGCCCGGTCGTCACGACGCGTCGTCGGCCTACGCCGGCGCTCGCCGCTTGCGGGGGGCCGCACGGGGCGTGGGGTGGGGGGGGTAGGGGGTGTGGGGGAGGCGGGGGGGGTGTGGGGGGCGGGGGGGGGTTGCACCTCGCAGAGGCGGCGGTGCAGCCGGTGGAAGTCGGCGAGGGTGCGGGACACGACCCAGCCCATGGAGGAGGCCGAGGGGCGCTCGGCACGGCCCAGCTGCACCATGATCACGTAGCACGGCACCTGCTCGCCGCCCTCCTCCTCCGCCTGGGGAAGCCGTTCCCGCGCACACGGACGCAAAGCACGCACGGTCACACGCAGCACTAACTCACAACTCACACACACGGCGCACTAACTCACACACACACACGGTGCGCGAACTCACACTCACACACGGCACACTAACTCACAACTCACACACAGTGCGCGAACTCACACTCACACACGGCGCGCGAACTCATAACTCACACGGCACACGAGGGGGTGGGTGGCCAACACCACGCCAGGCCGCCTTTGTCTCCCCAGTGACGATGTTTACACACCGCATCATTTGACAAGACAAAGATGTTTGTTGTGTGTGTGTGTGAGCGACATGCACACGTCTGTACGTAACGCAAAAACAGATACACAGACAGACACACAGACACAAAGACAGACAGACAGAGACACAGATACACACACAGACAGACACACAGACAGAGACACAGACACACACACACAGACACACAGACAGACACACAGACACACACACACACAGACAGACACACAGACAGACACAGACACACACACAGACACAAAGACAGACAGACAGACAGAGACACACACACAGACACACACACAGACACACACAGACACACAGGCAGACACGCAGACACAGACACACACAGACAAACACACACACAGACACACACACAGACACACACAGACAGACAAACACACACAGACACACACACACACAGACACACACAGACACATACACAGACACACACACAGACACACGCCACACGCGTGTCACCTCGCAGTGGGAGATGGTGGCCGTCCACTGGCCGATCTTCTCCCACCACGTGTCCGTGCGCTCGATGTGGAAGTCCAGCTCCTGGCACTCCTTCCTGAGCGCCGCGATGTCACTCTCCAGCTTGCCCACCATCTGGGGGCGGGGGGGGGGGACGCAGCGGCTCGTTTGTGCTCACTCGTTTGTATTGTTCTGTCTCGTTTGTATTGTTCTGTTTGTCTCGTTTGTATTGTTCCGTCTCGTTTGTATTGTTCTGTGTGCATTGTTCTGTATGTATTGTTCTGTGTGCATTGTTCTGTGTGCATTGGTCTGTCTCGTTTGTATTGTTCTGTGTGCATTGTTCTGTCTCGTTTGTTTTGTTCTGTGTGCATTGTTCTGTGTGCATAGGTCTGTCTCGTTTGTATTGTTCTGTGTGCATTGTTCTGTATGTATTGTTCTGTCTCGTTTGTATTGTTCTGTGTGTATTGTTCTGTCTCGTTTGTATTGTTCTGTGTGTATTGTTCTGTGTGTATTGTTCTGTGTGTATTGTTATGTCTGTGTGCATTGTTCTGTCTCGTTTGTATTGTTCTGTGTGCATTGTTCCGTCTCGTCTGTACAGTGTCTCATTTGTTCCATGTCATTTGTCCCGAGCGTTGTTGCCGTGAACGAACAAATGAACGAGCGCGGAGTCACCGCCACCGCCACCAGGGTCGGCGTGACGACGGCCGCCGCACCTTGCGGTCCGGCTTGGGGGCGGTGAGGATGGAGGCCAGCGCCTGCCGCTTGTACTCCAGCTTCTCGCTCAGCTGGTGCAGCTTGGAGACGGCGGCGTCCGTCTGCTCGCAGGGGGGGCTGCCCCCGCCCCCCGCGCCGCCCCCCGCGCCGCCCCTGCCAAGGCCACCGCGGCCGCCACCCTCCTCGGCCTGCGTGGGGGGGTGGGGTTGGGGAGGGGGGGGTGACAGCAGGAATAGAAGCTCAAGTTTTATCGTCGTTGTCATCATCGGCAGAGGCACGGCATTATCTTTGGGTTTTTTGGTAAAATCACGTAGGTGAAAACTAAATAAAATAAAACAACTAAATTAAACCACGACGTTTCGGAAGCAACACAAGCATCGGTCATCAGGTGTGACTGCTCCAGCAAAATTCATACGCTACTTGCTGGAGCAGTCACACCTGATGACTGATGCTTGTGTTGCTTCCGAAACGTCGTGAGATTTAATTTAGTTTATTTATTTATTTAGTTTTCACCTACGTGACTTTACCGAAAAAACCAAAGAGTATGGATCCTTGCAGTCACGAAAACTTCAAATCTAGAATTAATACAGCACTCTCATCAAGAGCCTTATCACCATGAACAACAACAATCGTAGCATTATATTATCATCAGCAGCAGCAGAAGCAGCATTCCCATCGACAGCAGCAGCAGCATTATCTTATCAGTACGGAGGCCTTTGGATAAACACCATCTCCTCCACCCCCTACCGTACAAACTTGGCTGGACACTGCAAGTGCAAGAAGAATAGCAGCCGTCGTGACACCAGCAACAACAAAGCGTGGGGAGAGGCCGGGTGCGGGCAGTGGTGTCGATGTGCGATTGGCCTAAAACTCTGGCTCGCCATTAAACGCGGCACGCGCGGCGTGCGGTTCCTGCTGTGGCGAGCATGCATGTGCAAGCATACGTGTGTGCATGTGCGAGCGTTTGTGTGCGCGCGTGTGCGTGTGGAAGTGCGAGTGTGTGTGTGTTCGTGTGTACGTGCGTGTGTGTGTGCGCGTGCGAGTGTGCGAGTGTGTGTGCGTGCGCGTGTGAAAGTGAATTTGCACGGTCAGCGCACACTGAGTTCCGCGCGCGTGCGGGAGCTGCTGCTGCTGCTGCACTGCTGGTAAGTGCCCCGTGGTGCCCGTGTGCTCGCGATCTCTCTCTATTCTTTCTCTACCATATGTCACGAATCACAAATTGGGTTTCCCTCAGTTTGGATCGTCGTGTCGATTTGTGTGACGCTAAACGCTAACCACCACCGCCACCACCAGCGGACGGAGGCAGTCAAACCACGGGATGAGGGCTTGAGCTGCTGTTATCACCTTACGATGATGATGACGACGATTGCTGGCTGGAATCTCCAGAAAAACGTCTTCAGAGAAAAATTGTCAAAAGTTGCTCGGGCTTTTCAACATCCCCCCTCCGCCTCGGGTTTTGCCGATCAACTAAAATCAATCGGCACGTTTTCCCTGCGCGACGTGACAACTCCATTTCGCTCGCTCTCCCGCTGGGCCGGTGGAGGGGGGTTACGGTTACATAAAAAGATACAAATTTTCACACGGCGATTCCGAGCCCAATAATAACCGATCGTGCTACTTGGGGAATGTTTTTCGGCAAGAGATTGACCCAAGTCTGCGATTGCAGCCAAACGCGCACCTCCCCGTTCAAACGAGCAAACGGCCGCCATCAGGCTCGGGGCCAGTGGTGGAAATTCCACATTACCGTGGCGGGGGTTTAGTCTGCTGCCGGATTAGCCGACATCGTTAGGGACTGTCGGCACGAATGCTGTTGGCGAGCGGGGGGTGTGGCGTGTGTGTGGCGGCGTGGACAGCACCACACGTGCCTGGGTGCCTTTTGTCTCGGCGGCGGTGAAGTTCGTTTTGAGGCTGAGTCGACCTAGGAGAGGCCCAGAACTGGTTCAGTTAATCATCGAACGATCGAACTCGGGTCGCTGGGTTCATAACGCAGGATGCTAACCGCAACAGTGCACAGACACACACAGAATTGCACACAAGGAAATGCGCACGCACCAACACAATTATGCCAAAGCCTCCCCCCTACTTCTGCCCTCCGCTGCTGCCCTCTGCTGCCGCCCAACACAACAGCGGCCGCACTCACGCGAGCGCCAGCGCCTCCATCTTCGTCTCCCTCCTCGCCGTCGTCTTCTTCCATCTCCTCCTCCTCCTCCTCGTCCTCCTCCTCCTCCTCCACCACTTCCTCCTCCACCACCACCACATCTTCCTCTTCCTCCTCCTCCTCCTCCTCGTCATCTTCCTCCTCCTCCCCTTCCTCCTCGTCGGCCGCCCCGGAGCCCCGCACGACGGCAGAGCGGCGCCCCTCGGCCCGGTCGGGGGCGGGCGGCGTGCCGGCGCCCGCGTCGCCCTCCCGGGCGCTGCCCGCCAGCCACGCCTCGTAGGCCCGGCTCACGAGGAACGAGGGGTAGTACTTGTCCCGCAGCGAGGAGGCCACGCCCGCCTGGATGCCGTGCAGCACCTCGGGGCCGCGCTCGCCCGAGATGCACTCCTGCACCGCGCGGTAGCTGGCGCGGTCGACCGCGATGGCGCGCCGGCTGTCCACGAAGAAGTCCTGGTAAATCTCGCCCACGATCTGAGCCGTGTCGGTCTGTGCGGGGGGGGGGTGGGGCGTAGGGGTCGAAGGTCGGAAGGTCAGCGGTTTAAAGGAGCAGTGGCCAGTTGTGAAGAAGTAGAATTCCCAGAGCGAGGCTCTCCCATCAAGTGATTTAAATCGGAGCCGAGGGAGGACTGCCCTCCGGCTGTTTCACGCAACTGGCTACAAGTTCGTAGCGATGAGTCGCCTGCTACTGTGAGGCCAGTCTGTCTGGGTCTGTCTATAAGACCCCACCAGGACCAGTCTGTCTGTGTCTTGTGTAGAGACCCCACCAGTACCAGTCTGTCTGGGTCTGTCTATAGACCCTACCAGTACCAGTCTGTCTGTGGTGTGTAGAGACCTTACCAGTACCAGTCTGTCTGTGTGGTGTGTAGACACCCTACAAGGACCAAACAGTCTGTGTGGTGTGTAGAGACTCCACCAGGACCAGACTCTCTGTGTGTTGTGTAGAGACCCCACCAGTACCAGTCTGTCTGTGTGGTGTGTAGAGACCCACCAGTACCAGTCTGTCTGTGTGTTGTGTAGAGACCCACCAGGACCAGTCTGTCTGTGTGGCGTGTAGACACCCCACTAGTACCAGTCAGTCTGTGTGGTGTCTAGACACCGGTCCGTCACACTTAACAACCGGTTGGAGACATTTTGCTGGTAGTTAACAACCGGCATTATCAGGCTGCGGCTGGCGCCGTTGTAGTGTCGCCAGCGACCTTGGGCGCTTGCTTGAGGTGCTCCACCGCCTCCCAGTAGTCCAGCAGCGTGCGCTTGTCCCAGCGCTCCAGGTAGCGGCCGAAGCACTGGCGCGCGGACGCGCTGGCGAGCACCTCCTCGAACCTCAGCAGCTGCGACGGGAATCGCACGCACGCACAAGGACGCCGATCCCCCGTGCAGCCTTGACAGAACGTCGTGGCGAGTGCTGTCCGCGAGCGCCTGTGAAGGCCGGCGTGGCGCGCGACGGCGTGGGCGGCCAGCACCACGCCCGGCCGCCTTTGTCTCCCGAGTGGCGATGTTTACTACACACCGCGCCGGGGTACTCATTTGAGGCCGAGTCGACCATGGAGAGGCCCAGGACGGGTTCAGATAATCGTCACCGGTGTTGTTGGTGGCCGTGAGCGGGAATCGAATTCGGGCCGTCGGGTTCGTGGCGCGGCGCGCTGCACCACCGCTCCACCCGCACGTACGCACGGACGCACACAGGTACGCGCGTAAAGACTAAGATCCCCCGCGTAGCCCACGCAAGGCTGTTGGGACGAGAGCCGAGAGCAAGGCCGGCACGGCGTGGGGTGGTCAAATCTCAGGAGGGGCTGAAACCGGGAATTTAACCCAGAATGCCGGCGGCGCTGACGCAGCCATCGTGACTCACGCGGCGGTGTGGGGTGGTGGCGGGTGAGACTCACGCGACGGTGCGGGGTGGTGGCGGGCGGCCCCCCCCTCTCCCCGTCGGGGACGGCCGTGCCCCCTCCCCGCGGGGGCCAGGCCCCCCCCCCCAGCAGCGCGATGCGCTTGTCGCACTGCGCCCGCGCCACCGTCAGCTGGTTCAGGTAGCGCTTCACGTTCCGTGAGCGCAGCAGCTCCCCCTTGCCGGCCTCCCTGCTCACTGGCGGGTGGGGGGAGCGCGTGGGGGTGGGGGGGCACGGGGGGGTGAGGGGTAGAGGGGGCACGTGGGGGTGGGGGGGGCGTGTGGGTGGGGGGTAGAGGGGGCGGGGGTTGGAATTGGTTCGACGCGTCGCACCTCGAATTGATTCTCTCGCGCGTTCGTCTCCGTCGTCGCGCGAGGAGGGAGGGGCGGGGGAGCGTGGGGGGGAGGGAAGGGGTAGTCGAGGGATGTGGAGGGGGGGGGAAGGGGCTGAGGATGGGGAGGAGGGGGCAGCAGGAGGGGGCGGTGGAGGGAGCCCAGGGCCAGTTGGTCCTCGTGGTTTAATTCGCACCGGCGCTGTAATCCGATTACCGGAGTCATCGAGGACTCCACCGATAATGATCGCTTCGGTTCCTCGACCACTCGTGCAGCACGAGAGGGAGTGGGTATAACGACTCTCGCACCTATTCCCGCGTGTGCCGCTGGACGGGAGGTCACGCTGGTTATTTACAAATCTTCGTCGATTAATCCGTTATCAATGGAGCCGGCGGCGTTGCACCACGAGCTCTGATCAACCCGTCTCGTTGCTATGGACACGGTCACGAAGCGGTAACCTGGTGATCCGTGCAAGTCAACATCAGTCCATCTCCGCGTGCTCACGTGTGCGCGCACGTGTGCGTGGATGTGCACTGAACTTCTTTCGCACAGTACGTAGCCAACCGTGCCAATCGGAGGTGCGGAGGCCGGGCTGGTTAGCGCGCCGCGCTATGAGCCCGGCGACCCCGGGGGTTCGATCGCCGCTCGCGAACAATAACGGAGTCAGAAAATTCCTTTATCCTGGAGGACATCCGACGAGCTAGGAAGCTCTTCCGCACGGACGTCCGATGGGCGAACCGCTGCCGAGCCTCCGCTCGCTCGACTCGCTCCCCGTGAACGAGTGACAGCTCGCGCGGTGCGTCAACGTCGCCAGACAAAGGCGGCGGGGCGTGCGTTGGTGCCGGCTCACCCCACCGCCTCGCGCGCCGTGCCGGCCTTCGCAGGCGTTGCTCGCGAACGGCTCTTGCCCCCGACAGCCCCTTGAAGGCTACGCGGGGGGGGGGGGGGGGCGAGTGCGCGGCGGGGGGGACCTTTGCTTTGGTGCTCGTAGGCCGCGGGTGAACGGAGGCTCCGCGGGTTTAGCGGGGGATACCGGGCTCTGAGCCCTCGGCGCCATCGGCCTCTCACCGTTCTTGACTTGCGGGAAGTGGCTGAGCGTGGTGGCCTGAATGATCTCCACCATGATCTGGTACCTGCACACGCGGACGCGCGCACGGGCACACGCGGACGACGCATCAGCCGCTCGACTGTCGCCCTCCTCTCCTCTTGAGCGCAGGAGGCCCACGAGAGGCCAGAAAGATTGTCAGACGGACGGTGCCGGTGCGGCGCGTGGGTCGGAGTCGTGACGGAGGCAGACGCGTGGGTGGGGGGGGGGGTCGAAGGGGTCACCTGAGCTGCATGAGGAAGTCGATGTCGCTGCTGCCGTGGATGAGTTTGACGAAGTCCTCGTAGCTGGGCGCGTAGGCGTAGGAGCGGGGGTGCTTGCTCCCCGCGCCGCCGCTGCCGCGACGCTCCAGCTCGGCGAGGAGCGAGCGGTTCACGAAGTCCGGGTCGCTCAGCAGCTCCACCAGCGGCTTCAGTACTGAGACCAGAGACAAGGATCACCCCCCAGCCCTCCCCCACCTGTCACGGCGGCTGTCGCGAGTAGCACGGCTAACGAGTGGGCGGGCGGTCAAACGCCACGTCCGGCCGCCTTTGCCTCCCCGGTGCCTCCCCGGATCAAATATTTGCCCGCTGTTATTGGTCGCGAGCGGGAATGGAACCCGGGTCGCCGAGTTCGCAGCGCAGGGCCCTAAACCGCGACCGTTCCCGCTCCCTGCTCGGGCACAAACAAAATAAACCAGACTGTTGGGGCGCCGTCGTTTTAGACTGCCGCGTCGGGAGATAGGATCGGCGACTTCCAGCGCCGACCCGAACCGAGAACGCGGCCGAGGCGCGAAGGTGGGGGGCGTGGGGGGGACGTGGGGGGGACGTGGGGGGCAGGAGGCAGTGTGGGCACCTCTCACGGCGAACACCTCCGTGAGGACGACGACGAGGCCCAGGGAGCGAGCGTCGCGCCGCGGCAGCAGCGCCAGCAGCAGCGCCCGCGTGCACGCGCGCACAAACTGCAGCTCCGCCTGCGAGCTGCGCAGGCACGGGTGCAGCGGGAAGGGGAGGCGCTCCGCCTCCCACCTGCCAATCGCAGCGCAAGTCACGCCCACGAGTGAATTGTCTCCCGGCTGTCGATCACGGAACAAGCCTACATCTTGCCAAGGTGGCGAGATGTTAACTACCTCGCCTGGTCTGCAGGAGGTCGTGGGTTCGATCCCGACCCTGACACCTGCTGCTGTATATTTGGAGTTTGTGTGTCTCTCTCTACCCGTGGTAGCGTGGATTTTTCCCCGGGTCTTCTGGTTTTTCCCTCCACATTTAGCAACACGCGTTTACAGTATTTGGCTACTTCTATACATTTCGACATAATGAGCCACTTTGCTGAGCTATCATTTGTGGCCAGGTCGCTTCTGAAAAAGAACTATACAGCTCAGCGGGCCTTACCTGCTAAAATAAACATTTATTATCATACAAGCACAGTGTGTCAGTGCTAAAAGACAAACCGCAACGGTGAAAGCTACAGCGGCACCGGCACCCGCGAGTGCGGCACACCTGTCGCTGGCGACGCGCAGCGCGGCAAAGTGCGCGGTGAGGGCGCGCGCCAAGTCCCGGGCAACGAGGCGCGGCGCGTCCACGCGGCCCAGCCGCGAGCGGGCCTCCCGCACGGCCGCCCACAGGTCCTCGGTGAGCAGGGCCTGCAGCGTCGCCTGGTCCAGGCTCAGGGGCGCGTACCACGAGAGCACAAAGTCCCGCAGCACGTACTCCCACACTGCACGGCGGCGTGGAGGGACGCGGGGTGAGGTGGGAGGGGGGCGGAGGGAGATGCGTGGAGACACGGAAAGACATAAACGAGTACCTGGTGCGGTGTGTAAACACTGACACGGAGACGGCTGGGCGTGGCGCCGGCCTTCATAGGTGCTCGCTAACAGCACTCGCCCCTAGAGTCTTTGTGGCTACTCAGGGGACCGACTGTTGTTTGTATGTGCGCACGTCTGTCAATGGGGACCCGAATTCGATAGCCGCTCACGGCCAACACCGGTGACGAATATCTGAACTGGTCTTGGGCCTCCCCTAGGTCGACTCGGCCTTAAATATACTTGGTGCGATGTGTAAGCATTGCCACTCGGGAGATAAAGACGTCCGGCCGTGGTGCTGGCCGCCCACCACCCGCTTGTGTGCTGTGCCGGCCTTAATAGGCGCTCGCTAATTGAACTTGCCCTAACAGCCTGTTAATGCTACACGGCGGGGGGGGGGTCTTTGCAGGTGCGGTTATTGTTTATGGTTGTGTGGCTGTGTAGTGTGGTTGAGTGGTGTGGTTGTGTGATGTGGCTGTGTAGTGTGGGCATCTTTGTCTTTGTTTTTGTCTATCAGCTGTTCATCGCACCTTCCTTGAGCGCCTTGTCCATGGTGTGAGACAAGTGGATCCGTCTGTTCTGCGAGCACTGCGACGGGATCGCCATTATCGCCCTCTGCAACACGACACGGCACGGGGGGGGCGAGAGTGGGCGCACATCACAAGGGCGGCGTGGCAAAGACCCTCCTCCCCCCTCCTCCTCCTCCCCCCTCCTCCTCCTCCCCCCTCCTCCTCCTCCCCCCTCCTCCTCCTCCCCCCTCCTCCTCTTCCTCGTGATACATTTTTTCGCGGCTTTCCAACTCGGACCAAGAGCGCCATTGCCAAAACTCCGTCCGCCCGTCCGTAACGGAGGGAAGAGGGGGGGGGGGGGCAGTTCACGGGAACTCTCGTGACGATGATCCAATCCGACTTAAAGTTTGCTATAAAGTTGTGTTGCCGTTTAGGCCCGTGGCCCAAAACTCGGGAGATTAACACCGGCGCCTTGCCGACCAGCGCGGGGCAAGCCGTGCCGCTGCCTCCTGACGACGTCACAATACTGCCTGCCTTTCTTTTCAAGGCCAACACGCTGGCAGTGTTGTCATTGACGTACGTACGCACGCGTTTTCAACCCCGCGGCGTCACACGCGGCCTGAAGCGTAACTTCATCATCGCCGATGCAATACTTCCCGAGGGCAAACGCATGAAGGGAGGCGCCACAGACGTCTACTATTTCTTTAGAACCGCTCTTTGTTGTTGCGTTTAGTTTGCTGTCCTTCCCCCGCACCTACAATTAGCACGGTTGGCTACGTACGTGCATATGCACGATTATCCTTGACATTATTAAACGCCGGTTTGCGCCATCGACGTCGCATCACGGGATCAAGAATCCATCGAGAACTCTCACAGGGCAGGGCGACCCTCTCTGTGTTGTCAGAGCACGGCCCCCGTGGAAGTGGATATCACAGAGCTGCATGCGAGACCGCTTCGCGTGAGCCCTGGGCCACACAGGGGAGAGGGCAGGGCACTTTCCCACGCGCGCAAGCGACAACGGCGAGTAATGCTCGCTCGTCGCAGCGTGGTCGAGAACCGGGATCTCAAGTTTACCGAGTTGATGGTCTCAGCCTGGTCATGAACGACTGCACGAAAATTTGAGCTTCGCTATTTACATTCATTAATTCTGCACTTCGTTTGGATAAATTCCAAGTTCGGAGACGGTTTCAAAGCGTCGGGCGGTGAGCGCAAACCCAGATTCAAACCCAGCACCTCAGCGGTACTGGCTGCAGTGCCCGAACATAGCCATTATGAACCCCCCTAAGAGAGACAGCGACATTCAGACCAGGAGACTACATCCGGAGCGAGGATTAGAACCCAGGATACTTGAGAAATGACAACCTTAGTGCTCACATACATCCTGAACTAAAACTTAACTATTTTTTTATTTTACCAGGTAAGGCCCCTTACTGAGCTGTGTAGCACCTTTTCAGAAGTGACCCGGCCACAAATGACAGCTCAGCGAAGTTGCTTATGACGTGGAGATTTATAGCAGCAGCCAAATGCCCTGAACACGTGACGTTGACTCTAAATGTGGAGGGAAAAACCGGAGGACCAGGAGACAAATCCACGCGACCACGGGGAAGAGGAGAGACACGCAAACCCCAAATATACAGCAGGCGTCATCAGGGTCGGGATCGAACCCACGACCTCCTGTCGATCAGGCGAGGTAGTTAACATCTCCCAGCCACCGTGGCTTCCCATCCTCAGTGGTACCAGGTCAGGGGTCAGCCTCCCCATGCCAGGCTTTTGCCCATCGCAAACCCCCCCACCCCCCCCCTTTGTCTTCCCAACGCACGACGCCTCGTCACTTTTCAGACCAACCCCAGATTTCTGCCGCCCATCCCAACCCCTCTTGGTTCAGCCGCCATATAAACTACGCCACCACTCACGACAGCCCCAATCCTTCATTTCAAATCATTCTCACGCCACGTACAATCTTGAAATTCAACTCGAAAGCGCCTCGGCTAAAATGCGCCGTATGAATCTCGACAAGACGTTCGGACTCTAGCGCCAGCCTCCCTCCCCCCGCGAGCCGCCCGAGGCGGCCGCCTCACCGAGAGCTCCTCCAGGCGCTCCTGGGCCAGCGACCGCCGCTGGAGCCGCCGGCGCCTCCACAGTCGCCGCTGGCGGAAGCGCGGGTCGGGCTCGGCGGCGGCGGCGGCGCCAGGCCTCAGCGCGTCCACCACCCCGAGCGCGAAGCAGACGCCCCACAGCAGCGCCAGCAGCAGCGCCCGCAGCCCCGGCAGCAGCGCCGGCAGCAGCAGCGGCAGGGAGAGCCCCGCGGCCAGCAGCGCCCAGCCCGTGGCGAACACCAGGAGCGAGCGCGAGGGCGGCCCCGGGGAGGACGGAGCGGTGGCGCTCACCGGCGCGGTGGCGCTCACCGGCGCGGTGGCGCTCACCGGCGCGGTGGCGCTCACCGGCGCGGTGGCGCCCACTGCCGCGGTGGCGGCGCAACTGGGAGCTTGGCCCGCTTTGACACTCGTGCCAATGCGTAGGGTGACACTGCTGCTGCTGTTGTTGCTGCTGCTGTTACTGCCGTCAGCACCGCCAGCGCCACCGCCGCCGCCGCCATCTTCTGCAGGCATGGCTGCGGTCGTGTCCATCATGTGAGGCGAGTCATTGCGCTGGCGCTAGTGTGTTTGGCCGGTGGCGGCAATGGTGGTGGTGGAGATGGTGGAGCCAGGAATTATTTTGTGATACAGAGCTTCCCGCTGCTGCGTGTGGCGATGCTATTGTTGATGTAACGCTGCTGTTGTGCGTGTGGTGATTCTGATGATTATTACGACTGATGCTGCTGCTGTTGCCAATGGTGCTGCTGTTGCCAATGTCGATGCTGTTGCTGCTGATGCTGTCTTCAATTCCACTGCTGTTGCTGCGTCCGCTGCAATTGTCTTCACGTTGCCAGTGCTGCTGCTCAAAGTTGCTGTTGCTGCCGTTGTTGCTAAAAGAAGAACAGACAAGGAGGACAAATCATGCAAGTAGCAATGGACCCGACAGTGCTCTCCACAATACACGTTTTGTCCTCGGCATGATTTAATCGGTGATAACAGCGCTACGTCGTAAGCGAGTTCTATCTGAGTTCACGGCTAACGACAGCGGCGAGTAACACCAGAACGGGTCCGGTGATATAGGAACCAATCAGCACTGCCCAGTGTGGTGAAGTATGCATGTCCCAGTTTCTGCTCCTCACCCCACGAGCCCCCCTTCATCTCCCTCTCATAGCCACCACCACCGTTGCTGTTCCCTCTTCATATTCTCATTACTGCAATATTTTGCTGTCTTTTCTTGGATTTTCTGTTTGCACTCAGTCACATATTCACTTTAAGATGTTTTTTTGTTCATGTTTTTGTTTTTTGTTTGTTGCGGTTGCACCCGATTCAAGAGCCGAATGGCTCACAGGGCTATACCTAATAAATGAACTTGAACTTGATTACACGGCGATCACTCATTCACCCTGTTCATTCAACCCATGTGATGCTGGTCGTGGTGCTGGTGGTTGCTCTGAGTAGCTATGTGATGCTAATACAACCACTCACCACCATCACACTACACCACTACACAACCACACTACACATGCACTCCACACTACACATCCACTCACTACACAACCACACACTGCACCACTACACAACCACTCACTACACCACTACACAACCACTCACTACACCACTACACAACCACTCACTACACCACTACACAACCACTCACTACACCACTACACACTACACCACTACACACAACCACACACTGAACCACTACACAACCACTCACTACACCACTACACAACCACTCACTACACCACTACACAACCACACACTACACCACTACACACTGCAATACTACACACTGCACTACTACACAACCACACACTACACACTACACAACCACACACTACACCACTACACAACCACACACTACACCACTACACAACCACACACTACACAACCACACACTACACCACTACACACTGCACTACTACACACTACACAACCACACACTACACAACCACACACTACACCACTACACAACCACACACTACACCACTACACAACCACACACTACACCACTACACACTACACCACTACACACTACACCACTACACAACCACACACTACACAACCACACACTACACCACTACACACAACCACACACTGAACCACTACACAACCACTCACTACACCACTACACAAACACACACTACACCACTACACAACCACACACTACACCACTACACACTACACCACCACACACTGCACTACTACACACTACACCACTACACAACCACACACTACACCACTACACAACCACACACTACACCACTACACAACCACACACTACACCACTACACACTACACAACCACACACTACACAACCACTCAGCACCATCACACTACACCACTCAGAACCATCACACTACACCACTACACATAACCACTGTACAGTGACACTACACAACCACTGTACACCACTCCACACTGACACTCTACAAAACCAGACCACACAACCACACTGCACAACCACATTACACCATACCAGACAACCATCACACTACACCACCACGTGACACAACCACACACTACACCACTACACAACCACACTACACATTCACCCACCACACACTACCACACTACACAACCACACTACACATTCACACTACACATCCACACCACCACACACTACACACAACCACACTCTACACAACCACACACACCACACTGCACAACCACATTACACCATACCAGACAACCATCACGTGACACAACCACTCTACGCAACACAACCACAACAACAACACCACCAACCAACAACACAACCAACAACAACGACAGCAACAACAACAACATCACCAACCAACAACATCACCAACAACAACAAAGACACCAACAACAACAAAGACAGCAGCAACAACAACAGCAACAACATCACCAACCAACAACATCACCAACCAACAACGACAGCAACAACAACGGCGGCCTCCATCGCGAACGACAGCCGGGGGGGGGGGGGGGGGTCAATGAGCCAAAGGGCCTCCTCACCAGAGGCCGGCTCCTCACCAGAGGGCTCCTCACCAGAGGCTGTCTCCTCACCAGGGGGCTGAGGCCTCCTCACCAGAGGGCCTCCTCACCAAAGGGCTGCTGAGGCCGCCTCACCAAAGGGTCTCCTCACCAGGGGGCCGCCTCACCAGAGGCCTCCTCACCAGAGGGCTGCTGAGGCCTCCTCACCAGAGGGCTGAGGGCTCCTCACCAGAGGGCTCCTCACCAGAGGCCGTCTCCTCACCAGGGGGCTGAGGCCTCCTCACCAGAGGGCTGCTGGGGCCGCTACCCGCGCACTCTGTGTGTGTAGATGTGTGTCACTGTGTGTGTGTGGTTGTGTGTGTCACTGTGTGTGTGTAGATGTGTGTCACTGTGTGTGTGGTTGTGTGTGTCACTGTGTGTGTGGTTGTGTGTGTCACTGTGTGTGTGGTTGTGTGTGTGTAGATGTGTGTCACTGTGTGTGTGGTTGTGTGTGTCACTGTGTGTGTGTGGTTGTGTGTCACTGTGTGTGTGTGGTTGTGTGTGTGTCACTGTGTGTGTGGTTGTGTGTGTGGTTGTGTGTGTCACTGTGTGTGTGTGGTTGTGTGTCACTGTGTGTGTGTGGTTGTGTGTGTGTCACTGTGTGTGTGGTTGTGTGTGTGGTTGTGTGTGTCACTGTGTGTGTGTGGTTGTGTGTCACTGTGTGTGTGTGGTTGTGTGTGTGTCACTGTGTGTGTGGTTGTGTGTGGGGTTGTGTGTGTCACTGTGTGTGTGTGGTTGTGTGTCACTGTGTGTGTGTGGTTGTGTGTGTGTCACTGTGTGTGTGTGGTTGTGTGTGTGGTTGTGTGTGTCACTGTGTGTGTGTGGTTGTGTGTGTCACTGTGTGTGTCACTGTGTGTGTCACTGTGTGTGTGGTTGTGTGTGTGGTTGTGTGTGTCACTGTGTGTGTGGTTGTGTGTGTCACTGTGTGTGTCACTGTGTGGTTGTAGTAGTTGTGGTTGTGGTAGTTGTGTCGTTGTGTGGTTGTGGTAGTTGTGGTAGTTGTGGTTGTGTTTTTAACTCCCCACGGCGATGCCTTAGACGCCCCCCGGCTCGCGGCGGCGGCGGCGAGCCGAGTAAATAAATAAACAATCAACAATCACGGCGACGTACCGCGCGTGACGTCATCCCACTAAACACCGGCGTGACGTCACGACAAAAAACAGCGCGATGACATCATCGCGAGAGGGCGCGTGATCGGCGTGACGTCATCACGCACCCGTCCGTCCCCCGACCCACCCAGGTCCCCGCCCAAAGCGCGCGATGACGTCATCGCACGGGGTCGCGATCGGCATGACGTCATCACCCCCACTCCCCCGGCCCCCTTTCACCCCATCCCCTCGGTGGTCGTTCATTGGCGGGTTAAAAGAAAGTTTCCGGTGAGAAACAGTTAAGCATAACGAGGTAAATGGCACTTTAGGTTCTGGACGCTCGTTTTTCTTTTTTTATGCTTACATAGATAAAATCGGTTAAGATCGACCGATACCGTCATAAACGTTCCTTCTAAAGATACAATTTAATACGCCTGCTGCTAAGCGAAGCAAAGTTGTTTTTGTAAAATAAATTTAAACACGTATCCCCCCCCCTGGAACGTTATTACGTTGTGGGGCGGGGCGGTAACAGCAACCGCGGCAGTGACGTCACGCCGTTGCCGAGGTAACGCGTGCGGAGTGGTGGGGAGTTGGGGGGGATGGGGGAGTTATGGGGGAGGGGGGAGTGGGGGGTGATGGGTGGGGGGGGAGTGGCGGTGATGGGGGGGGGTGATGGGGGGGGTGATGGGGAGGTGATGGGGGTGAGGGGTGGGGTTGATGGGGGGGTGATGGGGGGGAGTGGGGGGTGAGGGGTGGGGGTGATGGGGGGGAGTGAGGGGTGGGGGGTGAGGGGTGGGGGTGATGGGGGGGAGTGAGGGGTGGGGGTGGGGGGTGATGGGTGGGGGTGATGGGGGGGAGTGGGGGATGATGGGTGGGGGGGTGAGGGGTGGGGGGTGAGGGGTGGGGGTGATGGGGGGGAGTGGGGGGTGAGGGGTGGGGGTGATGGGGGGGGTGAGGGGTGGGGGTGATGGGGGGGGTGAGGGGTGGGGGTGATGGGGGGGAGTGGGGGGTGAGGGGTGGGGGTGATGTGGGGGAGTGGGGGATGAGGGGTGGGGGTGAGGGGTGGGGGTGATGGGGGGGAGTGGGGGGTGAGGGGTGGGGGTGATGGGGGGGAGTGGGGGATGAGGGGTGGGGGTGAGGGGTGGGGGTGATGGGGAGGAGTGGGGGATGAGGGGTGGGGGTGAGGGGTGGGGGTGATGGGGGGGAGTGGGGGATGAGGGGTGGGGGTGAGGGGTGGGGGTGATGGGGGGGAGTGGGGGAGTGAGGGATGAGGGGTGGGGGTGATGGGGGGTGAGGGGTGGGGGTGATGGGGGGTGAGGGGTGGGGGGGTGAGGGGTGGGGGTGATGGGGGGTGAGGGGTGGGGGGTGAGGGGTGGGGGTGATGGGGGGTGAGGGGTGGGGTGATGGGGGGTGAGGGTGGGGGGGTGAGGGGTGGGGGTTGATGGGGGGTGAGGGGTGGGGGTGATGGGGGGTGAGGGGTGGGGGGGTGAGGGGTGGGGGTGATGGGGGGTGAGGGGTGGGGGGGTGAGGGGTGGGGGTGATGGAGGGTGAGGGGTGGGGGGGTGAGGGGTGGGGGTGATGGGGGGTGAGGGGTGGGGGGGGTGAGGGGTGGGGGTGTGATGGGGGGTGATGGGGGGGGTGAGGGGGGGGTGGGGGTGATGGGGGTGAGGGGTGGGGGGGTGAGGGGTGGGGGTGATGGGGGGTGAGGGGTGGGGGGGTGAGGGGTGGGTGTGATGGGGGGTGAGGGGTGGGGGGGTGAGGGGTAGGGGTGATGGGGGGTGAGGGGTGGGGGGGTGATGGGGGGTGGGGGGTGATGGGGGGTGGGGGGTGATGGGGGGTGAGGGGTGGGGGGGTGAGGGGTGGGGGTGATGGGGGGTGAGGGGTGGGGGGGTGAGGGGTGGGGGTGATGGAGGGTGAGGGGTGGGGGGGTGAGGGGTGGGGGTGATGGGGGGTGAGGGGTGGGGGTGATGGGGGGTGAGGGTGGGGGGGTGAGGGGTGGGGGTGATGGGGGGTGAGGGGTGGGGGGGTGAGGGGTGGGGGTGATGGGGGGTGAGGGGTGGGGGGGTGAGGGGTGGGTGTGATGGGGGGTGAGGGGTGGGGGGGTGAGGGGTAGGGGTGATGGGGGGTGAGGGGTGGGGGGGTGATGGGGGGTGGGGGGTGATGGGGGGTGGGGGGTGATGGGGGGTGGGGGGTGATGGGGGGTGGGGGGTGATGGGGGGTGGGGGTGATGGGGGGTGGGGGGTGATGGGGGGTGGGGGGTGATGGGGGGTGGGGGGTGATGGGGGGTGGGGGGTGATGGGGGGTGGGGGGTGATGGGGGGTGGGGGGTGATGGGGGGTGATGGGGGGTGATGGGGGGTGGGGGGGGAGTTTGAATCGCGGCGGTTTCCGAGTCGCGAGCGGGCGCCGGACGGCGACCGTTTGACCCCCTCCAGCCTCCCCCCCTCCTCCTCCTCCCCAAGTCGTCGTCTTCGTTGTTGTCGTTGTTGTTGTCGTCGTCGCCAACAGCCCCCCGAGTCGCCAACAACAAGCCCCCGCGAGTCCCCGAGGCGCGATGGAGCAAGGCGCGGGTCTCGACTCCTTCTTCGACTCGGACGGCGCCCGCGAGTCGCCGTCTCCGCCCGCCAGGTTCGCCCTGCGCGGCCTGCCAGCGCCGCTCGCAGCAGCAACAACAACGACGACGACTAACGCTCACACGCGGCGGTTTGAAACTTAAAGAATAAATATCACGCACACAACACATACACACACCACACGCACACCACACGCACACACACATGTCACACACACCACGCACACAACACACACTACACACACACCACACACACGCACCACACACATCACACCACACACATCACACACATCACATCACACACACCACTTACACCACACCCCACACACACCACACACAACACACACCACACACAACACACCACACACAACACACACCACACACACACCACACCCCACACACACCACACACAACACAC
This sequence comes from Lethenteron reissneri, assembly GCF_015708825.2. Taxonomy (NCBI): domain Eukaryota; kingdom Metazoa; phylum Chordata; class Hyperoartia; order Petromyzontiformes; family Petromyzontidae; genus Lethenteron; species Lethenteron reissneri. The sequence goes on along the minus strand of NC_083837.1, from coordinate 683,466 downwards.
ACCACACACAACACACACAACACACACCACACACAACACACACCACACACACAACACACACACGTGTGGCGAGGTGGTGAGCCTACCTCGCCTAGTATAGCAGGGGTTCGATCCCGACCCTGACGACGCCTACTGCTGCTGTATATTTGGAGTTTGCGTGTCTCTCTCATCATCATCACGGTGGCCAGGAGATGTTGACTACCTCGCTTGGTATACAGGAGGTCGTGGGTTCCATCCCGACCCTGACGCCTGCTGCTGCTGTATAGTTGGAGTTTGCGTGTCTCTCTCTCTGTGGTGAGATGTTAACTACCTCGCCTGGTCTACAGGAGGCCGTGAGTTCAATCCCGACCCTGACGAAGCATGCTGCTTTATTTTTGAGGTTTGCGTGTCTCTCTCCGTGGTGAGATGTTGACTACCTCGCCTGTGACACAGGAGGTCGTGGGTTCCATCCCGACCCTGACATCCGCTGTATATTTGAGGTTTGCGTGTCTCTCTCTGTGGTGAGATGTTGACTACCTCGCCTGGTCTACAGGAGGTCGTGGGTTCGATCCCGACCCTGACGAAGCATGCTGCTGTATATTTGAGGTTTGCGTGTCTCTCTCTCTCCGTGGTCGCGTGGATTTGTTGTTTCGGGGCCGTCCCTTCCACATTGAGAGCCGCGCGCAGTTCAAGAGGACGAGGCCGATATAACAAATCTCCACACGGAGCTAAGACACGAAGCTGGGGCCATCATTGTGGCCAGGTCGCTTCTGACAAAAGATCTATGAAGATAGCCCAAGGGGGTCCTTCCCTGCTCAAAATATATATTTTTTTAAATCGTTTAATGACTTTCCATGCGAGCCACGAGGCCTTACTTGACCATACTCCCCGCGCCGGTCATCGCCGTCAACCCCGTTGACAACCTCGGGGTTCCTCCCCAGCGAGAGCCGGCGACACTTCACGTGCCCCCCTCAGAGGTGTGCACCTAGCCTGGCACAAGCCACAGTGGCGTGACGGCGCTTGTTGTTGTTGTTGATGGGTTCGTTGCGAATGCTGCGCCATGAACGAACGACCCCACAAGTACGAAGTGGGGGGGGGGGGGGGCACATCACGCGATAGGGAATCAAGAGTTGCCTACACCGGAGGAATGAATCCGATGAGTACTCGTAGGTTTGTTCGGTAAAGTCACATAGGTAGAAATAAATAATAACAAGTATAACCCGTAAAAACAAAGTTTTTCACTCTAAATCCTTTATATGCGTGGCGGCTAGAGTCCTCTCGTCCTCTGGCTTGAGATGGCTGCCACCTATGGGTCAGATGATTGTCTGCCAGTATTAAGCAATTGGTAATTAAATATTTAATTTGTTTTCCCTAAACAGTGTAAAATTTTGGAAAAAATTTTCACGAACATTAATTGTCTCGCACACCGAGTCTGTGTGCAAAATGTCAGCTCGATTGGATCACGGGAAGTGGGTTAAAAAACGACCGAAAGATTTGCACGGTCGTAAGCAAGCAAGCACGCAAGCAAACTTAATATAAAGGATTTAAAAATAAAAAATAATAGAAATAATAATAGAAATAAAATTATCCGAATCCGATAAGCTGTAAAGCTCTTTGTTGTTCTTCTTGGTTCTTTCGGTAAAGTCACGTAGAATGGAAATAATAAAAATAAAACATAATAAAATAATTCTCACGACGTTTCGGCCACAACGCAAGTAGCCGTCCTCAGGTGGAGAACAGGTCTGTCGAGGAGACGAGTCTGAATGACACAAGCCCCAGGCTTGGAGCGACTATTTAAGCTGGGATGGAGGGGCGAAGAGCGCCTTGACAAAAGAACGTCGTGAGAATTATTTTATTATGTTTTATTTTTATTATTTTATTATTTCCCTTCTACGTGGCTTTTACCGAAAGAACCACGAAGATGAATCCCTGCAGTCACGAAAGCTCTTTGTTGCTGTTGCTGTCCCACGCCTCCGCTGACGCTCTCGCCCCGTGCTCGACAACACGTGGATGTGTGAGCATTGTAATCGTCGTGGATCTGCATCTGAGTAGCGGCATCTAACCTCTCTGCACAATGCAGGACACACTCCGTGTTCTTGTGCCGGCCGTAACAAAACGGGAAACGACAAGAAAAACTGTCTTTGTGTTTCTCCCTTGTGATGATGGGACTTTGTAGGATGAACGTTGAGATGTATAAGGGGCACGGGGTAACCTATAAAGATCTGAAGTGGTCTGTGATGAAGTCGGACACTGGTAAGGGGTGGACAGGTTTGCGTGTCAGCCACACGCCTATACCAGCGTGGTGAAGTATGGTTCAAAGAAGAAGACAAACCCATTCGTGCAGATGCCTTTATCCATCTGTTGATTGAAAATGGCATTTGCTTACACAACCACACACTACACCACCACACACTGCACCACTACACACTACACCACTACCCAACCACACACTACACCACTACACACAACCACAAACTACACCACTACACACAACCACACACTACACCACTAGACACTACACCACTACACACAACCACACATTCCACAACCACACACTACACCACTACACACAACCACACACTACACTACTACACACAACCACACACTACACCACCACACACTACACCACTACACAACCACACACTACACCACTCCTCGACTTGTCCGAAGCGTTTTACACCAGTTCACTGCTATCGCGTTGGAAAGGCGAAAATGCCAAACACATTTCAGATTGCGAAATCAACTCCACGTGCAACTTCTCTCACCGATTTCCAGTCGTCTCCGTCAACATTAGGCCACCTGACAGAACCCCCATGGCTAAGGGAGTTCCCCAGGGCTCTGTGCCGGGCAACTATAAAGTTTGTTTTTCTGCACGCCAACAATCTGGACATCTGCAATGTGCGCTCTGACATTAGAAACTTTTTTGCCGATGGCACAGCCCCCTTGGACTCCGGGAATTCCATGCAGGACCTCGATAATGTTCAAGTTAAAACCGCAATTAGTGATGTTTTCGTCTTTGTTGTGTTGCTGCTGCGCTTACGCACCACTGATCGAGGGATCATCCGTGTAACAAGTGAAATCAACTTAATCTTTGACTTGATGCTGTACGTTTGAGGTGACGTTTGTGTACATAACGTCTTCTGTGCACAACACAGGCTCGAGATGCCAGCCAATCCGCTCGACAAGGGAGAGGGCAAGCGATCGCCTCCCACCCACAGCGACGACGACTGCAGCAGCAGCAGCAGCGGCAGCTTCAGCAGCAGCAGCAGCAGCTTCAACAGCTACGGCCGCTCGCCCCGGGCTCGCTCCCCAGGCAGGAAGAGCGTCACCACTCCTCCTCTTCTCTCCGACGACTCCGACTCGGACCCGACGTCGTCTGCCGCCTGCCGGAAGGGGCCGAACCGTCACGCGAAACTGGAAATGAAAATCCCGACGGGGACTCCGAGGGCCGGGGACGAGGAGTGCTACTCGGACGACTTCGACGACTGCCTGGAGGAGGCGCGCAAGCGGCTGCGCCGGCTGCGCGCCGAGTCGGTGGCACACTGCGGAGAATGCCTCGGAAGCGCCGCGCCGGCTCGCGACGGCGCCTGCGGCAGCGAGTCGGGCGGCAGCGTGACCGACGTGACGCCGCTCTCGTCCGCCGGCAGCAGCCCCCGGGACGCGCGCCGGCGGTACGACCGGCGGCCGCCGCCGCGGCAGGAGAACCTGAACTTCCGTCTGCGCGGGCGCGAGCGTCCGCTGGCCGCTTCTAAGGATCCGGCGACGCCGGCGGGCGCCGGCAAACGGGAAGGTGACGGCGGCGACGACGAGGAGGAGTTTGACGACCTGCTGCGGTCGGTGTTGAGCGAGAGAAGGGGGCGCGCGCCGGTCGCCGCCGGCGCCGGGAGCCGGCGGACGTCGGCGGGCAGACGGAATTTCTCGTTCAACAACGCCGAGTGCGAGCGCATCGAGCGAGAGAATCGGCGGCTGCTGCGCGAGCTCTGCCACAAGTCGACGGCGCCGGGGCCGGCGGGGGGAGGAGTACGGGGAGGGGGAGGAGTGGGGAGAGGCGGCAGGGATTGCGCCAGGAGGCCCTGCCGCGAGGCAGCGCCGGCGCCGGTGCTGGGCACTCGTGCCAGCCCCTCCGCCAAGAACCGGCAGAGAGAGCACATGCGCATCGAGAGAGCCAATTATGTGAGGATGCGCGCAGAGATGTTGTTGTTTGTACGTTGAACTGCTTTCACACCGTACTTAGCCAACCGCGCGAATTGGAGGTGCGAATTTGATTGTTAAGTAGTCCAGTTGCGTACGTTTGTAATGTGGGTGTAGCGTTATGAAACTGCAAGCAGCCTGTTGAACCCGGTCCCATTCTGATAACTACGTGCACGTCATCGTACGATTCCGTTCCGATGGCGTAGACGGAAAACTAAAGTAACGTTATCCGTACCGAGACCTCCCGCACCTCCGATTAGCACGGTTGGCTGCGTACAGCGCAGAATAAGTTCAACGCGCACACGTACAAGGCCATGTGGGAGGGCGTGTGACACAGTTTGGCGCCAGCTATCGTAGAGTTGCGGTCGTGTCGCTGCGGTTGTCTGCGGTGAGTAACGACGTCTTTAAAAACAACGGCGCCGCCACGACGCCTCTCAAAATGAAATGAACGGCGAGCCGCCTGCGGCGCTCTGAGATGCAGCGGTGAACGTGGACACCCGGCACACGTCTCGTTACTACACCTGCCAACGGGGTTGCCCTTTCAAATGTACCAATTTGAGATGTAAGTGCCTCATCGCAGCCTATCTAAAACAAATGATTTAGCGTTGATGTCCACGTTTCCGGTCGGCATGTCCACGCGGGCAGTACACACCGTCCACTGCAGCGTGCTGCGTGTGTGCGTGCTGCGTGTGTGTGTGCTGCGTGTGTGTGCGTGTGTGTGTGTGCTGCGTGTGTGCGCGCTGTGTGTGTGCGTGTGTGTGTGTGCTGCTTGTGCGTGCTGCGTGTGTGTGTGCTGCGTGTGTGTGTGCTACATGTGTGTGTGCTGTGTGTGTGCACGCTGTGTGTGTGCGCACGCGCCGCTGTGCTGTGTGCCGCCAGGCCTTGCTGAAGCGGCTCGAGGCGGCCAAGGTGTCCCCCGGGCTGCGGCGCGCTGAGCAGCTGCGTGACCACGCGCGTCTCACGGGGCAGCCCCTGCCCCCATTGTCATCCTCCCGGCCAGCCTCGCACAGGTCCAAGTCCCAGGGCCGAGCCATCGGTACGTCAGTCTTTGTTGTGTGTCCGTGTGTCTTTGTGTGTGCGAGTGTGTCGATGGATGTATTTGCGGGGGAGACAAAGGCGGTCGGTTGTGGCGTTGGCCACCCACCCCCTCGTGCGCCTTGCCGGCCTCCATAGGTGGTCGCTAACTTGCCTCAACAGTCTTCTAAGGCTATACGGGGGATCTTTGTCTTTCCGTAGGTGTATGTGCGTGCATTTATGTGCGTTATTGTGTGTGTCTATGGGTGGGGAGCGGTAGAGTAGCGCTTAGCGCCGCGTTGCAAAATCAGCGACCCGAGTTCAATTCCGCTCACGGCTAATACCGGTGACGTATCTCTGAACCGGTCCCGAGCCTTAAACGAGCACCTGGTGCGATGTGCATGAAGGTAGCCGGCCGCGGTGGCGGCCACACCACCTTAATCGGTGCCACTCCCCGACAGCACTTTGCCCCCACGGCCTGTGAAGGCTACATGGCGATCTTTGTCTTTGCTGCGTGTCCGTGCGTCGCAGAGGGGAGTCCCCGTGCGTCCAGCTCCTTTGGGTCCCGTGGGGATCGTGTCCACGGCCTCCAGCCGCGGTCGCTGCTGAGCGCCAGGCCGGCCTGGGACCCCCGCTGGTGATGGAATACGAGTGAACGTGCAGTACATACTCGCAGGGTGCTCCACATTATTTGTCAACACTTATATGGGACTGTCGTTTTTAATGGAAAAAATAACGGATTATAATTCACTGGGACATGATAACAAATGTGCATGTTAATCAAAGAGTTTCCACTTGTTTGCCATCCTTGTCAACACGTGGCCTGGAATCTTCTCCAGGTGGTCTCCAGAGCCCGGGGGCACATTTCTCGTGGTGTTGTTTCAAATTCTCAGAAGTGTGAAAACATTTTTTTGAAGCACCCTGAATGTACATACACACATGGCGAACGCAAAGGATTACAGTCGAACGTACCATGCATAGACACGCGCACATACACATTCCCTCTCGCATACTCTCAACGCGTAAGCGAAATGTGTACGAACGTTGGACTTCTTTCGCACCGTACGTAGCCAACCGTGATAGTCGGAAGTGCGGGGGAAGGACAAGAAATTTCCAACGACGCTCTTCACACACACGCGCGGCCTCACTCGGCACTGGGCATGCGAGGGCTGACCGGTCGCGATCGGTTTGTGCCGCGCGAGAATCGATTGCTCTCCCAACGCGCCTCTCGTGCCACTCGCAATCGAGTCACCTACACCCCGCAGCCATCGGAGGCGCCGTACGTTGCATCGCGGTCCGCCATCGCCACCACCGTCTTGTCAAAGCGCGGGGGGCGGTAAATTGTCACCCACTTAGCCGCCACGTGGCAAAAGCCTGCACTTGGTCGGTTACCTTCCCCGCTGTTGGCAAGGGGGGATGCTCCTGCGGTGTCGTGGTTAGCGCCTCTGCACTTGCAGGCCGGTGCTTTTCCCTCGGTGACATCTCTCGGCAACGGGAGTTGTTTTAACAACGGCGGAGCACGTTTATTACATCTTCAATAAATCAATAAAACTTCTATTTCTATGAAGTGGCCTTTCTAAAAGTTATGCCCCCCTCCCTTCCCCCCCTACGTTAATTATTATTCTCCAATCAATCGTTAAAATCGCGCAATAAAAAAAGTAACGGGGTTAGTCTACAACCGTGTACAAAGTAACATTTGCTCTCAAGATGTAATCTGCGAATGGCAGGCTGAACCAGGTACGTTTTAAGCGAATGTATTTTTCTTGTCCAACCCGCGTCAAACCTCTCGGCGACGCGTCTCTGTCCGCAGCGCTTGGTGACCACACGGGAGCTCGTCACCCGGGGAGCCGGTTGAATCGCGGGGGGCCGATGGGACCCGGATTCAAACCAAGGCCCCCTCCCCCGACGGTGCAGGCTCCGTGGCTCTTGACGTGACCGCCACTTCTCCCAAACCCCTTAATTTAAACGTTTGTGTTCGTGTGTCGACCATTAAAATAGGTGCATGGGCGTACCCTGTATAAAACCACGTGTGGCAATGCTTTCCTTTCGCATATTTTCTATAACTTTGACCGCCTCTCAGAGTTACGGTACGGCGCGACACACGTGGGTACATCATCGCGTGTCGCCCATCGGCGGATCGCGACGTGCGGTTTGGTGAAGTGTGGGCGACGTCCACGTTTTTCCAAGACGACCGGCCGGCAATGGAAGAGTAGACCAAACACTGACCGGAGCTCACTCCGGTGCAACCCGGAATCACGTTGAAGAGCTACGCAGCACAACCGCGAAAAGCCAGCCAGTAGCAAAACACAGTCGATCATAGATTATCCGGCAGCTTCCAACGTTATCCGGCAGTCCCGGGCCGATCTGGCGAAACCGGCAAAACCGTTTGAAAGTTCGGCGATCGGCACCGTGCTCGTGACGAAAAAAGTAGCTACGCTTGATTTCAATGTTAAATATTGTATACGGTACGGTACATTATACACTACATACATTTTAAACAATGACAATACTGCACGTGTATACAGCACCACAGGCAGTAAATACGGTAACTTTTTAAAGTCGGATATTTATTTTGGTCTTTGTTTATTTATGCCAATTTCACGTGGTAAACGAATTTAAAAAAAAAAAACCTAAAAACATAACATCATACAAGAATGCAAAAATGTGATTAGTAATTATCTGGCGTTTTTGAAAATCCGAAGCCACCGGATAATCGATTCTCTCGACTGTATTTGTGGAGATTGCCGCTCATGTTCTCGTAGGAGCCCACTCCTGCGAAAAGAAAAGTCTCGACACTCAACCGAGGCACTCCTGAGCGTCCGCTGACGGTCCGTGCGTGTCGCTGCTCAACACAGACGCGGGATGCCCCTCGTCTGCGCTTGGCAAACCTCGGAGCAAGTTTTGTGGAAAGTCCACGGTGCGAATTGGCTTTTCCGGAGTGGCTCTGACCCAAAGAAAACAGCTGTGCGCTGCGCACAGCGCGCCATCCAATATTACCGGGTGACCGTAACTTTTTCACCGTTCTTTTCTTTTCCGATCTTCCTGCCGCCCAACGTGGAAGCTCGCGACGAATCGCGATTCTGCTCGTCATCAAAATGTCGCAACGCTGCCGACGATTTTATTTCTGTTGGGGTTCCTTCCGTCACTCCCTCTCGCCCGCGCGGAAACGGCGGCGCGGGATAAATAAAGTTGAATTTAATTTCACGAAAATGGCTTTCCGTGTCGCTGATTTCACGCGCGTTTCTGACAACCACAACCCATCAGCCAGCACGGCCTTGCATCGATTCATTACCCAAGTGCGTTGGACTTCTTTTGCGCCGTACGTAGCCAACCGTGCTCATCGGAGGCGCGGGGGGGGGGGCAAGGACAACACTAAACACAGATCTCGATTGAGTTCTAAAGAAATTATTTTCAGTACACAACTAATTTTCAATCCAGAGCACGAGCAAAACTCTGAACCGGTTTCGACATAGAGCGGCTCATCAGCAGGGCTCAGGCTTGCGTGTCGTTCGACTTGCGGGGGGGGGGGGGGGGGGCTGCCACGGTGGCTCGGAGGGAGAAGCACGTGGCCTTTGTGTTGTGTGCGAAGGCGGCGGCTGCACCGTCGCTTGGGAAGAGTGGGGGGCTGTCGGCTCGGCGTGCCGGCGATGACCCGCCGGTGCGTGACTTGTCAGCTGAGCAGCGGCAGCAGCGGCAAGAGGGGGATTATGGTGACGTTGCTGCCAGCGTTGCAGAAGATGATGATGTGTGTGTGTGGCGCGTTGTGTGCGATGCAGGCTGGGCAAGCTTTGTCGTTTTGTCCGGCGCGGCGGTGGCGACGGTGCCGAATTGGAGGTCGCGGTTTCGGTGGACGATGCAGCGGTGCAGTTGAAGTTTTGCGTCGTCCCTTTCCCGTCGCCCACCACGTCGCTGCGGCACCTCGTGACGACCTGTTCGTGCGTGGCGGTCTGTTCGTCTGTTTGTCAGTGGTGACCTGTTCGTGCGTGGCGGTCTGTTCGTCTGTTTGTGAGTGGTGACCTGTTCGTGCGTGGCGGTCTGTTCGTCTGTTAGTGTGTGGTGACCTGTTCGTCTGTTCGTGCGTGGTGACCTGTTTCTGCGTGGTGACCTGTTCGTGTGTGACGACCTGTTCATCTGTTCGTGAGTGGTGACCTGTTCGTCTGTTCGTGCGTGGTGACCTGTTCGTGTGTTTGTGAGTGGTAACCTGTTCGTCTGTTAGTGCGTGGTGACCTGTTCGTCTGTTCGTGAGTGGTGACCTGTTCGTCTGTTCGTGAGTGGTGACCTGTTCGTCTGTTCGTGCGTGGTGACCTGTTCTTCTGTTCGTGCGTGGTGACCTGTTCATCTGTTCGTGCCTGGTGACCTGTTCGTCTGTTCGTGAGTGGTGACCTGTTCGTCTGTTCGTGAGTGGTGACCTGTTCGTCTGTTAGTGCGTGGTGACCTGTTCGTCTGTTCGTGAGTGGTGACCTGTTCGTCTGTTCGTGAGTGGTGACCTGTTCGTCTGTTCGTGAGTGGTGACCTGTTCGTCTGTTCGTGAGTGGTGACCTGTTCGTCTGTTCGTGAGTGGTGACCTGTTAGTCTGTTCGTGCGTGGTGACCTGTTCGTCTGTTCGTGAGTGGTGACCTGTTCGTCTGTTCGTGAGTGGTGACCTGTTCGTCTGTGCGTGAGTGGTGACCTGTTCGTCTGTTCGTGAGTGGTGACCTGTTCGTCTGTTCGTGTGTGGTGACCTGTTCGTCTGTTTCGTGCGTGGTGACCTGTTCGTCTGTTCGTGAGTGGTGACCTGTTCGTCTGTTCGTGCGTGGTGACCTGTTAGTCTGTTCGTGCGTGGTGACCTGTTCGTCTGTTCGTGCGTGGTGACCTGTTCGTCTGTTCGTGCGTGGTGACCTGTTCGTCTGTTCGTGTGTGGCGGCCGCCCGCCATCCCAATGCTTCTGTCCGGGATGAACGCAGCTTTGGCGAGCGCCCGAGATCGGGCGTGCGTTCCGAGTGGATTTTTTTGGGGTTTGTTTGTTACGCACGGGACGTCTGCAGCTAATATAGCTGAGAACTTCCACTCGTCCTTGACAAAGTCACGGGGGGCGGGGGGGAAGGAGGCTCACTTGGGTTGGAGGGCGGGACTGGCTTGCCCAGTTTGCTGGTCTTGTGAGCTGCGTGTGACGGCGCTTTTGTACCACGCGGGGTGAGCGCGCGGTGGGTGGGTGAGTGGTGTGGGTGAGCACCGGGCGGGATTCCACGTGTCCACTGCAATGCGGCCCCGTGACCTCTGGGTTAGTGAGCCGATTGCTGCGTGACTGGAACAATGCGAACATATGACCAGAGTGAGAATCTAATGCATCGCCCCCCACCCACCCACCCAGCCCCCCACCCACCCCCACCTTTTCGTGGCGCCAGCATTCACGAACGAGTCGGCACATTTTTGATCTTATAGTCCTGAGTCTTCTCTGTGGCAGCAATGAGTGGTTAGCTACAGAGACTGTGATGGAGTTGAGTGGTTAGCTACAGAGACTGTGGTGGAGTTGAGTGGTTAGCTACAGAGGCTGTGATGGAGTTGAGTGGTTAGCTGTGAGTAAGGTCTGTGTCTGATTGAACACAACACTACAGCGCATTAACCAGGAATGTAACACGATGCAGAGGCCACCCAAAAAACTCGATGCCTTAATGGGAGGATTATGAGCCGCAAGCCGAGGCATTAGATAAGAGATCAGAGCTCTCTGCTGGGTTTTGTCCAACGCCTTCCCATCACACGGCTCCACTCTCAGATCCCCACGTGAGCTCCCGTTAAACTGCTGCTGCTGCTGCCAGCGAGTCGCTGGTGGGCACGGGCTCCCCCCCCCATCCTCATACATTCCGCCCTTGCCTCAGTGAGTGTATGGGTCTCTGAGTGAGTCTCTGGGTCTCTATGTATGGGTCTGTGTGTGAGTCTGTGGGTCTCTGTGTGAGTCTGTGGGTCTCTGTGTGAGTCTGTGGGTCTCTGAGTGATTCTGTGGGTATCTGTATTTGTCTATGTGTGAGTCTGTGGGTCTCTGTGTGAGTCTGTGGGTCTATGGTGCGTCTGTGGGTCTCTGTGTGAGTCTGTGGGTCTCTGAGTGAGTCTGTGGGTCTCTGTGTATTTGTCTCTGTGTGAATCTGTGCGTCTGAGTCTATGGGTCTATGTGTGAGTCTTTGGGTCTCTGTGTGAGTCTATGGGTCTCTGAGTGAGTCTGTGGGTCTCTGTGTATGGGTCTCTGTGTGAGTCTATGCGTCTGAGTCTTTGGTTCTATGTGTGAGTCTATGGGTCTCTGAGTGAGTCTGTAGGTCTCTGTGTATGGGTCTGTGTGAGTCTATGCGTCTGAGTCTATGGGTCTATGTGCGAGTCTATGGGTCTCTCAGTGAGTCTGTGGGTCTCTATGTATGGGTCTCTGTGTGAGTCTATGCGTCTGAGTCTATGGGTCTCTGAGCGAGTCTGTGGGTCTCTGTGTGAGTCTATGCGTCTGAGTCTATGGGTCTCTGAGCGAGTCAGTGGGTCTCCAAGTGAGTCTGTGGGTCTCTATATATGGGTCTCTGTGTGAGTCTATGGGTCTCTGAGTGTGATGCTATGGGTCTCTATGGGTTTCTGACTAAGTCTATGGTTCTCTGCGTGAGTCTGCGGGTCTCTGAGAATATAGGTCTCTATGTGAGTCTATAGGTCTCTATGTGAGTCTATGGGTCTCTAAATTGTTCCACTCCAAGTGGGTGAGATTTCTATTTTTGTTATTTCCCACTTGTATTTAACTTGCCCTGCTGTCTTGTTTATATTCGTTCAAATTTTTGACGCTTAATTTCTCGGATCTCCGAAGCCTCACGAGTTGACACTTTCCACACAAACTCATCATTGCCTCGCGAAACGATTCAAGATTTCGTTTAAAGAACCGCTTCAGGTCCCACCGATCCTGGGCCTCTCTTCGTGGATTCTTCACGAACATTTTTTACTGCACTATTTCAAATATATTAGGATTATCCAGACAACAATTGACTATTGTTATTGTCTGGATTTAGATCTTAGAATGAATTTATACGTATGCACAAGATTAAAATTTAAAAATAAAATTGCTAAAACTAAAAAAAATGCTATTTACATAGATTTATTTAAAATGTTTAACGAATACAATTTGATTCATTCTGGGGTCTAAAGAATGTAGATGCAGTTTAACACGAAGGCTTTCGCGACCAATATCATCCGAAACAGAGGTGTTTTGGGTTAGATCGCGTAAATATATAAATGTGTCGTTAAACCCGCCACCACCCGACACAGCCAACTAGTAAGAGTTAGTGTCACGTAAACAGAACGTGACAATTCGTGACTAGTACAGCACTAGTGTGTAGTGTGTAGTGTAGTGTATAGTAGTGTAGTGTGTAGTGTAGTGTATAGTGTAGTATATAGTAGTATATAGTGTAGTGTGTAGTGTAGTGTATAGTAGTGTATAGTGTAGTGTGTAGTGTAGTGTGTAGTGTAGTGTATAGTGTAGTATATAGTAGTGTATAGTGTAGTGTGTAGTGTAGTGTATAGTAGTGTATAGTGTAGTGTAGTGTGTAGTGTAGTGTATAGTGTAGTATATAGTAGTGTATAGTGTAGTGTATAGTAGTGTAGTGTATAGTGTAGTGTATAGTGTAGTATATAGTAGTGTATAGTGTAGTGTGTAGTGTATAGTGTAGTGCATAGTGTAGTATATAGTAGTGTATAGTGTAGTGTATAGTGTAGTATATAGTAGTGTATAGTGTAGTATAGTGTAGTGTGTAGTGTAGTGTATAGTGTAGTGTATAGTAGTGTAGTGTGTAGTGTAGTGTATAGTGTAGTATATAGTAGTGTATAGTGTAGTGTGTAGTGTAGTGTATAGTAGTGTATAGTGTAGTGTGTAGTGTATAGTAGTGTATAGTGTAGTGTGTAGTGTAGTGTATAGTGTAGTATATAGTAGTGTATAGTGTAGTGTATAGTAGTGTAGTGTATAGTGTAGTGTATAGTGTAGTATATAGTAGTGTATAGTGTAGTGTGTAGTGTAGTGTATAGTGTAGTGTATAGTGTAGTATATAGTAGTGTATAGTGTAGTGTATAGTGTAGTATATAGTAGTGTATAGTGTAGTGTATAGTGTAGTATATAGTAGTGTATAGTGTAGTGTATAGTGTAGTATATAGTAGTGTATAGTGTAGTGTATAGTGTAGTATATAGTAGTGTATAGTGTAGTGTATAGTGTAGTATCACATTTGATGTGCTCAATAAAAGTGTGCGGCTTGCATCAAGACACTTGAACACACGGGAAGTAGTATACTAGTACAGCACTAACCGGTTATGTGTTGTTTTGGAGAGCCAACACACAACTGAACTTCAACATTCCATAATCTTACTGTATGATAATTACCAGAATTTACATTGAAGTCTTAATTAAGCAAATAACAATGAGACTAAAAAAAATGTCACACCATATTTTTTTACAGTAAAAAACTTTTTTTTCCAATGACCACACACTTTTATTCGCACTCAATAGTAGCAAAGAAATTATTTTGACCCCAGAATTAATCACATTTGATGTGCTCAATAAAAGTGTGCGGATTGCATCAAGACACTTGAACACACGGGAAGGAAACCGCCCACTTGTATTGAGCACATCAGATGTGATGAATTCTGGGGGTCAAAATAATGTATTTTATACTTTTGGTACGAATAAAAGCGTGTTGTGCATTTACCTTAACTTGTTTTCTATCTTAAAATCTATTATATTCCACTCCGTCCTGGGGGAGGTTCAACCGAGTGTGGGTCACGTGTGCACCTTGGGTATGGTGACTGACTGAGCTCTGGCATGCGTGCATGTGACAGACATGTGACACACACAGACCACACATGACACCACACACACCACACATGGGACACACACAGACCACACATGTGACACACAGACCACACATGTGACACACATGTGCCACACACACCACACATGTGACACACACACCACACATGTGCCACCACACACAGACCAATGGAATCCGCCTGCCTCTGTATATCAGCCAAATGCGTCCCAGGCATCTGCCCGTGTAGACGCTGAAGCCCTGCCTGATACGTTCGGAAAACCCATCCACCCCCATGCGCACGTGCGCGTGTTCCCGTGGCGAATGTTTTGAACCGACGTTGGGCCTCCCTCTAGGTCGACTCAGCCTCAAATGAGTACCTGGTGCGGCGTGCAATAAACATCGCCACTGGGGAGACAAAGGTGGCCGGGCGTGGTGCTGGCCACCCGATCTCCTCGTGTGCCGTGCCGGCCTTCACAGGTGCTGCTCGCTAACAGCACTTGCCCCAACAGTCTGTTAAGGCTACACGGGAGATCTTTGTCTTTATCTTTGTTCCAGTGGGGCGGTTAAGTGTGATTGTGTTCAAGTGTCGATGTGTGTCGGAGCGGTGGCGCAGTGGTTAGCGCACCGTGACAAAGACAAAGCTCCCCATTGCAGACCGTCTTGTCGTATAGCCTCCACAGACTGTAGGGGCAAGTGCTGTTAGCGAGCACCTGTGAAGACCGGCACGGCGCACGAGGGGGTGGGTGGCCAGCACCACGCCCGACCGTCTTTGTCTCCCCAGTGGCGATGTTTACTACGCACCAGGTACTCATTTGAGGCCGAGTCTACCTAGGGGAGGCCCAGGACCGGTTCAGATAATCGTCACCGGTGTTGGCCATGAGCGAGCAATCGAAGCCGAGTCACGGCTCCCCACTTTCACACACACACAGACAAAGATCCCCCGTATAGCCTCAACAGACCGGTGGGGCAAGTGGCGTTAGCGAGCACGCGAGGGAGTGGTGCTGCTGACTCCACGGCCGTGTCGTCTTCTGCAAGTCACAATGCTCCATGCCCCGTGATTCATTCTCTCTCCCTACGTTATCTCACTCATTCACATTGTCTCATTCGTTCACGTCTCACTCATTCACATGGAAGTCATTCACGGTTTCTCACTGCATTCACATTTATGCATTCACTATTCGCATTCTCTCAACACTTACCCCATATTTCTACACTCTCCCCCCTCACCCTCTCTCACCCTCTCTCGGTCAGAGGAAACAAGAAGATGCTCGGTGTAGTCGGCACTTTGCTTCGTTCATCATTTCGCTTTTTTTTTGTTTTTTTTATGTTTTCCTTTATGTACCCCCCTCTCACTCTCTCTCTACACTCTCCCCCCTCTCTCTCACCATCTCTCTCTGCTCTCCCCCTCTCTCTGTTTTTTTTGTTAAAGGAAGGTAGTGCATGTTTAGTGTACAATTGAGGAGCGGTGGCGCAGTGGTTAGCGCGCTGCGCTACGAACCCGTTCAACCCCAGTTCGATCCCAGCTCAAGGTCGACACCGCCGACGATTATCCGAACCAGTCCCGGGCCTCCCCTAGCTCGACTCAGCCCCCTCTCTCTCACCATCTCTCTCTCCACTCTCCCCCCTCTCTCCCCCCTCTCTCACCATCTCTCTCTCCACTCCCCCCCCCTCTCTCCCCCCTCTGTCACATATCTCTCTCCACTCTCCCCCCTCTCTCCCCATCTCTCTCTCCACTCCCCCCCCTCTCTCTCCTCTCTCTCACCATCTCTCTCACCATCTCTCTCTCCACTCTCCCCCCGTCACATCACTCTCTCTCTCACCCTCTCTCTACTCTCCCCTCTCTCCCAACCATTCCCTCTCCACGCGCTCCCTCCCTCCCTCTCGACGTTTCCCCTCCCAGGCGCTCCTCTCCCTCCACCCTCTCAACCCTCTCCTCTCATCCCTCTGCGCCGTCTCTCCCCCCCTCCACTCCCTCTCACCTCTCCTCTCTCCCTTCATCTCCCCCCCCTCCTCTCTCCTCCCCCAGTCCCAAGTTGTCATCATTCAATGCTCCAACTCCGACAAGGTGAGGCTACCCGCGCACATTGTACGAACGATATTCGTTTTAATCTTGATTAGGTATTTTATACTTACGTGACTTTACCGAAAGAACCAAAGAGTAATATTAGTTTAGCTGTCATCATTATCAGCATCACCACTGTCAGTGGGCATTGTCATTCAGGGTAGAGGGGGGGAGATTATATGGAATGTGTATTTATTTAAATCGGGATTATAAGACGCTGCCGATTTTAAGACGCACGCCCAAGAAAGACGAAGAAAGTTAAAAAAATCTCGTCTCGCGCACACATCGTAACACGCGCCCACACGCCACAAGATCGTGTTGTTAAATATCAGTCGCGTTCAATTCACGTGATGTACGCCATGCGTTGTTGTGTTCGACTGCGTACATACTTTACGTTTGAGTTGTCGCGGTATTATATGTTTGATCATTAACAGCCGATGAACAAGTTAAATGATCCAACACGTGAATAAAATAAACGGCATTTAAATACGTTGTCAAATTATCAAACGTAGACGTAATATGTCGTCGATTAGAATGAAGGGCATGTTAAACAACAAACGCGTTACTTAAAACGCCGTCCATAACTTACAACATTTTTCTTTTAAAACGCATAAAATAAAACGTTGCTTAAAGATCAAAAAGCAGCGACAGATATCGTGTCACGGTCTGCCTCGACAACGCGGATTGGGGAACACACCCAGGGTGGAGGCATCGTCCCACTGATCTACATCCAGCAGTGGAGCCACCACGGTGGTGGTGGTGATGACACTGAGAGAGAGGCCCACAGACTCATCATCCACGCCAGTGACAACACCAACAGGCCACTAAATCACGGTGACGTCACCACGGCGCCCGTGCCAGGCTAGGTGCACTTTGAGGCCACGTGAAGTGCCGAAGCCTCGCTGGCAGGAGGAGGTCACGGGACAGACCCGGCAGGTGCCGTGGGTTGGCTGACTGAGATGACTGCCCGATGCACCACCAGCAGTACTCCCTATACTGTGCCAGGCTAGGTGCAGGAGGTCACGGGACAGACCCGGCAGGTGCCGTGGGTTGACTGCTGTGCCAGGCTAGGTGCAGGAGGTCACGGGACAGACCCGGCAGGTGCCGTGGGCTGGCTGGCTGGCAAGATGCACGCCGGCTATGACAACAGTGACATTAACCACCGCTACAAACACCGTCGTCATCACACCACTGACATCTCTGTCACCACCGCGTTCGTAATTCCTGTGCCGAGTGCTTCCCCGCAGCAGTTTGGCCCAATTTGGTGCCGCGTGGCAAGCGAGAGAGAGAGCGAGCGAGCGAAAATCCCGTCTCCCCGCTGTGGCACCCTCCCGCATGATGCGATTACATCGGCCTAACTCATGCCCCCCCCTCTCTCTCGCATCACACGTTAAGTTTGTGAACGCCTTGACCCAAATATGCGAGCCTCATTATTTTCTTCAGGCCTTTGTTGATTTTTTTGTTGCATAATCGAGGCAATCGAAGCACCTCCGTCGTGATGGGTGGTGGGGCAAACGGCTTCCTTCGAAATTCAGGATTTCGCCTAACGCCTTTTAATTCATCATCATCATCATGATGCTGCATCGGCAATGACACTCGCTATGTCTGCTTGGGCTCGCACAGTCAACGTGTGACTTGAATTCCATCTTTAATCAAGTGTCTCTCTCTCTCACGACTCTCCCCGTGTCTCTCTCCCCGTGTCTCTCTCACCACTCTCCCCGTGTCTCTCCCCCCGTGTCTCTCTCTCACCACTCTCCCCGTGTCTCTCCCCCCGTGTCTCTCTCTCACCACTCTCCCCGTGTCTCTCTCCCCGTGTCTCTCTCACCACTCTCCCCGTGTCTCTCTCTCACCACCCTCCCCGTGTCTCTCTCCCCGTGTCTCTCTCTCTCACCACTCTCCCCGTGTCTCTCTCCCGTGTCTCTCTCACCACTCTCCCCGTGTCTCTCTCCCCGTGTCTCTCTCTCACCACTCTCCCCGTGTCTCTCTCCCCGTGTCTCTCTCCCCGTGTCTCTCTCTCACCACCCTCCCCGTGTCTCTCTCTCACCACTTTCCCCGTGTCTCTCTCCCCGTGTCTCTTTCTCACCACTCTCCCCGTGTCTCTCTCCCCGTGTCTCTCTCCCCGTGTCTCTCTCTCACCACTCTCCCAGTGTCTCTCTCTCACCACTCTCCCCGTGTCTCTCCCCCCGTGTCTCTCTCCCCGTGTCTCTCTCTCACCACTCTCCCCGTGTCTCTCTCCCCGTGTCTCTCTCCCCGTGTCTCTCTCTCACCACTCTCCCCGTGTCTCTCTCCCCGTGTCTCTCTCTCACCACTCTCCCCGTGTCTCTCTCCCGTGTCTCTCTCACCACTCTCCCCGTGTCTCTCTCCCCGTGTCTCTCTCTCACCACTCTCCCCGTGTCTCTCTCCCCGTGTCTCTCTCCCCGTGTCTCTCTCTCACCACCCTCCCCGTGTCTCTCTCTCACCACTTTCCCCGTGTCTCTCTCCCCGTGTCTCTCTCTCACCACTCTCCCCGTGTCTCTCTCCCCGTGTCTCTCTCCCCGTGTCTCTCTCTCACCACTCTCCCCGTGTCTCTCTCCCCGTGTCTCTCTCTCACCACTCTCCCCGTGTCTCTCCCCCCGTGTCTCTCTCCCCGTGTCTCTCTCTCACCACTCTCCCCGTGTCTCTCTCCCCGTGTCTCTCTCTCACCACTCTCCCCGTGTCTCTCTCCCCGTGTCTCTCTCTCACCACTCTCCCCGTGTCTCTCTCCCCGTGTCTCTCTCACCACTCTCCCCGTGTCTCTCTCCCGTGTCTCTCTCTCACCACTCTCCTCTGTCACGATGTTGAAGGTGACTGTTCGTAGTACGAATGGATTTGTCTATATTTTATACTTGTATGTATTCTGTGTGTGTATTTGTATTCATCCGTATATTTACATCTTTTTTATTTCATACATTTTGTGTAAATTTCGATGTAAAGCTTTCGTGACTGCAGGGATTCATCTTCTTGGTTCTTTCGGTAAAGTCACGTAGAAGGGAAATAAGAAAATAATAAAATACAATTCTCACGACGTTTCGGCCACAACGCAAGCAGCCGTCCTCAGGTGAAGAACAGGTCTTTCCGACATTATTATTTCCCTTCTACGTGACTTTACCGAAAGAACCAAGAAGACATTTTGTGTATTTTATATATTTAAATGTATGTTATATATTTATAGATTTAATCTATATATTTTTTATATAGCTATACAGTATATATATTTTGCTATGTATATGTATTTACTGTATATATACCTATAGAGTTTAAATGTTTTGGTGAGTGGAGATTTGTCGGAAATTCGCTGCTTTACTCCACAACGGTCACGGGATGGAGAAGCGGCCAAGTGGGGGGGGGGGGGCACGGGGTGGGGGGGCATGGGGGAAGGGGCATGGGGTGGGGCATGGGGGGGGGGGGCACGGGGTGGGGGGGCACGGGGTGGGGGGGCATGGAGGAAGGGGCACGGGGTGGGGGGGTATGGGGGAGGGGGGCATGGGGGAGGGGGCATGGGTGGGGGGGCATGGGGGAGGGGGGCATGGGGGAGGGGGCATGGGGGGGGGAGGCATGGAATGGGGGAGGGGGCCACGTGACGAGACTTTTGGCAGCAGCAGCCCCAGCAGCTCGGACCGCTGTCCAGGAATGAGGGGGGTGAGGGGAGGGGGTGAGAGGGGGGTGAGGGGAGGGAGTGAGAGGGGGGTGAGGGGAGGGGGTGAGAGGGGGGTGAGGGGAGGGGGTGAGAGGGGGGTGTGAGAGGGGGGTGAGGGGAGGGGGTGAGAGGGGGGTGAGGGGAGGGGGTGAGGGGGGGTGAGAGGGGGGTGAGGGGAGGGGGTGAGAGGGGGGTGTGAGAGGGGGGTGAGGGGAGGGGGTGAGAGGGGGGTGAGGGGACGGGGTGAGAGGGAGGGGGGGTGAGAGGGGGGTGAGGGGAGGGGGTGAGAGGGGGGTGAGGGGAGGGGGTGAGGGGAGGGGGTGAGAGGGGGGTGAGGGGAGGGGGTGAGGGGAGGGGGTGAGAGGGGGGTAGTGCTTCAAAAACCACGTCAACACTTGTATGGGACGATCGTGTTTAATGGATAAAGAACGGATACTAACACTGCACTGTAACGTGGTAGCAAATGTGATGTTAGTAGCTTCAAAAAGTCAAACGGTCTCAACACGTGACCTGGGATCTTCTCCAGAGGGTCTCCAGAGCTCGGAGGAGGAGGCGCGTTTCTCGTGGTTGTCGTGGTTGTTGCAGCAGCCGCCGTGTTTACGCGTTTCTGAAGTGCCCTGCTGCTCGGGGATCCTTGTCCCTGCCTCTTGCTGAGCGCCCTCCCCGCTGTGTGTGTTCTCTTTGCCCTGGTTTTGTGTTGCAGGAAATTGGCCCTGGACCCAAAGTTACAATTTTATTCCCCAAAAAATTGCCACGTTCCAAGCAACGTTGTACTCGCCCAGGCCTTGGACGTTAACAAAGCGAGAGACAATTTACATCGAAGAGCTGAGATGGGCGTCTGAATCAGGCCCCTTGTGAAAGACAAAATCTTGTTGATCTCAAAAGAAACAACGAAACTTGCTTTTTAATTTTCTTCCTTCCAAAGCGCTCCACACATCAAGACATTCGACTGCGCGCACTTGAGCTAAGAACAAAACCACATTTTTTTGTTAATTTAAATAAAATTGTCATCATTTACCGCAGACAAATTACAATTTATCTCCCCCCCCCCCCCACAAACAAAGAAAGAGAGAGACAATTTGACCAACGCCTGGCTTCGTAAAGAGTCGAGCCCCGCGGGAACGCGACAAAGGCAGTCGGACAGATCCTACGAGGAGATCCCCCCGGACACAATGTTCTTGGACCCGGAGTCGCCGCAGTGCGAGACGGGCGGCCATAACAACGCGGCCGAGGTTGGACACGGGGCAGTGGCGATGGCGATGGGCCTCACGAGCCCCAAGCGACGGGAGAGGCGCTGGGCCAGGAGCCCCGAAAGGGCCCCGCGTCTCGTCACCACCGCAGGGCCGCTCCTGATGAGCGCCAGGTGAGGGGGACCACGTTGACTGTACTCACTCGGAGACACGCAGAGACTCGCTCAGAGACTCACTCACTCACTCAGAGACTCACTCAGAGACTTACTCACTCAGAGACTCACTCAGAGACTCACTCACTCAGAGACTCACTCACTCAGAGACTCGCTCAGAGATTAACTCACTCACTCAGAGACTCACTCAGAGAGTCACTCACTCACTCACTCAGAGACTCACTCACTCAGAGACTCACTCACTCAGAGACTCACTCACTCACTCAGAGACTCACTCACTCACTCAGAGACTCACTCACTCAGAGACTCACTCACTCAGAGACTCGCTCAGAGACTCACTCACTCACTCAGAGACTCACTCAGAGAGTCACTCACTCACTCACTCAGAGACTCACTCACTCAGAGACTCACTCACTCAGAGACTCACTCACTCAGAGACTCGCTCAGACTCACTCACTCACTCAGAGACTCACTCACTCAGAGACTCACTCACTCAGAGACTCACTCACTCAGAGACTCACTCAGAGACTCACTCACTCACTCAGAGACTCACTCAGAGGCTCACTCACTCAGAGACTCACTCACTCAGAGACTCGCTCAGACTCACTCACTCACTCAGAGACTCACTCACTCAGAGACTCACTCACTCAGAGACTCACTCACTCAGAGACTCACTCAGAGACTCACTCACTCACTCAGAGACTCACTCAGAGGCTCACTCACTCAGAGACTCACTCAGAGACTCACTCAGAGGCTCACTCACTCAGAGGCTCACTCACTCAGAGACTCACTCAGAGACTCACTCAGAGGCTCACTCACTCACTCAGAGACTAACTCACTCACTCAGAGACTCACTCAGAGACTTTATGATGAAAACGTCTCTGTGATGTCCAGCAGCTCCCACGTCACGGCAGGGGGGGGGCGGGGGGGGCTGCGGGGCCCGGGGCAACCTCCCTCCTCCCCCTTCCCCCCCGATGCCTTCGAACTAAAGTGGAGGCATTACTGCTGGTCGCCTCGCAAGTCACGACATCACCCACCCCCCAAAGCGCGGGGCCCGGGGCGGTCACCACCACCGCACCCTCCCGGCCACCCCGATGCAGCGTTATCCCCACAGAGCAAGCCTCGAGCCCGTGACGAGTCGCTGCGCTGCAAACAGCGCGGCCATCTCAGCCCCTTCGCCTCGCCCCGTCAGGTGTGAGCAGGGCGGGCGATTTGGCGACGTGGTGGTGGGAGAGGTGGCGATGGGAGACGTGACGGAGAACACGCCGCTGCTCGCAGCGCCCAGGTGACACGCAGCCTTGCTCGTAACGTCACCGCTTTGGTTGTGGTTGTTGTGATGGTGGTGGTACTATCCCATCACTCCGTGTGTCTGCTGGTGGTGGTGGTTGTTGTTGTTGTGGTGGTGATGGCTGTTGTTGTGGTGGTGGTGCTATCCTATCACTCAGTGTGTCTGCTGGTAGTGATGGTTGTTGTTGTGGTGGTGGTGGTGATGATGGTTGTTGTTGTTGTGGTGCTCCTTGCTAATGGCACTTACCCGAACAGTCTGTTGGGGCGACAGGGTCAAAGACAAACACTCAAACATGGCTCTCCTCCTCCGTCTTATTCTTCTTTGAAAGGTTACCGACCCCTCTGCTGTAAACTAAACTATACAACTATGTTTTATTTGGCCAGCTAAGGCCCACCGAGTTATATTTTCAGATGCAACCTGGCCACGACTGATAGCTTAACGAAGTGGCTGATCACGCAGATATTTCTGGCAGCCACATCATCTGAACGCGCGACGTTGATTCTAAATGTGGAGTGAAAAACCGGCGGACCCGGAGAAAAATCCATGTGACCACGGGGAGAGAGAGACACGCAAACTCTAAATATACAGCAGGCGTCTGGGTCGGGATCGAACCCACGACCTCCTGTAGACCAGGCGAGGTAGTCAACATCTCACCACGGAGAGAGACACACAAACTCCAAATGCACAGCAGGCGTTAGGGTCGGGATTGAACCCACGACCTCCTGTAGACCAGGCGAGGTAGTTAACATCTCGCCATGGAGAGAGGCACACAAACTCCAAATGCACAGCAGGCGTCAAGGTCGGGAACGAACCCACGACCTCCTGTAGACCAGGCGAGGGAGTTAACATCTCACCACGGAGAGACACGCAAACTCCAAATGCACAGCAGGCGTCAGGGTTGGGATTGAACCCACGACCTCCTGTAGACCAGGCGAGGTAGTTAACATCTCACCACGGAGAGACAGGCAAACTCCAAATGCACAGCAGGCGTCAGGGTTGGGATTGAACCCACGACCTCCTGTAGACCAGGCGAGGTAGTTAACATCTCACCACGGAGAGACAGGCAAACTCCAAATGCACAGCAGGCGTCAGGGTTGGGATTGAACCCACGACCTCCTGTAGACCAGGCGAGGTAGTTAACATCTCACCACGGAGAGACACGCAAACTCCAAATGCACAGCAGGTGTCAGGGTTGGAATTGAACCCACGACCTCCTGTAGACCAGGCGAGGGAGTTAACAGCTCGCCACGGAGAGAGACACACAAACTCCAAATGCACAGCAGGCGTCAGGATTGGGATTGAACCCACGACCTCCTGTAGACCAGGCGAGGGAGTTAACATCTCACCACCGCGGCGCCCTACCCTAGGTGGCCGGCCCTGCCCCAGCCGCTGCGGCCGGGGCTACCGGACGACCAGGGCTTCTGGGAGGACAGCTTCAGCCGGGAGGGCAGCGGCGTGCAGAGCCGGTGCAGGCTGGGCAGCGAGGTGGCGGGCCTGTCCCTCTCGCCATCCTCCTCCTCGTCGTCGTCACCCCTCTCGTTCTCCTCCTGCTCCTCCTCCTCGTCACCCTCGCTGGGCCCCGCCGACAAGGCCGAGGGGCTGCACGCCCGGCTCGCGTCCTCGCAGCGCCTGCGGTGAGCGGGGGTCAAAGGTCCCCCAGACTTGGGGGCAAGTGCAAAGAGGTAGCAAGAGTAGCAAACTTTAAAACATATTTGTACATTATATATAGACTAAAACTATTTTTATTTTATCAGGTAAGGCCCGCTGAGATGTATAGCTGGGTTTTTAAAAATTCTTTTAAATTTTTATTTTTTCTATTTACGTGACTTTACCGAAAGAACCGAGAATGTGTTTAGCGGTTTTATTTCACAAGCGACCTCCCTACCACAAATGATAGCCCCGACGAAGTAAGTGGCTTATTATCATCATCATCACGTGGACATCAAGAGCGGCAAAATACTTTAAGGGCGTGACGCTGATTCTAAATGTGGAAGGACAAAACCAGAGGGGCCGGAGAGAAATCCACACGACCACAGGGAGAGAGACGCAAACTCCAAATATACAGCAGCAGCAGGCATTGTCAGGGTCGAGATCGAACCCACGACCTCCTGCATACCAGGCAAGGTAGTTAATATCTCCTAGCTACCGAGATGATGATGAGAGAGAGAGACGCAAACTCCAAATATACAGCAGTAGCAGGCGTCGTCAGGGTCGAGATCGAATCCACAATCTCCTGCATACCAGGCGAGGTAGTTAACATCTCCTATCCACCGTGGCGCCTGTGAAGGCTGGTAAGACGTGTGGGGGTTGGTTTGGTCAGTCAGTACCCGCGCCCGGTCGCCTTTGTCTCTCCCCAGTGTTGATGTTTTACACGCTTCACTAAGTACCACATTTGAGGCCGAGTTAACCTACCAGACGCCCAGCAACTGGTTCATATATTCGCGCATCGATGTTAGCCGTGAGCGTACAAGGACAAAGGCCCCCCGAATAGCCTTTAACAGGTTGTTGGGACAAGTGCTGTGAGCGAGTAATCAACCTATTCAGGCCCGCATGGCTTAACGAGAAAGCGGTGTGGCCAAGCACCCGCGCCCGTTCAATTGATCAAATACTTTAAATTCGTCGCATGATGTCCATTGATAAAAACAAACTTGCTAAAGAATGAAGGCGGTGTAAATGTGTGGCACAATTTTTGGTGTGGGCGGTCCGGGCCACCAATCGATATTTGTTGGTGTTGTTACATTTAAGATTTCCCTTGCCGCGCTGGTGGCTGTCGTTTTTCAGATCCGTGCTCTGCAACCTGAAGATTTACGGCCTCTTCGTGTTCGTGGTCATCTGCTCTGTGAGTATCCGCTATCGGTGACGATGGCTGTCCTGCGTTGTGGATTTGCTGTGTGCGACGATTCGGAAGAGTTTGGGGGAGGGTTCATGGGGCGAGCGGTTTCCTTAGGGAGAGACGTAACACAGCAGATGGGACGGTCGCTTTGCCACACTTTTACAGATGATACTTTCATGCACACTTATAGGCAGAACCCCACGAGTACTGTCTGCCTTGTGTGATCTCTATGTGACTTACTTAAGTAAAAGGAACCCGCTTGGACACGCGACGCAACCGAACGACTCCGTCGCCGTTATGCACCCACAGGGACTCACGGTCCTGCGTGTCCCCCCAGTTCTCAAGTCAGCCTGGAGCAATGTGCAGAGCTCTAGCGCATTCTTTAGTACCGTGTCTCTCTTGGGGTGACGTCTCCACACTAGAGCGGCAGGTAGAGCAGGTGACCCCCTTGGGGTGACGTCTCCACACTAGAGCGGCAGGTAGAGCAGGTGACCCCCTTGGGGTGACGTCTCCACTCTAGAGCGGTGGGTAGAGCAGGTGACCCCCTTGGGGTGACGTCTCCACACTGCAGTGGTAGGTAGAGCAGGTGATCCCCTTGGGGTGACGTCTCCACACTAGAGCGGCAGGTAGAGCAGGTGACCCCCTTGGGGTGACGTCTCCACTCTACAGCGGTGGCCCCGATGGAGATTAAGGGTTGCTTTAAGTATGACAGTTTCGATTTAAAGCTTTCGTGACTGCAGGGATTCATCTTCTTGCTTATTTTGGTAGAGTCACGTAGAAGGGAAATAATAAAATAATGCAAATAAAACATAATAAAATAAAATTCTCACGACGTTTCGGCCACAACACAAGCAGCCGTCCTCAGGTGAAGAACAGGTCTGTCGGAAAGACAGCGTCCGAATGAACACCGCTAAGCTTGGCAGCGTATATTTAAGCTGGGTCGGAGGAGGAGAGAGCCTTGACAAATGAATTTACATATCAACAGAGGAATTTAGCATATTTATGGCAAATGCAGATATGGGATTAGTCGCTACTTGTGCAATGTGTAGGTGGTGGGGAGGTCTCAAAGTCACATTATGCTCGTGTATTATGTAGGATTAGCAGTATATTTGGAGTTTGCGTGTCTCTCTCTCTCATCATCATCACGGTGGCTAGGAGATGTTAACTACCTCACCTGGTATGCAGGAGGCCGTGGGTTCGATCTGGACTCTGACGACGCCTGCTGCTGCTGTATATTTGTAGTCTGCGTGTCTCTCTCTCTCCCCGTGGTCGTGTGGAGTTTTCCCCGAGTCCTCCGGATTTTCCCTCCACATTTGAAATCGACGTCACTACGCGTTCAGAGCCATTTGGCCGCTCGACATCTCCACACGACGATACGGCCACTTCGTACAGCCATCATTCGTGATGTCCAGGTCGCTTCTCAAAGCAATCTACACACTTGGAATTTCTCTCACTTGATACAGCTATCGTGCTGTGACTGTTCCACCTGAAGACGGAAGCTTGTGTTGCCTCCGAAACGTCGTGATTTTTATTTTTATTTAACTTTTATTAACTGTAAAAAAATTTGACCTACGTGACTTTACCGAAAAAACCTAAGAATATGAATAACAATCTACACACCTCAGTGTGCACCTTACCTGGTCAAATAAATACAAATAGTGAACGGGCGATAGCAGCACTTGCCCCAACAGCCCGCTGAGGCTATACGGGGTGGGGTGGTGACTTTTGTCTTTGTGTGTGCTACGCGGAGCGCGCAGGTGGTGTTCAGCATGTACCCCGACCGGGAGCTCTCGTGGCAGATGTTCGCCGTGTCCGCGGAGCAAGAGCACCGTATCCCTTGATCGGATAGCGAACACTACACACTACACTACACTATACACTACACTATACACTACACTATACACTACACTACACACTACACTATACACTACACTATACACTACACTACTACACTACACTATACACTACACTATACACTACACTACACACTACACTACACACTACACTATACACTACACTATACACTACACTACTACACACTATACACTACACTATACACTACACTATACACTACACTATACAATACACTATACACTACACCACTACACACTGCTATACACTACACTATACACTACACTATACACTACACTACACACTACACTATACACTACACTACACACTGCTATACACTATACACTACACTATACACTACACTATACACTACACTATACACTACACTATACACTACACTATACACTACACTACTATACACTACACTACTATACACTACACTACTACACACTACACACTGCTATACACTACACTATACACACTGCTATACACTACACTACTATACACTACACTATACACTACACTACTACACACTACACTATACACTACACACTGCTATACACTACACTATACACTACACTATACACTACACTATACACTACACTATACACTACACTATACACTACACTATACACTACACTACTACACACTGCTATACACTACACACTACACTACACTATACACTACACTACTACACACTACACACTGCTATACACTACACTACTATACACTACACTACTATACACTACACTATACAGTATACACTACACTATACACTACACTACTACACACTGCTATACACTACACTATACACTACACTATACACTACACTACTACACACTGCTATACACTACACTATACACTACACTATACACTACACTACTACACACTACACACTGCTATACACTACACTACTACACACTACACACTGCTATACACTACACTATACACTACACTACTACACACTGCTATACACTACACTACTATACACTACACTACTATACACTACACACTACCATACACTACACTACTATACACTACTACACACTACACACTGCTATACACTACACTACTATACACTACACTATACACTACACTACTGTACACTCCACTACTATACACTACACTACTACACACTACTATACACTACACTACAGATTGGGCTCTATGGATGTCCGTCGTGTCTGTAATCATGATTCGTCGTTGCGTTCGAGTGCGGCCGCCCGTGACCCCTTGACCCCCGCGGCTCACGGCGCCCGCCGCAGTCATGAACCTGACGGACGCTCGCAGCAGCGCCCTGCTGCGCCTCACTCTCACGGGACCCTTCTCCCTGGGGGGGGGCCCCGCCGGCCCCGTGGGGGGGGCCGCCACGGGCGACTTCCTGCTGGTGGAGGTCCACCAGCAGGAGGTCGAGCAGCGAGGACGAGCGGGCGGGAGGCCTCCTCGCAGGGTGAGCGACGCGCGGTGGCCAGGAGATATTGACTGCCTCGCCCGGTACGCGGGAGGTCGTGGGTTTGATCC
The DNA here is from genome assembly GCF_015708825.2 of Lethenteron reissneri. Taxonomy (NCBI): domain Eukaryota; kingdom Metazoa; phylum Chordata; class Hyperoartia; order Petromyzontiformes; family Petromyzontidae; genus Lethenteron; species Lethenteron reissneri. The sequence continues at coordinate 654,916 of NC_083837.1, read as the reverse complement.
CGACCCCGAGCGCGCCTGTTGTTGTATATTTGGAGTTTGTTCCCTTCTCCGCGCTCCCCGCGTGGTGCCGCGCCGCGCCGCAGATGCTCTTCAACTGGACCATCCCGCTGGAGTCGAGGAACATGGAGCAGACGCTGATGACGCGCGACATCGACACCATCTCGAGGTCAGCGGGCCGCCGCTCCCCGCCCCGCACGCGCCGCGTCGTCACGCGTCTGCACACGCGACAGCCGACGGACGATTCGCGTTCGCCGTCATCATCATCCCCCCCCCCTCCTCCTCCTCCCGTCGCCGTTGTGCCCGCAGCGACGAGGTGAGCGTGCGGGTGCGAGCCTTCGTGTCGCGGGGCCGCGTCGTGCCGCTGGCCGCGTCGCACCGCTACCAGTACGCGTCCGCCGAGCTGCAGGCCACGGCGGCCGCCCTCATCCTCACCGCGGTCTACGCCTTCATCGTCTTCGAGGTATCGCCGCCCAACAGTCTATTAATGCTACATGGGGGATCTTTGTCTTTGTGACGTCCATGACGCGATGGCTTGTGGACGCGCTGTCGGTCCGCTGTAGGTCGTGCATAGGGCACTGGCCGCGATGCTGGGCTCCCTGGCGGCGCTGGCGGTCTTGGCGGCTATCGGCAACGTACGTAAGCGGCCTGTGCGTGTGTGTGAGTGAGTGCGTGCGTGTGTGAGTGCGTGTGTAAGTGCGTGAGTGTGTGAGTGCGTGTGTGAGTGCGCGCACACGTGACTACGCTCATAGGTATCGATAAAATTTAATCGGGATGCCGGTAAGAGCCAATAATATTACTAATAACAGTTACGCCAACTTTGATCTATGGGAAAATTTTAGGGACTCCTGTACTTACGAACATTTGACTCACGAACTTTTAGTGATACGTACGTGAGGCAATCGATTTGCATGAATACATTAAGCCCCGCCCCCTCCCCTCGGTCCCCACACCTGATTGGCTCACAAGTGACGACATCAACTCTGGCTGCCGCCTGATGAGGCTGGCTGTTGTTGTTGTTCTAATTACCGGCGAAACGTCACGGATACTGGAATTGTAAACGTCGTGGTGTTTACTCTCCCGACACACAACCGGTGTGCGTGCCGAACTCGCCACTAACCGGCACGTTTTGTTTACGCGACACAAACCTCACCGATTGGACGTGGTGGGGTTGGTGGCGGCCATGTTTAAACGACACATTTCTATTTACGCGACGATATAACCCCCAAAAAAAAGACCTACGCCACTGTGGGTACCGTCCTCTCAAGGGCTTCCTCTCTAGGGTGCACCCCCTTCCCCCCACCAGCGGAGGCTCCTTCAGCCAGCAGTGGAGCAAGAAAGCGAGCGGTTAGCTGGGGCTGCCAAACGTAACCACGTGGAGACTTGGGCCTGCCGCCGTGCGGTGTGTAAGCGTTCGCGCGAGCCAAATCGGCGATTTCGTTACGAGCATTCCAATGGAATAGGGGGATTGGACACTCATTTGAGGCTGAGTCGACCTAAGGGAGGCCCAGGACCTGTGATTTCGTTTTGATGATGATGATAACCTGAGACCTGGATTTGAACTCACATGCTCAAGATCGGGAACTGTGATCCCATCCTCTGATAATGCACCAGCCTCGTGAACGCTGTCATCATTATCGATTGTATTTCTGTTCACAGAGGCCAGCCCTCACCACTGTGGTGGCATGGATCGATTACGGGACCTTGGCACTGCTCTTTGGCATGGTAAGGGTGGCAGATAGACGCACGTGCAGACAAAGACAAAGATCCCCCGTTTAGCCTTAACAAGCCGTTGGGGCAAGTGCTGTTCACGAGTGGCACCTACGAAGGCCGGCACGGCACACGAAGGGCGATGTTTACTACACACCGCACCAGGTACTCATTTGAGGCTGAGCTGACCTAGGGGAGGCCCAAGACCGGTTCAGATAATCGTCACCGGTGTTGGCCGTGAGCGGGAATCGAACTCGTGTCGCCGGGTTTGTAGCACAGCACTGAACGATGCGCCGTCGATTGTTTTGCTACGATTGCCGCTTTGCTGAGCTCTCATGCGGCCAGGTCGCTTCTGAAAAAAGAAGCCGATAGTTCAATGAGCTTTACCTGGTAAGATAAAAAATTGTTTAGTTAAATGTTTGTAGATATTTTAGTTGATTTGTTGACCTTCCCTATACTTTGTACTGCTGTCGTGTTTGTGTAATTGTGTTTGCTGTTGTAGAGTTCTGACCCCGTGCCCCTTACTGGACATTTGTGAAGAAATAGCTTCATAGCTCATCGGATTCCTCCTCCAGTATAAAATAAACATTCTGAATGAGTCCCCTCCATCCCTCCTACACCACCGTTGCGTCCGCATCTCAACGGCGCGTCCGCGGCGTGTTCGCGAGTGACCGTCCGCGCGTCTCGCCCGACAGATGATCCTCGTTGCGGTGTTTTCCGAGACGGGATTTTTCGACTGGTGCGCCGTCATGGTGAGCAGGGGAGCGCAGCGCTTTCGTACGCGCGGCCGCTGGTGTGGGGATATCACGTGGCCGCTCTCCCTCTACCTTACATGACCACTTTGGGGGCGCATTTTAATATTATAACGATCATATTATAATTTAATAGTGTAATCCGGCATGTGGCCATGCCCCTCTGCCCCCCCCCCCCCGCCCCCCCCCGAGTTAAACCACCAGAAGATGGTTCTGCAGAGCAACACGTGGCCAGCCAGAGGATTATAAGACTCCAGCAGCCAGTTAGAACCAACTTCCAGGAGATGTACCCCCAGAGCAACACGTGGCCATCTTCCTGAAGACATCTGTCCCGTGATAAAGCGGCAGCGCGTTCATAACGATCTTGTGGAAGATGGCTCTCCACACCAATCCCGGATTCTCTCAATTTGCAAGACGCTTTTTGTTCCTCACAGCGTTCCCTCTCTACCTAAGATATCGAACTCTCCCTTCACCCCTCTGCCGTGACGTCTCACCCGCCGCACTAATTGCTTTCGTGCCATTTCATCTCTTCCCGAGCGACTCGTCGACGTTGTGGGGTTGGTGCCGTCCTGCGATTTGCCTTCTGTATTTTGCCAGGTGCAAGGCCGCCACTGAGTCACCACGTAGCTCGTTTATCGGAAGCGACCGTGGCCATCGCACATGACAGCTCAGCCAAGTGGCCTCATCGCCAACACGTGGAAATCTATCGCAGCAGACAAACAACTGTAATAGGCAGGAGGACCCGGAGACAAATCCATGTGACCACGAGGAGATAGGCACACAAATTCGAAATATACAGCAGCAGGCATTGTCAGGGTCGAGATCGAACCTACGGCCTCCTGTACACCAGGCGAGGTAGTTAACATCTCCTGGCTACCGTGATGATGAGAGAGATAGACGCAAACTCCAAATATGAGGCAGGCATTGTCAGGGTCGGGATCGAACCACGGCCTCCTGCACACCAGGCGAGGTAGTCAACATCTCCTGGCCACAGTGGCGCCCTCCGGAGAGCGCCTTGCGATTCCTCCGAGGACCCCGGGGTAACGGTCGCCCTCCACCGCCTCCTCCTGTCTCGGGCCTCAGGCCTACAAGGTGTCCAGGGGCCGCGTGTGGCCCATGATGTTCGTCCTCTGCTTCTTGGCCGCCATCTTGTCGGCCTTCCTGGACAACGTCACCACGATGCTTCTCTTCACGCCGGTCACGATCCGGTGACACGCACCAGGCCCCTACCACCTCGTCCCCCCCACTCACTCACTCACTCACCTACTCATTAACCCACCCACTCAACCACCCACTCACCCACCCAACCACTCACCCACCCACTTACTCACCCACCTACCCACCCACACACTCACCCACCTACCCACTCACCCACTTACCCACCCACCCACTCACCCACCTACCCACTCACTCACTCACCCACACACTCACCCACCCACCCACTCACCCACCCACTCACCCACCCACCCACTCACCCGCCCACTCACCCACCTACCCACTCACCTACCCACTCACCCACCCACTCACCCACCCACCCACTCACCCACTCACCCACTCACCCACCCACCCACACGCAGGCTGTGCGAGGTGGTGAACCTGGACCCCCGCTACGTCCTCATCGCCGAAGTTCTCTTCACCAACATCGGCGGCGCCGCCACGGCCGTGGGGGACCCCCCCAACGTCATCATCGTCTCCAACCCGCGGCTGCAGGCCCTGGTGAGCGCGCCCTCTCTCATCGTCGTCATCGCGGTGGCCAGGAGATGTTGACTACCTTGCCTGGTCTACAGGAGGTCGTGGGTTCGACCCCGACCCTGACGATGCCTGCTGTATATTTGGAGTTTGCGTGTCCCTCTCTTCCCGTGGTGAGATGTTAACTACCTCGCCTGGTCTACAGGAGGTCGTGGGTTCGACCACGACCCTGGCAATGCCTGCTGTATATTTGGAGTTAACGTGTCTCTCTCTCATCATCATCACGGTAGCCAGGGGATGTTAACTACCTCGCCTGGTATGCGGGAGGTTGTGGGTTCGATCCCGACCCTGACGATGCCTGCTGTATATTTGGAGTTTGCATCTATCTCTCTCATCGTCATCACGGTAGCCAGGAGATGTTAACTACCTCGCCTGGTGTACAGGAGGTCGTGGGTTCGATCCCGACCCTGACAATGCCTGCTGCTGTATATTTAGAATGTGTGTGCCAATCTCCTCGTGGTCGCGTGGATTTGTCTCCGGGTCCTCATGTCTTTTACAGTTGTTTGTCTGCTGCTATAAATTTCCACGTGACGATAATGATGATGCTATAAGCCACTTCGTTGAGCTATCATTTGTGGCCAAGTCGCTTCTGAAAAGAGCTCCACAGCTCAGCGGTCTTTACCTGCACACCATTTAGTATCTTCTTTGACCACGCAGTTCGAGGAGATTTTGCTTGGGTGCAGGTAAGCGGGTGAGCGAGCGGGCGAGCGGGTGAGTGGGCGGGCGAGCGAGCGGGTTAGCGGGTGATTGAGCGGGTGAACGGGTGAATGGGCGAGCGAGCGGGCGATCGAGCATGGGAGCGTGAGAGCGGATGAGCGGGTGAGCGGATGAGTGAGCGAGCGTGAGAGCGGGTGAGCGAGCTTGTGCTGCGCGTGGCACAGGGCATCGAGTTCGCGTCGTTCACGCTGCACATGCTGCCCGGGATCGTCCTGGTGAGCGCCGTCTCCTTCCCCTTCCTGCGGCTGCTCTTCTGCGGCACCAAACTCTACAACCGCGAGCCGGCGGACATCATGGGTGGGTGAGCGCCGCGGTTGGGTGGGTGAGCGCCGTGGGTGGGTGAGCGCCTGTGGGTGGGTGAGCGCCTGTGGGTGGGTGGGCGCCTGTGGGTGGGGTGAGCGCCTGTGGGTGGGTGAGCGCCTGTTGGTGGGTGAGCGCATTGGTGGGTGAGCGCCGTGGGTGGGTGGGCGCCTGTGGGTGGGTGAGCGCCTGTGGGTGGGTGAGCGCCGTTGATGGGTGGGCGCCTGTGGGTGGGTGAGCGCCGTGGGTGGGTGAGCGCCGTGGATGGGTGGGCGCCTGTGGGTGGGTGAGCGCCTGTGGGTGGGTGAGCGCCTGTGGGTGGGTGAGCGCCGTGGGTGGGTGAGCGCCGTGGGTGGGTGAGCGCCGTGGGTGGGTGGGCGCCTGTGGGTGGGTGGGCGCCTGTGGGTGGGTGAGCGCCGTGGGTGGGTGAGCGCCGTGGGTGGGTGAGCGCCGTGGGTGGGTGAGCGCCGTGGGTGGGTGAGCGCTGCTCACCGAGTTGTTGTTGTTGTTGTCGTCGTGGGTGTCCGAGCAGAGCTGCAGCACGAGGTGCTCGTGTGGAAGCTGGCGGCGCAGAGGATCACTCCGGCGAGCCGCGAGGAGACGACCGTCAAGTGCCTGCTCATGCACAAGGTGCTCAGCCTGGAGGAGCTCCTGCGCAAGAAGATGAACACCTTCCGCAGGTGACGGGAGGGGGGGCACGCGGCTCTCACACCCCACCACCACCACGACCACCCCCACCACCCCACCACCCCCCCCACCCCAACCACCACAACCCTCTCCACGATGATGATGACGACGATAATCACGATGATGATGATCACGATGATGATCACGATGATGATCACGATGATGATGATGATCACGATGATGATGATCACGATGATGATCACCCCCTTGGTTGGACTTTCACTTGTGACGGGCCGGGTCGCCTCTGAACATAGAGCTCCATCGCAGCTCTTCTTGGCAGAGTAAAGAGTAGAGTGTGTTAGAGAGATATTAGTCGTGCCCTGTCCATCTTGGCAGAGTAAAGAGTGGAGTGTGTTAGAGAGATTTTAGTGGTGCCCTGTCCACCTTGGCAGAGTAAAGAGTGGAGTGTGTTAGAGAGATGTTAGTGGTGCCCTGTCCACCTTGGCAGAGTAAAGAGTGGAGTGTGTTAGAGAGATTTTAGTCGTGCCCTGTCCACCTTGGCAGAGTAAAGAGTGGAGTGTGTTAGAGAGATTTTAGTGGTGCCCTGTCCACCTTGGCAGAGTAAAGAGTGGAGTGTGTTAGAGAGATGTTAGTGGTGCCCTGTCCACCTTGGCAGAGTAAAGAGTGGAGTGTGTTAGAGAGACTTTAGTGGTGCCCTGTCCACCTTGGCAGAGTAAAGAGTGGAGTGTGTTAGAGAGATGTTAGTGGTGCCCTGTCCACCTTGGCAGAGTAAAGAGTGGAGTGTGTTAGAGAGATTTTAGTGGTGCCCTGTCCACCTTGGCAGAGTAAAGAGTGGAGTGTGTTAGAGAGATTTTAGTGGTGCCCTGTCCACCGTGGCAGAGTAAAGAGTGGAGTGTGTTAGAGAGATTTTAGTGGTGCCCTGTCCACCTTGGCAGAGTAAAGAGTGGAGTGTGTTAGAGAGATATTAGTCGTGCCCTGTCCACCTTGGGGTGCGGCAGTGATGTCCCCTGGCCCCCGCACCATGTAAAGTCTTCTCTGACCACGTGGTTAGCTAAGCTCTATCCAGCAGCTCGTTGGGCCTGGCCTGGTACAACACACAAAGTCGCCTTCCAGGCGATCGCTCTCAACCTGCGCCTTGCCCATCGGCCCTTGGCGGTGGACGACTGCTGCAAAATTTATCTGAATAACGTTCATTTACACCCCCCCATCCCCCCACCCCCCCATCCCCCCCTCCCCCCATATCCCCATCGTGGTGGCGGTGGCGGCGGTGCCGCAGGCAAATCTCGGAGGAAGACGAGAACTGGGAGGAGAACATCCAGGAGCTGCAGAAGAAGGTGACGAGTCTAAGGGGGCCTCCTCTGGAGGGGAGGAGGAGGAGGGGGGAGAAGGAGGGGGAGGTGGGCGGGTCCCGCGGGGTATTTTTTGGCTCCCCCCTCCCAAATTTCTGTCTTTTTTTTATTCCGTGGGTCAAGGCTCCATAGGGACACAGACCGATGGCACAAGAGGGATTGGACACTCGGCACAATAGGATCTCTAGACTGTCTGTCTGTCATTGTCTAGACTCTAGAGACACAGAGACACAGAGACCACTCTGTCTGTCATTGTCTAGAGACACAGAGACTCAGAGACACAGAGACCACTCTCTCTGTCATTGTCTAGAGACACAGAGACCGCTCTGTCTGTCATTGTCTAGAGACACAGAGACTCAGAGACACAGAGACACAGAGACCACTCTCTCTGTCATTGTCTAGAGACACAGAGACTCAGAGACACAGAGACACAGAGACCACTCTCTCTGTCATTGTCTAGAGACACAGAGACACAGAGACTCAGAGACACAGAGACCACTCTCTCTGTCATTGTCTAGAGACACAGAGACTCAGAGACACAGAGACACAGAGACACAGAGACCACTCCCTCTGTCATTGTCTAGAGACACAGAGACACAGGGACACAGAGACCACTCTCTTTGTCATTGTCTAGAGACACAGAGACACAGAGACTCAGAGACACAGAGACACAGAGAGCGCTCTCTCTCTCTGTCTCGAGACAAAACAATGACCGGAGCGCCGGGTTGCGAAAACGCTGAGACTTGGTACAGCAGAGGGCATGGGCGGTGCGTCTGTCGGTCATCTCAGTCGGTCAACCCATGGCACCTGCTGGGTCTGTCCCGTGACCTCCTTGCCAGCGAGCCTTCGACACTTCACGTGATGGCCTCAGGGTGCACCTGGCCTGGCACGGGAGCCGCAGTGAAGTCACCGTCAGTTGTTGTCACACACAAAGTGTCTCCTGTGCGGTGTGGAAACACCAACAATGGGGAGACAAAGGCGGCCGGGCGCGGTGCTGGCCACCCGCCCCATCCGTGCGCCGTGCAGGCCTCCGTAACACTTGCCCCGACCGTCTGTCGAGGCTACACGGGTGACCTTTGTCTTTGCGTTGGCAGCACCACATCACGGACACGGCGCTGCTCTGCAAGTGCGTCGCCGTCACGAGTGCCGTGCTCGCCACCTTCTTCGTCAGCTCCCTCGTCCCCGGCATACACCTCGACCTCGGTAAGGTCACCGCGACCTCGGTGACGTCACGGTGACCTCGTGAGGTCACGGCTATCCCGGTGTTCATCGCTGAGGCTCAGAGAGCCAGACTAAGGCTTGATGCCATGTCACTGCTGGTGCTGGCTGACGTATTGTGTGACGCTGATGATGCTGATGATGCTGGTGATGATGCATTTGCTGATGATGCTGGTGATGAAGCTGATGATGTTGATGCTGATGATGTTGATGATGCTGATGATGTTGATGATCTGATGGTGCTGATGATGTTGATGATGTTGATGATGTTGATGATGTTGATGCTGATGATGTTGATGATGCTGATGGTGCTGATGAGGTTGATGATGTTGACGACGTTGACGATGTTGATGATGTTGATGCTGATGTTGATGATGCTGGTGATGATGCATTTGCTGATGATGTTGATGCTGATGATACTGACGATGCTGATGATGTTGATGCTGATGTTGATGATGCTGATAATGATGTTGATGATGCTGGTGATGATGCTGGCGATGAAGCTGATGATGTTGATGATGCTGATGATGTTGATGCTGATGATGCATTTGCTGATGATGCATTTGCTGATGATGCTGGTGATGAAGCTGATGATGTTGACGATGCTGACGATGCTGATGTTGATGATGTTGATGATGCTGATGATGTTGACGATGCTGATGATGTTGATGATGATGATGATGTTGATGATGTTGATGATGCTGATGATGCTGACGATGTTGATGCTGATGCTAATGTTGATGCTGATGTTGATGCTGATGATGCTGACGATGTTGACGATGCTGATGATGTTGATGCTGATGATGCTGACGATGTTGATGCTGACGATGATGTTGACGATGCTGATGATGCTGATGGCCGTGTGCAGGCTGGATCGCCATGCTGGGTGCCATGTGGCTCCTGGTGCTGGCCGACGTGCAGGACTTTGACGTCATCCTGCACCGCGTCGAGTGGGCCACGCTGCTCTTCTTCTCCGCGCTCTTCATCCTCATGGAGGTGCCGACTCCAGACAGAGACAACGATCACCCCCCCCCCCACCCGGCGTAGCCGCTACTGGGCCTTTGTCTCCCCGGTGACGATGTTTACACACCGCACCAGGTATTTATTTGAGGCTGAGTCGATCTAGGCGAGGCCCAGGACCAGTTCAGATGATCGTCACCGGTGTTAGCCACGAGCGGGAATAGAACTCGGGTCGCCAGGTTCGTAGCGTAGCGCGCTGACCGCTACACTACCGCTACCCACACAGACACACAGACACACACACAGGTACACACACACCGAATCACACACAGACACACACACACAGGTACACACACACACACACCGAATCACACACAGACACACACAAACACACACACACAGGTACACACACACACCGAATCACACACAGACACACACACACAGGTACACACACACACCGAATCACACACAGACACACACACAAAGATACAACAAAGATCATTCTCGCCATCATCATCGTTGTTTTAAATTTTTTGTATCGCGGTCGATGTTCATCATCATCAATCATTTTTGTCATCATCATTGTCATCAATGACGTCATAATTATCATCAAAATCATCATCAATGTCATGACCACGATTATTGTGATCGTCGTCATCGCCATGATCCATTTCCATTGCCTCTCCGACCTCGTGACCTCGCGACCTCGTGACCTCACGACTTCGCGACCCCATGACCTCTTGACCTCACGACCTCGTGACTACATGACCTCGTAACTCCGCGACCTCGCGACCCTATGAACCCGTGATCTCACGACCTCACGACCTCGCGACCTCACGACTTTGTGACCTCGTGACCTTGTGACCTCACCTAACGACCTAACGACCTCACGACCTCGTGACCTCGTGACCTCCCGATCCCATCGAGGCGCTGCCCGGGCTCACCACGCGTCAGCTGTGTCTCTGTTTCTATTGTCACCACACGTCAGCTGTGTCTCTGTTTCTATTGTCACCACACGTCAGCTGTGTCTCTGTTTCTATTGTCACCACGCATCAGCTGTGTCTCTGTTTCTATTGTCACCATGCGTCAGCTGTGTCTCTGTTTCTATTGTCACCACACGTCAGCTGTGTCTCTGTTTCTATTGTCACCACACGTCAGCTGTGTCTGTTTCTATTGTCACCACACGTCAGCTGTGTCTCTGTTTCTATTGTCACCATGCGTCAGCTGTGTCTCTGTTTCTATTGTCACCACTCGTCAGCTGTGTCTCTGTTTCTATTGTCACCACACGTCAGCTGTGTCTCTGTTTCTATTGTCACCACACGTCAGCTGTGTCTCTGTTTCTATTGTCACCACTCGTCAGCTGTGTCTCTGTTTCTATTGTCACCACTCGTCATCTGTGTCTCTGTTTCTATTGTCACCACTCGTCAGCTGTGTCTCTGTTTCTATTGTCACCACTCGTCAGCTGTTTCTCTGTTTATATTGTCACCACGCGTCAGCTGTGTCTGTTTCTATTGTCACCACGCGTCAGCTGTGTCTCTGTTTCTATTGTCACCACGCGTCAGCTGTGTCATTGTTTCTATTGTCACCACGCGTCAGCTGTGTCTCTGTTTCTATTGTCACCACGCGTCAGCTGTGTCTCTGTTTCTATTGTCACCACGCGTCAGCTGTGTCATTGTTTCTATTGTCACCACTCGTCAGTTGTGTCTCTGTTTCTATTGTCACCACACGTCAGCTGTGTCTCTGTTTCTATTGTCACCACTCGTCAGCTGTGTCTCTGTTTCTATTGTCACCACTCGTCAGCTGTGTCTCTGTTTCTATTGTCACCACTCGTCAGCTGTGTCTCTGTTTCTATTGTCACCACGCGTCAGCTGTGTCTCTGTTTCTATTGTCACCACGCGCCAGCTGTGTCTCTGTTTCTATTGTCACCACGCGTCAGCTGTGTCATTGTTTCTATTGTCACCACGCGCCAGCTGTGTCTCTGTTTCTATTGTCATCACTCGTCAGCTGTGTCTCTGTTTCTATTGTCACCACGCGTCAGCTGTGTCATTGTTTCTATTGTCACCACGCGTCAGCTGTGTCTCTGTTTCTATTGTCACCACGCGTCAGCTGTGTCATTGTTTCTATTGTCACCACGCGCCAGCTGTGTCTCTGTTTCTATTGTCACCACGCGTCAGCTGTGTCTCTGTTTCTATTGTCACCACACGTCAGCTGTGTCTCTGTTTCTATTGTCACCACGCGTCAGCTGTGTCTCTGTTTCTATTGTCACCACACGTCAGCTGTGTCTCTGTTTTTATTGTCACCACACGTCAGCTGTGTCTCTGTTTCTATTGTCACCACGCGTCAGCTGTGTCTCTGTTTCTATTGTCACCACACTTCAGCTGTGTCTCTGTTTCTATTGTCACCACTCGTCAGCTGTGTCTCTGTTTCTATTGTCACCACGCGTCAGCTGTGTCTCTGTTTATATTGTCACCACGCGTCAGCTGTGTCTCTGTTTCTATTGTCACCACACGTCAGCTGTGTCTCTGTTTCTATTGTCACCACTCGTCAGCTGTGTCTCTGTTTCTATTGTCACCACTCGTCAGCTGTGTCTCTGTTTCTATTGTCACTACGCGTCAGCTGTGTTTGTTTTCGTTGTCGCGCTCGCAGGCGTTGGCTCACCTGCGGCTCATCGACTACATTGGACGGCAGACGTCGAGTCTCATCAAGGTGGACACGTGGCCCGCACGCACAGACACGGCACGCTGGGGGACTCCTCGGGGGGGGGGGAGACGCGGGGGGACACTGAGAGACACTGGGAGACACTGGGAGACACAGGGAGACACAGAGAGACACTGGGAGGCACAGAGACACAGGGAGACCCTGGGAGACACTGGGAAACACGGGGAGACACAGAGACACTGGAAGACACAGAGAGACACTGGGAGACACTGGGAGACACGGGGAGACACTGGGAGACACGGGGAGACACGGGGAGACACTGGGAGACACGGGGAGACACGGGGAGACACTGGGAGACACGGGGAGACACTGGGAGACACAGGGAGACACAGGGAGACACAGGGAGACACGGGGAGACACAGGGGGAAAGGGGACAACACGAGTAGTGTGACGACGACGTTGTTGTTGTGGTGGCTGTGGTTGTGTTGATGTTGTTGTGGTGGTGGCTGTGGTTGTGTTGTTGTTGTTGTGGCTGTGGTTGTGTTGTTGATGTTGTTGATGTTGTTGTTGACGTATCCCCGCAGGCCGTGCCGGCGGAGAGCCGCCTGGTGGTGGCGTGTGTCGTCATCCTGTGGGTGGCCGCCCTCGCCTCGTCCCTCATCGACAACATCCCCTTCACGGCCACCATGGTGACACACAACAACAACAACAACCACCACCACAACTACCACCACAACAACAACCACCACAACCACAACTACCACCACCACAACCACAACTACCACAACATCCCCTTCACGGCCACCATGGTGACACACAACAACAACAACCACAACAACAACAACAACCACCACAACCACCACAACTATCACCACCACAATCACAACATCCCCTTCACGGCCACCATGGTGCCTCTCACACACAACAACCACAACCACCACAACTACCACCACCACAACTACCACCACTACCACCACAACTACCAATTACAACCAGCATCATCAGTCGACAGCCAGATTTGTGGCTAAATCCTCCCGAGTCGTTCCTTGACGTCGCTTGCGAGCCCTTCACGTGCGAAGGGGGAGGGGGGGTTAGTGAATGCATCTAAATGACAATGGGCATCGATTGGGTTATTGATTATGGTAAGCGGCGTACATTACACACGCGCGTTGATCTTGCACCTGCTGTCGATTGTGTGCACTACAGTAGCAGGACCTGTTGTTGGCTGCGGCGTGCAGGTAATCGCTGTTGACGCGTGGGGACCTGTAGAGGAATGCGTTTGAACATCGCATTGTTTGATGATTCGCTTGCAAGCAGCGCTAATCCTGTAGCTATCCGACCGGTTAAATTCAGTTTTATTTCTCTCAATTGCGATAGATTATCTACTTAGTCTTGGCCAGTAGTAGCTCGTTTTGCACAGAAATTCAACATTATCAAAATTGAGTGTCCTTGCTGGCACGCGTGTCCTGCTACTGCCGACAGTTGTATCTGGCAGTGTTCCATATTCCTTTGGTGTCCTCTTCGTCTCGTGCTGATCGTCCTGTCTGCCCAGCGTCGCGTTTGCCGCAAGAGCACTTCACCCGGTACACACCTCGTGTTCATAGCTGCGGTAACACATCTCTTGTGCCAGATGTGCATTTCTGTGTTTTATGCACCGTGCCAAATCTGACTCGGATGTTTTGTTTTTCCCAAAATCTGACTAGTTTATCAGTTACTCCCGCAATGAACGGTACTTTAATAGTTTAAATTACTTGGTCAGTCTCAACTCGCGTGTTATTTTATTCGGTTTTGTCATTCAGGGCCCTTTTGATTTGTGCATCATTGTCACCGTTCAATTGCAGCGCTTCTTCTTTACTTCTCACACCATCACCACCTGACACTTTCTTAGCCCGATGTATGAGCGTCTTGATGAGAGGGGATTTCTGTGCGGGGTGATCGTGTGCCACAGTGCACACTTGCCCCAACAGCCTGTGTGGGCTACACGGGGGATCTTTGCCTCTGTGTGTGCGTGTCACAGATTCCGGTGTTGCTAAACCTGAGCCAGGACCCGGATGTGAACCTCCCTATCAAGCCGCTGATCTACTCGCTGGCATTCGGAGCCTGCCTGGGAGGTGATGGAGGAGATGTCCACTGATCCATCACCATACCCAGTGACTTACACCCGTTGATTCAATACCCACTGATCCACCGCGTCTGTAATTCCGCACAATCAGCAGCGCGAGAGGTAGCCGGGTGGCGATGGTGGTGGTGATGGTGATGACAGAGAGTGATGATGATTATGATGATGTTGATGTTGTTGATGTTGTTGGAAATGAAGCACTGAGTGATGATGATGTCGGTGGTGATGGTGATGGATCCCTGTCGATAATGATGATGTTGATGATGTTGGTGACGATGGTAATGATGATGATGTTGGTTGTGTGCGTAGGGAATGGAACTGATGATGATGATGTTGACGATGATGATGGGCGTATGGAATGAACATTCATGATGATGACGATGTTGATGATGACGATGTTGTTGATGTTGACGATGTCGATGATCGTGTGCGCAGGGAACGGAACGCTGATCGGAGCGTCGTCCAACGTGGTATGCGCTGGCATCGCGGAGCAGCACGGATACGGCTTCTCATTCATGCAGTTCTTCAAGTGAGAGGCGCCGCTACACACGCACAAAGACAAAGGCGCCCCGTATAGCCACCTTTGACGCAAGCGCTGTTAGCGAGCAGCACCTGTGAAGGCTGGCGCCGCCACACGAGGGGGTGGGCGGCCAGCACCACGCCTGGCCGCCTTTGTCTCCCCAGTGGCGATGTTTACTAAACACCGTGCCGGGCTACTAGTTTGAGGCTGAGGTGACCTCGGTGAAGTCCGGAACGCTTCAGATCATCGTCACCGATGTTGGGGATCGAATTCGGGTCGTCGTATTTGGAGTGCAACGCGTTTATCTGAACCGGTCCTGGGCCTCCCCTAGGTCGACTTATCCTCAAACGATTACCTGGTGTGTAGTAAACATCGCCACCGGGAAGACAAAGGCGTCCGGGCGCGGTTCTGGCCACCCACCCCCTCGTGCGCCGATCCGGCCATCATCGGTGCTGCTCGCTGACAGCACTTGCCGCTACAGTCTGCTAAGGCTACACGGGGGATCTTTGTCTTTGTCCAGGCTGGGATTCCCCATGATGCTGCTGTCCACCACGGTGGCCACGGCCTACCTCCTCGTGTGCCACGGGGTGCTCGAGTGGAACTCGTAGGGGACCCGGGACCCGGGGACTCCGACGGGCCTCTCGCGCCGTGAACCCTGCCGGAGTGGGCGTCTTCGCTGTCGCTGCGGCGACCGCTACGGATCGGCTGTGCGTTGTATCCTAGTGGTAGTGCCTTACGCCAGCCGCTCAGGCAGCGTTCCGGGGAAGACTGAGCGGGCGAATGTCGTCCCTGCGTCTTGATGGGGTTCGCTTCATCCCGTGGTCAAATAAAGGATCGGACGACACGATGTGTGTGTGTGTGTTTGGGGTGTGTGCGTGTGTGTGTTAGGGATGTGTGTGTGTTAGGGGTGCGTGTGTTAGGGGTGTGTGTGTGTGTTAGGGATGTGTGTGTTAGGGATGCGTGTTAGGGATGCGTGTATGTGTGTTAGGGATTTGTGTGTGTGTTAGGGATGTATGTATGTGTTAGGGGTGTGTGTGTGTGTTAGGGATGTGTGTGTGTGTGTTAGGGATGTGTGAGACACATACACCCAAAAGTGACACACACCCAGCAGAGACACACACGATTTCGCCATAACTGCAATGTATTTGATGCACCACATTCATGTACACGCCTGCAGACGCCTCTCTCTCTCGACGTCTCCGCAACAGGGTGGAGAGGGAGGGGGCACGACACGCCACGAGTGGAGATGGAGCACCACAAGTGATCGATTTCGTTCACAAAGTGCTCGGCTTTGACACCACAGTTACAGGACAACGTCGCATATCCCACCCTCGCAATGTCACCCAATGCAGTGAAACCGGAGTCATCATCAGTCGTAGTAGTAGTGGTGGTTATTATTATGATTGTATCGCCTGTCAATGACTCGGCCGAACGAGTCAACATTCCCTGCTGCTCGAGAGCGACTCGAGGAGATTCGAAGCGGCGGATTCGTGTCGCTCGCTCGCTCACCGTGGGCGAGTTTGACGGCAAATACTCCGGCTCCGCTCACCCGCTCACTCACCCTCCCACCCGCTCACTCACCCTCCCACCCACCGATCTACTCACTCACTCTCCCACCCATCCACTCACTCACCCTCCCACCCATTCACCTACCCACCCACCACCCACCCACTCACTCATCTACCCACCCATCCACTCACTCACCCTCCCACTCACTCACTCACTCACCCTCCCACCCGCTCACTCACCTTCCCACCCACCCACTCACTCACCTACCCACCACCCACCCACTCGTGGGGAAGGAGCCACAACGCCTCGAATCTCACAGCCGTCAACCCCTGATCAGTGCCCCACCTCGTCACGGACCAACTCGGACCTCATTGGTCACCCCGTGCCTCTCCCTTATACATCTCAACGTCCATGCCACAAAGTCCCATCACAAGGGAGAAACACAAACAAAGAGACTAAAGACATTGTGTAGCCCGTCCCCGTACAATAATGTGTGGTGAGCCGTGTGGCTTGACAGCTGTGGAATCTCGTGTCCCCCCCCCCCCCCGCGGCCACGTGGCAGGCCGCCTGCCACGTGGTGACCGCCTCGGCCATCGTCAACCCCGCGGCTCGCACGCGCCCGCCACCGCCTGGATCCTCGCCGGAACGCAAATCGGCAGTCCGGGCGGGCGCCGTGGAGATGGAGCGCCGTGCCCAGCGTGAGAACGGACGTCATCAGGTCGCCACGTAAGAACGGGGCAATAACACGGGAGGTGTCAGGATGTTCAAACACCAAACAGAAACCCGTTCGCGAGGAATCCTCTCACTGCATCAGCCACGCCCTGGTCGTCTATGACGTCGGTGGTGACGATGCGTTGCCTTTGACGCTGATTGGTCCACACCAGAAACAGCTTCTCTAGACTAGAGCCCGGTCTCACAGCGTCAGAGCAGAGGGCAATGCCACCACGTGACCATCACAGGGCAATGCTACCACGTGACCATCACAGGGGCAATGCCACAAGGCGACCATCACAGGGCAATGCCACCACGTGACCATCACAGGGGCAATGCCACCACGTGACCAGCACAGGGCAATGCCACCATGTGACCATCACAGGGGCAATGCCACTACGTGACCATCACAGGGGCAATGCCACCACGTGACCAGCACAGGGCAATGCCACCATGTGACCATCACAGGGGCAATGCCACAACGTGACCATCACAGGGGCAATGCCACCACGTGACCAGCACAGGGCAATGCCACGAGGCGACCATCATAGGGGCAATGCCACCACGTGACCAGCACAGGGGCAATGCCGCTGTAGGGGCATGCAGAGCTCGGTGTCACAGCTACAAAGCTCCGAGAACATGAGATCGGTAACAAACCGAATCATCATCCCTAAGCACTCCCTCCGGATATATTTGTCTCTGCCGTAACAATAAAACTACTACGACATTAATTATCGTTAGTCGTGGTCGTAATTTGTAAAATCAGGGCCTTCAAATTGTCAAGCAGCCGTCAAAGTTTGCCACTTCTTTGACGGCGGATTGGCACGGATGTTTGGCACGGATGTTTGGCACTCACAATCTGACACGGAATTCTCGGTAACCCTTTGGCTTGGAGTGTGACCGCGACTCTGCGCACAAAATCCACGACTCCCCCCCCCCCCCCCAGGCTAGTGGCGACCCCCACGCCACCCCCACGTGGTCTGCCGCAGACCGCCGGGGCGAAGTGGCGCTCGTAGCGAGCACACGAGGGGGTGGGTGGCCAGCAACCACGCCCGACCACCTTTGTCTCCCCGATACTTTTTTTAACCCTGCGCCAGGTACTCATTTAAGGCTGAGTCGACCTAAGGGTGGGTGGGTATGGAGAGGGGGGGGGGGAGGCCCAGGAAAAGGGTTCTGATTTCTGATATTCGCCTCCATTATCGATCGCTGGACGTGGAGTCGAACTCGGCGGGCTGGGGTTTGTAGCAGGGGCGGGGTGGGGACGTCGGGGGCGGGGTGGAGGGGAGGAGGAGCGGGCGAGGACATACAGGAGGGGGGGGGGGGGGGCTTGGTGGGGGCTAGGGGGGGGCTGGGGGGGGATTCTGTGGGGGAGGAGATCGTGAGAGAGGGCCGTGGGCTCGGGGTGGATCAGGGCCAGACCCCCCCCCCCCACCTCGTGTCGGCAACAGCGACTTGGAGGTCGGCAGCAGCGGGAGGAGGAGGAGGTAGTGATGGGTGGGACGAGTGGTGCGCAGGGTGGAGGAGGAGGAGAGGCGCCCAGAGGCCCGTGACCAGGGGGAAGAGAAGCCCTGAAGCCAGATGGGGGTGGTGATGGTGGTGGTGGTGATGGTGGTGGTGGTGATGGTGGTGATGGTGATGGTGGTGATGGTGATGATGGTTGTGGTGGTGATGGTGGTGATGATGGTGGTGATGGGACTGCGAGGGTGGTGGGGCCTGGGGCCACGTGTCGACCGTGCGACGCGCTGTGGGACCTGGCAGAGCGAAGGGAGCGATGGCGACGTACGGCGCCACCCACAACACCTGGTCATGACCTCGTGACCTTTCTTTCAACAAGACTGAATGATTGTCATAACGTGATGGTGATCACGACAGTGATGGTGATGATGGTGATGATGATGGTGACAACGTATGTACATTGAACTTATTTCGCACCGTATGATGAAAGTGATGATGACGATGATGGCGATGCTGACAGCGGGTCCTACTAACCCACGGAATGCACACGCGCCGCTGATGATGATGATATAAATTGTTATTTCCCCAAGGTTGAATCGTGTACATCTCTGTTCCCACGCGTTTCTTCAATAATTCTGGTGAAATATACATCACGGATATTGTCAGAGTACACAGATTGGGCTGTGACGTGGACAAGCAACGTGCTGGTTGTATAAACGCAGGGAAGAACAAGAAGATGCAAGTGCCAAGCTGCTCCACATTCCCATATCGCGGCTCGCTATCTTGGCTGCAGGAGGAATACTGAAACTAAAGCCAGAAACTTTTATTTTATTTTACCGGGTAAGGCCCCCCTGAGCCACCAACGATAGCTGAGCCTAGTGGCTTATCAGCATCACCATCACCACCACCACGTGGAAATGTAGAGCAGCAAAAATACTCTGAACGCTGTGACGTCCATTTTAAATGTGGAGGGAAAACCCGGAGCGAGAGAAAGAGAGAGAGACGCAAACTCCAAATCTACAGCAGCAGCAGCAGCAGCCGCCGCCGGGGTCAGGGCTGGGATCGAACCCACGACCTCCTGTACAGCCGGCGAGGGAGTCAACACCTCCTGGCCACGTGACCATCTACTGGCCACCTCCTGGTCACGTGACCATTTCCTGGCCACGTGACCATCTCCTGACCACGTGGACACCTCCTGGTCACGTGACCATCTCCTGACCACGTGGGCACCTCCTGACCACGTGACCACCTCCTGACCACGTGGACACCTCCTGGTCACGTGAACATCTCCCGGTCATGTGAACATCTCCTGGCCTCGAGTGGCTGTGGGAGCCACGTGACCCCCTAGAGAAATGCCCTTTCTTGCGAGCGGTGTTCATCAATGCATCAACACCCCCCTCCCCCCCGCCTGTATTCTAGAAACACGGAATTTCCACATTCCTATGACAGGGGCAGTCCATCCCCAAACATCACAATGGCAGCAACAAAGATCACCCGTATAGCATCAACAGACTGTTGGGGCAAGTGCTGTTCGTAGCACCCATGAATCACCATCCCACAATCGCCATTCATCATCACCGTGGGGTGGGTAAATCATGAATACCGCGTTGTGGGGCAGTCGAGTGTGCTCTTCCCTACTCTCGTGGTGACTGGTCCTCGTCCTAGGAATGTGGAATTTCGGAGCGAGGTGTGTCTTGTTCCCTACAAACACAATGACTGTGTGTGTATACACACGCAGTCATAGTAGTGTATAGTGTAGTTTATAGTAGTGTATAATGTAGTGTATAGTGTAGTGTATAGTAGTGTATAGTGTAGTGTATAGTAGTGTAGTGTATAGTAGTGTATAGTGTCGTGTATAGTAGTGTAGTGTATAGTAGTGTAGTGCCTCCATAGAGCCCAATATGTTTGCTTACTGACCATTCCCCTGTTAACGACTCGCTGTTGTTGGTACAGTAAATATAAATTAATGCATTGATTAACCGTGTTTATTTTAATATTACGTGTAAATATATTGTTAGTATCTTTCTGTATTAATATCCATTGTTTAAATGTTACAAAGTAAATGTTTGTGGGTGAAAGAGGGTAACTTTCGATGCTCCTTTAACCGTGCATTCCCTCTACTCGCTCAATGACCAAATCACCGAACGACCAGTTTCATGGAACCAATGCCCATCGTCAGGAGGGGTTCTACCGCGTTTACATACAGAGCCGACTGAGACAGGGGCGGCAACAGCTTTTGGCCAGGAGGTCTTCATCCAGCAGTGGATTGGTCATAGCCGACGACGGCGACGACGATGATGCGGGTTTAACAAATCAAAGAAATAACCACGATGCAGGGAGTTCGTATTGCGTGGGACTTCGGAATAATTAGTGGTCATCAGTGAGCCATGCCAACGACAGGGCCGCTACGAATGCCAATCGTATCATCAGTTTAACACGGAGGCTTTCACGACCAATGTTATCCACAGTAGAGGAGTTTGGGGTTAGATCGCGTGAATAAATAAATGCGTCGTTAAACCCCCCACCACCCGGCACGGCCCATCAGTGAGGGTTGTTGCGTAAACAGAACGTGCCAAATCGTTACCAGTACGGCACCACCGGTCGTGTGTGGGACAGTAAACCCACTACGACGTTTGCAATCCGAGTACGACGTTTCGCTAGCAATTGCAACCAGCATCTTCAAGCGACAGCCAGACTCGTGGAGAAATCCTCCAGCTTCGTTCTTGAACGAATTTCTCCACAATTCTGGCTGTCGCCTGATGATGCTAGTCGTAACTTCTGGCGAAACTGTCCAACACAAAAACCGTTTAGTGCTCAACTAGTAACTCGTTGGCACGTTGTGTTCACGTGACAAACCTCGCTAAGTGGCCGTGCCGGGCGGTGGCGGTGTTTAACGACCCACGGCTCGCACGAGGAGCGGCGCCGTTGCCGGAGCGCAAAGCCACGCTTCAGTCCGAAGGAAAGGGGGAGCAAGTAAAAGGAGAAACCTTATAGACCCTGTGACGTCAACCGCGGTTTGCATCCGAGCGCGGGCGAGCGCTTGCGCGCGACGTGAGACTGTTAGGAACGGCGCGTGCGACGGCGAGCGTCTCACGCCGGGATGGCCGGGGTCACCGGGGTCGCCACCGTCCGGGACGCCACCGAATGCCACCGTGGGATTCACCGCCGTTGTCGTTTTTCCGTTGTGCTTTTTGTTGTTGTTGTTGTTGTTGCTGCCAAGTACAAAAGAAGATTCGCTCCGAAGTTTCTCAACAGCAGTTCGCTTCCCCCACGGGAAACCCCGTGCCTGGAGTCTTGCCACTGGGCCGTGCGTCACCGCAATCAGTCGGAGGAGTGATCCAACGAGTGAGAGGGTGCGACATCGGTCGCGTATCCACCGCACGGACAGCGGGGTCTGGCACACTTTCATCTTACGGCTCTTAGTTTATTATTTTAGTTTGAGCCAACGCTTTCTATCGTGGTACTTTTATTTGCTTCCGTAAGTTGGTTTTCATTGTGTCGGAGGAATGAAAATATATTTAATTTTTTAATTGCGAATGCGGCGATGGGCGTCTATCCCTGGTGTAACGGGCGGATTAGTCCACTCAGCTACCCCAACACAGCCACACTACCCTGGTGTAACGAGTGGACTAGTCAACTCAGCTACCCCAACACGACCACGCTACTCTGGTGTAACGGGCGGATTAGTCCACTCAGCTACCCCAACACGGCCACCGAATCGGAGGAGAAATGTCACGAAGGGAGGAACCCTCATTCGGGCCGTGACGACGGACGGCGCGACCGGCGGTGATGGCGCATCGCGGTGCCACGGCGACCTCAGTCCCGTGGTCTCGTGACACCCGTGTGTGTGTGTTCGTATGTACGTACGCGACACGTTTAACATCACCGTAAGCTATCGGGAGTGTTTACCCTCGTTATAATAGTGTCGATCCGCACAACTCTGTGTTCCACAATTCCGAAACGCGTGCGCGCACAATCGCACGCACAAAAGACAAAGATCTCCCGTGTAGCCCTAACAGACCGCTGGGGCGAGTGCTGTTAGCGAGCACCTATGAAGGCCGGCACAGCACACGAGGGGGTGGTTGGCCATCACCACGCCCGGCTGCCTTTTTTTCCCCAGTGGCGATGTTTACACACCGCACCGGGTACTCATTTGAGGCTGAATTGACCTACGGTAGGCCCAGATATTCGTCACCGATGTTGGCCGTGAGCAGGAATCGAACTTGGGTTACCCGGTTTGTAGAACAGCACGCTAACCGCTACATTACCGTTCCCCACACAATTGCACACACACACAGTGATACACACACCGCCGCCTCCACCACCACCACTACCATCACCACCACCGCTCTCGCCCCGCGGTTGTGACGATCGGTGAAGCGCCGTGCGCGTGCGGGAGAGTCAACGGCGGTCGCCCAGAGCCGGCCTCGTGGCCACAGAAACCTGGAATTTCCATTCGCCGCGCCGGCTCGGGCGGCGACGGTCGCTCGCACGCAAGGTACCGGCGGGGCGGCTCACGGTTTGATCCCGGGACGGGGGGGCGGGGGGGTGACTGTGTCACGACCGGCGCTCGCCGCAACCTCCCCCCCCCCCGCCGCCCCGTCGCGTTACGGTCGATGACCCCCCCCACGAACCTCCCGGGTGGGTTTTGCTATCCCCACCGCCGCCCACTCCGCCACAATATACAACATTCCCCCCAAGTTGCCCCCCACGCCCCCACCGCCCCCACCGCCCTCACCGCCCCCACCGCAATCGCTCGCGCACGACGCGCCGGCCGGAGGAGCGGTCACAGGTACAGGTAGGTCACCCAGTAGACGAGGTTGAAGAGGGCGAACGAGGTGGGGAAGAAGATGCGAGCGTAGGAGTCGAGCTGCACGATGTGGATGTGGGCCCTGCCCTGGCGCCACGCGCCGCTCCGGCACTCGTCCACGCAGCAGAAGAACCCCGAGCAGTCCTTTCCCTCGAGGCAGTCGGCGGCGACGCCGGCGGGGGGGCACCCCGACCGCAGTTGGGGGGGCGACGGAAGGGGAGGGGGAGGGGCGAGGAGGCGCGACGGAGCCAGGGCGTTGTTGAGACGCTCGGAGCGCATGCGCACCTTGAGCAGCCCGTGGTAGTGGCTCTGTGTGGGGGGTGGGGGAGGGGGTGGTGGTGGTGGTGGTGGGAGGAGGAGGAGGAGGGGAGGAGGAGGGAGGGGCAGGAGGGGAGGGAGAAGAGGAGTAGGGGGAGGAGAGAGAGGAGAGACATTGCAAGAGTGATTGAGGAGGAAGTGGTGACCAAGACGATCTGAGCAGTCGAGGCTCAGCGTCTCTCACTCGGCCATCACAAACCTCCCCGTGGGTGTCTATCCACCCCCCCCCCCGTCCCCGTCACTTACCTGTGGGGGCCGTGGCGGGGGCTTCTCCTTGGGCTTCTTGCCGGCGTTCTGCTTCTGCTGCATGACGAAGAAGGTGAGCGTGGCGTACTCGATCATGGCGGCGAAGACAAAGAAGAAGCAC
Source organism: Lethenteron reissneri (assembly GCF_015708825.2). Lineage (NCBI taxonomy): Eukaryota > Metazoa > Chordata > Hyperoartia > Petromyzontiformes > Petromyzontidae > Lethenteron > Lethenteron reissneri. Next base: position 631,049 of record NC_083837.1, on the reverse strand, counting down.
ACCGTGACGAAGAGGTCCATGGCCGTGGCGTACGACACCTTGGGCAGCGTCTTGCGCGAGATGGTGCTCAGCGTGGTCATCGTGAGCACCGTCGTGATGCCTGCACGGGGCGGGGGGGGGGTAAGGAAGGAGCGGGAGAGAGGAGGGGGTGAGAGAGGTAGAGAAGAGAAAGAAGGAGGAGGAGAGGGAGTGGGGGACGAGGAGTGGGGGGGGAGGAGGAGTGGAGAAGAGTCGCTGAGTGACAGTCACTGATTGGGGTTCTGTGCAGGTGTCACCCCAGGTGAGACCCCAGGTGTGACCCCAGGTGCGACCCCAGGTGTCACCCCAGGTGTGACCCCAGGTGTCACCCCAGGTGTGACCCCAGGTGTCATCCCAGGTGTGACCCCAGGTGAGACCGCAGGTGTGACCCCAGGTGTCACCCCAGGTGTGACCCCAGGTGTGACCCCAGGTGTCATTCCAGGTCTAACCCCAGGTGTCATCCCAGGTGTGACCCCAGGTGAGACCGCAGGTGTCACCCCAGGTGTCACCCCAGGTGTGACCCCAGGTGTGACCCCAGGTGTCATTCCAGGTGTAACCCCAGGTGTCATCCCAGGTGTCACCCCAGGTGAGACCGCAGGTGTCACCCCAGGTGTCACCCCAGGTGTGACCCCAGGTGTGACCCCAGGTGTCATTCCAGGTGTAACCCCAGGTGTCATCCCAGGTGTCACCCCAGGTATGACCCCAGGTGTTATCCCAGGTGTGACCCCAGGTGTGACCCGCCGTGCGTGGATTTGCGTGCCCACCCAGGGCGGTGCGTGCCGGCGTCGCGTCTCTGTTGATCCAGAAGGAGACCCAGGAGAGCACGACGATTAGGATGCAGGGGATGTACGTCTGGATGGTGAAGTAGCCCATCCTCCGCACCAGCTCAAAGTACACGGCCATCACGACGTAGTCGCCTGCCACGGAGACACGGAACCACCGCCGGGAACGCTGGCGGTCAGCGGACGATGCCGGCTGGGTCTGACGTCGTAGCGAGTTGTGCGGTGTGCCGTGCGTGTGTCTCTCTGGAAGCATCGGGTGCCGCGGTGGCCAGGAGATGTTGACTACCTCGCCTGCTATGCAGGAGGTTATGGGTCCGATCCCGAACCTGATGCCTGCTGCTGTATATTTGAAGTTTGCATGTCTCTCTCTCTCTAATCACCATCAAGGTGGCTAGGAAATGTTAACTACCTCGCCTGGGATACAGGAGGTCGTGGGTTCGATCCCAATTCTGACGATGCCTACTGCTGTATATTTGTAGTTTGCGTGTCTCTCCCTCCCCGTGGTCACGTGGATTTTTTCTCCGGGTCCTCCAACGCCATGCGTTCAGAGTATTAGGCTGTTGCTATAAATCTCCACGCGATAAGCCACTCCATCGAGCTATCATTCGAGGAGTAAGCCGGTCACTTCTGAAGAAGAGCTACATAGCTCAGTGGGCCCTAACGCCCGGTGAAAATAAAACAAAGCCGTAGTTTACCACCAATTGTGTTGAAGCCAAAACAATAGATCGGCTCTCGTTCCTTCGCCCGACAACTTACATTGCATCTGTGTCGGGCGGAGGAGGGGTGCACGACACGACATTGGCATCGTGTTGGCGCGGGGGCGATGGCGTTCGCATTGTCAGCCCTGAAATCAGCCGACATGACGTGCCCCCCCCCCGCCGCTCTGCGACGTCATGAAAGATGCCGCCACGGCTGGAGAGAGTCAAGGTCTACCGTGGTGGTCGTGGCCGCGGTTGTAGGTCGTGGTTGTGGCTGTGGTTGTGGCTGTGGTTGTGGTTGTGGCTGTGGTTGTGGCTGTGGTTGTGGCTGTGGTTGTGGCTGTGGCTGCGATCACGGTTTTAAACGGTGGTGGTCATGGTCTTGGTTGTAGATTGAGATCGTGGTTGTGGCTGTGGTCGTGGTTGTAGATTGAGATCGTGGTTGTGGCTGTGGTTGTGGATTGAGATTGTGGTTGTGGTCGTGGTTGTAGATTGAAATCGTAGTTGTGGCTGTGGTTGTGGCTGTGGTTGTGGCTGCGATCACGGTTTTAGACGGTGGTGGTCGTGGTTGTAGATTGAGATGGTGGTTGTGGTTGTGGCTGTGGTTGTGGCTGTGGTTGTAGATTGAGATCGAGGTTGTGGCTGTGGTTGTGGATTGAGATCGTGGTTGTGGCTGAGGCTGTAGACGGTGGTGGTGGTGGTGGTGGTGGCGGGTGGTACCGGAGGGAGTTTTGAGAATGTTGGTGATGTTGCGGAGGCCGACGAAGGAGAACTGGTAGAGCTTCCAGTTCTGTTGGTTGGCGAGCTCCACGGAGCTGCTGCTCCAGCGGTAGATGATCTCGTCCTTCGGGTAGCCGTCTTGCACAACAACAACAACAATCAAACAACATCGTCAACAACAACATCGTCAACAACAACAACATCGTCAGTTTAACGAATTGTCCGATGATGCTGGATGTAATCCCAAGCGAAACGTCGCACTCAAAATTGTAAATGATGTTGATTTACTCTTCAACACACCGGTGGGCTAAAGCAGTGAACTATTTGTCTTTTGTCAGCGTGTGACACTTTTTTTGCTGATTGGCCGTGTCGGGTGGTGGAGGGTTACGACACATTTATACATAACGCGATCTCACCCAAAAACCTTGATTATGAACAACATCGTCGTCGTCGTCAAAGCGTGCGTGGGTATCCGTGTGTGTGTGTGGGTGTCCGTGTGTGCGTGGGTGTCCGTGTGTGTGTGTGGGTGTCCGTGTGTGTGTGTGTGGGTGTCCGTGTGTGCGTGGGTGTCCGTGTGTGTGTGTGGGTGTCAGTGTGTGTGTGTGTGTGGGTGTCCGTGTGTGTGTGTGTGGGTGTCCGTGTGTGTGTGTGTGTGGGTGTCCGTGTGTGTGTGTGTGGGTGTCCGTGTGTGTGTGTGGGTGTCAGTGTGTGTGTGTGTGGGTGTCCGTGTGTGCGTGGTGACCAGAGTTCGATTTAGCTCACGGCCACCAACACCGGTGAGGATTATCTGAACCGGTCCTGGGCCTCCCCTAGGTCGACTCGGCCTCAAACGAGTACCCGCTAAGTGTGTAGTAAACATCGCCACTGGGGAGACAAAGGCGGTCGGGCGTGGTGTTGACTACCCACCGACTCGTGTGCCGTGCCGGCCTTCACAGGTGCTGCTCGCTAACAGCATTTGCCCCTACGGTCTGTTAAGGCTACACGGGGGATCTTTGTTCTTTGTTTTATGTGAGCGTGCCTGCATGTGCGTGCTTGTGTGCATGCATGCGTGAGTGTGCATGCATGCGTGTGCGTGCGCGTGTGTGTGCGTGCTTATGCGTGTGTGTGTGCGTGCATGCGTGTGCGTACGTGCGTGCGTGAGTGTGTGTGCGTGTGTGTGTGTGTGGAGGGAGGGAGGGGGGGGCTGCTCACAGCTGGAGAACTCGAGGGGGCACGCGTGCTCGTCCATGGGGAAGTTGTGGAGCGCCAGCTGACACTCGGCGTGGATCGTCAACCTGCGGCGCAGCGTGCAGACACACGAGACACACGAGACGGCGGGGCGGACAGACAGACGACTTGGTGAACAGTCAGACCGGTGAATTTCTGGTTTCGGCCGAAACCGAAACCAATACCGAAAGTAAAAAATTGACTTTCGGCCGAAACCGAAGCCGAAAGTCGAACTTCACTTTCGACCAAGACCGAAACAGAAAAGTATATAACCGAAGTGACCGAAGACAAGATTTATGAAAGACTGTACTCGCTTTACTACCCGGCTTCGCCCGGGACTTGGATTCACCACGGCCGGCCGCCTTTGTCTCCCCAGTGGCGATGCTGACATACCACACCACTTACTCGTTTGAGGCCGAGTCGACCTAGGGGAGGCCCAGGACCGGTTCAAATAATCGTCACCGGCCGTGAGCAGGAATCGATCTCGTGCCGCCGGGTTCGTAGCGCAGCGCGCGAATCGTTCCGCAGTCGCTGCCCCCGCAGATCGCGGAGATGCGTCACCTCGTCCGAGTCGCGCGTGGAAAACTGCCGCGTCCACTCGAGAGGCCCCCAAACAAACCGTGGGCCGAGCCCCCCGTCTCTACCACGTGACCCCCCCCCCCACTCTCACCGGAGTGTGTAGAGCACGTGACCCCCACTCTCACCCTCACCAGGTGAGTGTAGACCACGTGACCCCCCCACTCTCACCAGGTGAGTGTAGAGCACGTGACCCTCCCCTCACTCTCACCGGAGTGTGTAGAGCACGTGACCCTCCCCCACTCTCATCAGGTGAGTGTAGACCACGTGACCCCCCCCCCCCCCACTCTCACCGGAGTGTGTAGACCACGTGACCCCCACTCTCACCGGAGTGTGTAGACCACGTGACCCCCCCACTCTCACCAGGTGAGTGTAGACCACGTGACCCCCCCACTCTCACCGGAGTGTGTAGACCACGTGACCCCCCCCCACTCTCACCAGGTGAGTGTAGACCACGTGACTCCCCCCACTCTCACCGGAGTGTGTAGACCACGTGACCCCCCCCACTCTCACCGGAGTGTGTAGACCACGTGACCACCCCCCCACTCTCACCAGGTGAGTGCAGACCACATGACCCCCCACACTCTCACCGGAGTGTGTAGACCACGTGACCCCCCCCCCCACTCTCACCAGGTGAGTGCAGACCACATGACCCCCCACACTCTCACCAGGTGAGTGTAGACCACGTGACCCTCCCCCCACTCTCACCAGGTGAGTGTAGACCACGTGACCCTCCCCCCACTCTCACCAGGTGAGTGCAGACCACGTGACCCCCCCCACTCTCACCAGGTGAGTGTAGACCAGGTGACCCCCTCCCCAGTCTCACTAGGAGTGTGTAGACCACGTGACCCCCCCCACTCTCACCGGAGTGTGTAGACCACGTGACCCTCCCCCCACTCTCACCAGGTGAGTGTAGACCACGTGACCCTCCCCCCACTCTCACCGGAGTGTGTAGACCACGTGACCCTCCCCCCACTCTCACCAGGTGAGTGTAGACCACGTGACCCTCCCCCCACTCTCACCAGGTGAGTGTAGACCACGTGACCCCCCCCCCCCCCCACTCTCACCAGGTGAGTGTAGACCACGTGACCCTCCCCCCACTCTCACCAGGTGAGTGTGTAGACCACGTGACCCCCCCCCCCCCTCACCGGAGTGTGTAGAGCACGTGACCCCCCCCCCCCCACCCTCACCGGAGTGTGTAGAGAACGCGTCCCGTGTTCCAGATCCTCAGCAGTTGATTGGGCGTCGTGATCCAGTGCGTGTCGGCCATCTTGGAGTTGCGGAAGAACGTGTCGGGGATCCAGATCTTGCCCACCATGTTGCTGTTGAGGCGCAGCACCTTCATGGTGTGGTTGAAGCGCAGGCGGCTGTCGTGCCACGTCTGGGCGAAGAACAGGTCGATGGTGTACTCCTGCCACGCGGGACACACACACACACGAGACACACACACTCATGGGACACACACACACGTGACACACACACACACGGGACACACACACCTGACACACACACGCGTGACACACACATGCGTGACACACACACGGGACACACACACACGGGACACACACACGGGACACACACACACACACGGGACACACACACACACACGGGACACACACACACATGGGACACACACACGTGACACACACACACACGTGACACACACACACACGGGACAAACACAACACGACACACACACATGGCACACACACACACACACGGGACACACACACACGGGACACACACACACACGGGACACACACACACACGGGACACACACACACACGGGACACACACACACGGGACACACACACACACGGGACACACACACACACGGGACACACACACACACGGGACACACACACACACGGGACACACACACACGGGACACACACACACGGGACACACACACACACGGGACACACACACACACGGGACACACACACACGGGACACACACACACACGGGACACACAAACACACACATGGGACACACACACACACGGCACACACACACACACGGCACACACACACACACACGGGACACACACACACGGGACACACACACACGGGACACACACACACACGGGACACACACACGTGACACACACACACGGGACACACACACACGGGACACACACACACACGTGACACACACACGTGACACACACACACACACGGGACACACACACACACGGGACACACACACACGGGACACACACACACGGGACACACACACACACGGGACACACACACGGGACACACACACACGGGACACACACACACGGGACACACACACACGGGACACACACACACACGGGACACACACACGTGACACACACACACGGGACACACACACACGGGACACACACACACACGTGACACACACACGTGACACACACACACACACACGTGACACACACACACACGGGACACACACACACGGGACACACACACACGGGACACACACACACACGGGACACACACACACGGGACACACACACACGGGACACACACACACGGGACACACACACACGGGACACACACACACGGAACACACACACACGGGACACACACACGGGACACACACACACGGGACACACACACACGGGACACACACACACGGGACACACACACACGGGACACACACACACACGGGACACACACACGGGACACACACACACGGGACACACACACACACGGGACACACACACACGGGACACACACACACGGGGCACACACACACACGGGACACACAAACACGACACACACACATGGCACACACACACACGGGACACACACACACGGGACACACACACGGGACACACAAACACACACATGACACACACACACACGGCACACACACACACGGGGCACACACACGGGACACACAACACGACACACACACACGGGGCACACACACGGCACAGACACACACACGGGACACACACACACACGGGACACACACACACGGGACACACACACACACGGGACACCCACACACGGGACACACACACACACGGGACACACACACACACGGGACACACACACACGGGACACACACACACGGGACACACACACACACGGGACACACACACACGGGACACACACACACGGGACACACACACACACGGGACACACACACACGGGACACACACACACACGGGACACACAAACACGACACACACACACGGGACACACACACACACGGGACACACACACACGGGACACACACACACACGGGACACACACACACGGGACACACACACACGGGACACACACACACACGGGACACACACACACGGGACACACACACACGGGACACACACACACACGGGACACACAAACACGACACACACACATGGCACACACACACACGGGACACACACACACGGGACACACAAACACACACATGACACACACACACACGGCACACACACACGGGGCACACACACGGGACACACACAACACGACACACACACACACGGGACACACACAACACGACACACACACACACACACGGGGCACACACACGGCACACACACACACACGGGGCACACTCACGGGACACACACACACGGGACACACACACACGGGACACACACGGGACACACAAACACACACATGGGACACACACACGGCACACACACACGTGACACACACACACACGTGACACACACACACGTGACACACACACACACGTGACACACACACACACACGGGACACACACACACGTGACACACACACACACGTGACACACACACACACACGGCACACACACACACGGGACACACAAACACACACATGGGACACACACACGGCACACACACACACACGTGACACACACACACACGCGTGCGTTCGTGCGTGTGGTCGTTGTTCGACGCGCGTGTGTCCTTGTCCATTGACGTGGTCAGTATCAGCAGGGTCTGGGGTAACTCATTTGAGGCTGAGTCGAGCTAGGGGAGGCCCAAGACTGAGTTCACATGTTCATCACCGATGTTTGTATTGACCGTGAGCGGGGATCGAACCGGGCTCTCCGGGTTCGTGGCGCCACCAGACTCCCCACAGGTACAAGGACGCACGCACAACCACACAATCACACACACACAATCACACACACACACAGACACACACACGCACAATCACACACACACAATCACACACACACACAATCACACACACACAGACACACGCACAATCACACACACACAATCACACACACACGCACAATCACACACACACACAATCACATAATCACACACACAATCACACACGCACACACAATCACACACACACACAATCACACACACACACAATCACACACACACAATCACGCACGCACAATCACACACACACACACAATCACAGACACAGACACACACACACAGACACACACACAATCACACACACACACAATCACACACACAGACACACACACAGACAGACACACACACACAATCACACACAATCACACACGCACACACAATCACACACAATCACACACAGACACACACACACGCACACACAATCACACAATCACACACACAATCACACACACACAATCACACACAATCACACACACAATCACATATACAATCACACACACACAATCACACACACACAATCACACACTAACACTCAATCACAGCCACACACGATCACCCACCCTACACAGGCAGTGAGTGATTGTTTAGATTTTGTAGGAACCCCACTTGCACCACTTGACGGTCGCTAACGGTGGCCGTTTGGTGCAGTGCAGCATGGAGAGAGAGGAGAGGGGAGAGAGGGGAGAGCGAGGAGAGTGGGGGGTAGAGAGAGAGGAGAGGGGTGAGAGGGGAGAGCGAGGAGAGGGGGGGGTAGAGAGAGAGGGGAGGGGTGAGGAGGAGGAGAGAAGAGCGTGACATCTTTTGTGAAATCTTTCATTTAAAAAGGGGGGTGGGGGCACATCAAGCAAAGCATTGAAAAAAAACCGAAATGATGAACGAAGCAAAGTGCCGGCTACACCGAGCATCTTCTTGTTTCCTCTGAAAAAAGGAGCGAGGAGAGAGCGAGGAAAGAGAGGAGAGAGAGCAGGGGAGAGTATTTTTAGACGCCGTGAATCACGCTCGATGCTTTGCGCATGTGCGTGTTTGTGTACGTGTGTGTGCGTGTGTGCGTGTGTGTGTGCGCGTGTGTGTATGTGTGTGTGTGCGTGTATGTGTGTGTGTGTATGTGTGCGTGTGTGCATGTGTATGTGTGTGCGTGTGTGCGTGTGTGCGTATGTGTGTGCGTGTGCGTGTGTATGTGTGTGTGTGTATGTGTGTGCGTGTGTGTGTGCGTGTGTATGTGTGTGTGTGTGCGTGTGTATGTGTGTGTGTGCGTGTGTGCGCGCGCTCTTCGAGTCCCATTCCCACGTCCACTCCCCGAACGCACGCGCGACAGCTCGGCACGCGCTGCCTCGTCCCGTCCACCTCGTCACGACGACGACGACTCTCGACTCACGCTCCCTCCCTCCCTCCCCCTCCCACTCCGATCAGAACCAGCGCGCACGAGAGAGACTGCTCAGTTGTTCGGCGATTTGTCTCGTTCATCGTGCCGGGGTCTCTTTTGGCTGCTTTCTAGTTTGCTCTCACCGCCTTTTAAGTGCGGGAGGTGCAACACGTTTACACAGAGCAACCACAACCAGGAAACACCTAGGAAACCCTCTCTCCATCTCTCCACCGCACTCTCCCTCGTGTTTCTAACAACACGGCATCACTTCTGGTCGTCTCGTGGCTTCCTATGAAAGCTCAGAGAGCTCCATCTGCGGCTCTCCACCCTCCACCACGGAGCGCGCGGCCTCCTCCGTCGAAGGCGCCACGGCCGCGGGTGGCGGAGCTCCGGCCACACCGAGGCGCCCACCGGAGCACGGAAGATGCCCGGGCTGCCGGGCGGACGGTTCCCCTCCGTGGCCGCCTTCCTGGGCCTGTCTGTGGTGGCCAGCTGAGCGTGGCCCACGAGTCAATCGACGAGGCCAACCCCACGTCCCGATCCGTCACGGTTCCACGGCCCGAAGACGAAGATCGTCGGGGTGAAGTGGACGCTGAACTCGAGCGGCGGAGGTCCCCGAAGCGCTTGTCCCTCGGCCCAGAGTAAAGCCGCCTCCGGAGAGAGATGCGGGCCGGGAGCCTTTCTCCACACGGCCACCAAGCTGTGGCATCCAGGAGCCCCTCCCCCTGTAGCTCCCTCTTGGGCCCCATGCCCCCAAGCCGCCTCCCCGCGAACGATCCTGCGTGCCGAGTGCGCGTCCCGGCCAAGCGCCGCTGCGGGAGGTGCAGGCACCGAATCTTTCCTTTGTCGGTGACCGGCCCGCACACGTCCGGTGGGCGGGCGGGTGGTGACCTCGCCGGCCTCGACCGTCGCCGCGAGCACCCTGCCCTTCGCCACTTCAGTCTCGGGGATGAGCTCGGGGTTCGAGGGGTCGCGACTCCACAGGAGGTGCCGTCAAGGTGGCTGTGAAAGGGTTCCCGTTGCCACGCCGTCCTCCGCAGACGCCCTCATCCTCAAACGCGAGGCGGCGTCTCCCCGATGAAAACAGCGAGGCGGCGTGCCTCCTCGCAAGGACCTTGGGGACAACCTCCGCACCGCCTCCGTGCACCCACTCAAGCTCAAGGGGCCGCTGAACGTGGGTTTGGCGCACGGTGCTTGTTCTTGACAGGACGCGCGACAGGACGTGCTACAGGACGTGCTACAGGACGCGCTACAGGGCAGGGCTTCTGCACCGCAGCCGCAGGGCCCAGCTCGGTCACGCGCTCCAACACGGCCTTGTCGGGGATGTGGGGCGGCACGTTGGAGATGACGTAGCCAGCGGTTCCGGTGGGACGTCGAGGCCGTCGATGGCCGTCCCCTTCTCGACGGCGGTGTGGGCCGCCCTCTCCGTCATCGGGAAGAAATCGGATTTTCCGTTCACCTTTCTACGCACGCGTGCGCGATGGAGGCTGGTGGGACGACGGTCGCCGGGGCCTCGACGGTGGTGGTGGTGCTCGAGGCGAAGCAACGGATGCCGCGCTCGCACGACGGAAGCAGCAGAAGTCGCTGCTGCTGCTGCTGCCCACTGCGGGGGCTGGGCTAGGAGCAGGGGCCTGAGTGGAGGGTCCCATGACTCCAGCAAGATTGGCAGCTGCAGCCTGGCTGTGTGTAGGAAGCCACGTGGCTCTTCCTACCCCCAACTACGACCTGGTCGAGGTGGCAAAACATTTGGTGCAAGACGGTCTATCACGTGGTGTGTCTATCACGTGGCTTGTCTGTCACGTGGTGCGTATGTCACGTGACGCGTCTATCACGTGGTGTGTCTATCGTGATGCGTCTATCACGTGGTGTGTTTTGACGACGTCTTAAAACTGTGCGACTGTCACACAGAGCTCCCTAGGAGAGACATTAAGAATAATAGTTAATCACCTTCAGTGGCATAGCAAACAAAACAAGCCGCGTGACACAAACTACAGGGTGTTGAGAACGATCGACCTCGCACGCGAATGGGAGGGCCCAGAGAGCGCGGCGTATGACGGTGACTCGCGGCAAGGGAAGTAACAGAAACATCGGAGAGGGAGCGACAACACACGACATGATGAACATTGTGAACACGCTCACAAACTTAGCAAGAGGGGTCCAAAGGGGATGGAGTCGGGGGTGCACTGCATCCCCTGCACTCACAGCGACTCGTGTGTGTGGTACTGCACCGGCGGCGTGTCCACGTGGAACACACCGAAACGAAAGAAACAAAATGAAATATCACAAACTCCAATAGTTTTAGGAAAACTCAAAATAAAATGGGAAAAAAGGGCGTTGTGGCTGTGAAATGAACTCGGGGATTGTACAGAGAACAGAGACGCCGCCAGTGGACTGCAGAGAGCGCAGACCCCACGCCCGAAGCAGTGAAACACAGTAAAGAACGAAGAGACAAACAAAAAGAATGATACAAATAGTGACGAAATAAAAGTGTTTAGAGGTAACGCCCTGAAGCTCTCTATCTCTCTCCCTCTCTCCGCAAAGCGAGCGCCGATTTACCAAACCGTGTCCCGTGCACGAATTGTGGAGATGTTAACGACCTCGCCCGGTGTACGGGAGGTCACCGGCTGGATCCCGACCCTGACGCACGCCGGGCACCTCCGCCACGTAAACAGCGCGACCGGGGAGACAAAGGCGGACGAATGAATAGCTGCTGCTGCTGCTAACGGCACTTGCCCGAGCAGCAGGCTACACGGGGGAGCTTTGCCTTGGCTTCTTACCATGTTGATGGCGGACACGGGGCCAATGCTGTTGACGAAGATGTCCACTTCCACCTTGGTGGGTCGCACTGCGGGACAGGACCGGGGTCAGCTGGACGTGGTGGTGATAGTGGTGGTGATAGTGGTGGTGATAGTGATAGTGGTGGTGGACGTGGTGGTGGTGGTGATAGTGGTGGTGATAGTGGTGATAGTGGTGGTGATAGTGGTGGTGGACGTGGTGGTGGTGGATGTGGTGGTGGTGATAGTGGTGGTGGACGTGGTGGTGGTGGTGGACGTGGTGGTGGTGATAGTGGTGGTGGTGATATTGATGGTAGTGGTGATGTTAATAACGTTGGTGATGTTGATGATGGTGATGTTGATGATGGTGATGTTGATGATGGTGATGTTGATGATGGTGGTGATGTTGATGATGGTGATGTTGATGATGGTGGTAATGTTGATGATGGTGATGTTGATGATGGTGGTGATGTTTATGATGGTGGTGATGTTGGTGATGTTGATAATGGTAATGTTGATGGCGTTGGTGATGTTGATGATGGTGGTGATGTTGATAATGGTAATGTTGATAATGGTGATGTTAATGATGGTGGTGAAGTTGATGGTGGCGGTGATGTTGATGATGGTGGCGGTGATGTTGATGATGGTAATGTTGATGATGGTGGTGAAGTTGATGGTGGTGGTGATGATGATGATGGTGGCGGTGATGTTGATGATAGTGGTGATGATGGTGATGGTAATGTTGATGATGGTGATGTTGATGATGGTGATGGTGGCGGTGATGTTGATGATGTTGACTCACTTCCGATGCCGGGGCGCAGCTTGTTGTCGTACCCCTCCAGCATGCGGTTGAGGATCTGCGTGACGTCACTCTCGTAGACTTTCGGGGCCAGGACCCACGTCTTGTTGAGCGTCAGGTCCTCGTAGTCGTCGCTCTCGATCTTCCCATTGCTGGCACGACACACACCACACACCACACACACCACACACATCACACACATCACACACGACACACACACAACACACACGACACGACACACACACACACACCACACACACCACACACACCACACACACCACACACCACACACACCACACGCAGCAGCAGCAGCGGGGGTGAGTGGGCGCGTGAGTTGGTGAGTTAATGGGTTGGTGGGTAAGTGTGGTAGCGTTAACGAGTGGGTGGGTGGCTGAGTGGGTGGGTGGGTGGCTGAGTGGGTGGCTGAGTGAGTGGCTGAGTGGGTGGGTGGCTGGGTGGGTGGCTGAGTGGGTGGCTGAGTGGGTGGGTGGCTGAGGCTGAGTGGGTGGGTGGCTGAGTGGGTGGCTGAGTGGGTGGGTGGCTGAGTGAGTGGCTGAGTGGGTGAGTGGCCGAGTGGGTGGCTGAGTGAGTGGCTGAGTGGGTGGGTGGCTGAGGCTGAGTGGGTGGGTGGCTGAGTGGGTGGGTGGCTGGGTGGGTGGCTGAGTGGGTGGCTGAGTGGGTGGGTGGCTGAGTGGGTGGGTGGCTGGGTGGGTGGCTGAGTGGGTGGCTGAGTGGGTGGGTGGCTGGGTGGGTGGCTGAGTGGGTGGCTGAGTGAGTGGCTGAGTGGGTGGGTGGCTGAGTGGGTGGGTGGCTGAGTGGGTGGCTGAGTGGGTGGCTGAGTGGGTGGGTGGCTGAGTGGGTGGGTGGCTGAGTGGGTGGGTGGCTGAGTGGGTGGCTGAGTGGGTGGGTGGCTGAGTGGGTGGGTGGCTGGGTGGGTGGGTGGCTGAGTGGGTGGGTGGCTGAGTGGGTGGGTGGCTGAGTGGGTGGCTGAGTGGGTGGGTGGCTGGGTGGGTGGGTGGCTGAGTGGGTGGGTGGCTGAATGGGTGGGTGGCTGGGTGGGTGGCTGAGTGGGTGGCTGAGTGGGTGGGTGGCTGAGTGAGTGGGTGGCTGAGTGAGTGGCTGAGTGGGTGGCTGGGTGAGTGGGTGGCTGAGTGGCTGGGTGAGTGGGTGGCTGAGTGGGTGGGTGGCTGAGTGGGTGGCTGAGTGGGTGGGTGGCTGAGTGAGTGGGTGGCTGAGTGAGTGGGTGGCTGAGTGGGTGGATGGCTGAGTGAGTGGGTGGCTGAGTGAGTGGCTGAGTGTGTGGCTGAGCGTTTCCGCTACTCTGCCTCCCCACCCGTGCGTCTTTGCGCACTTGTATAGCTCCTAAGTTTGTTTGTTTTTGTTGTTTTAATTCACAGCGGGGTTTTGACGCGTCCGGACGTCTGGCTGCCAAACTCGCTGCGTTTTATCGGCCCCGGGGCTCGCGCTCGTTGTTGTGAGCCTCGTCTCTCCTCTATCCCCCGCCCGTTGCTGCTGCTGCTGCTGGGAGGGCGACCGCCTCCAGCAGCCGCGTCTCTCACGAGCCTCCTCCACACACGCTCATGCACGCACACACGCACACACTCACACACGCTCACACTCACACACTCACACACGCTCACACTCACACACTCGCACACACGCTCACACTCACACACACTCACACACGCTCACTCGCACACACTCACACGCTCACTCGCACACACGCACACTCACACACGCACACTCACACACGCTCACTCGCACACACTCACACGCTCACTCGCACACCCTCACACCGCACACACTCACACACGCACACACTCACACACGCACACACTCGCACACACTCACTCGCAAATACGCACGCACACTCACACACACTCACACGCTCACACACACACACGCTCACATGCACACACTCACACGCTCACACGCACACACGCACACTAATACCCGCCATTCGCCACTAAGTGACAGTGACGGTGACGTCACCACAGCGCCCGTGCCAGGCTAGGTGCACTTTGAGGCCACGTGAAGTGTCGAAGCCTCGCTGGGAGTAGGAGGTCACGGGACAGACTCGGCAGGTGCCGTGGGTTGGCTGACTGAGATGAATGGCAGATGCACCACCAGCTGTACCCCCTACTGTGCCAGGCTAAGTGCAGGAGGTCACGGGACAGACCCGGCAGGTGCCGTGGGTTGGCTGACTGAGATGAATGGCAGATGCACCACCAGCTGTACCCCCTACTGTGCCAACTTGTTTTATTTTATCCACCCGGTGCTCCGCTCGTTGTTGTGAGCGTCGCTCCTCTCTTTGCCTTTCGTTCACGTGCAGAGATCAGAGTTGGAGGAGGGGGGTGTTGTTGATTTAATTGATCAGTAATCAGTTCATTGTTATGATTCCCCTATAAGGAGTTGTGTATTATCTAATAACTGAACCCAATCGCGATACCTAATCAGGTGCAGAGATCAGAGGAGGGGGAGAGGGGTTATTGTAATTACAGACTACGTGAGTAATCAGTTAATTAGTATGTGTTTCCCCCTATAAGGAATTGTAATTGTAAGATGTATTATTTAATAATACGCTTCCAGGCCGCACGAAGCCTGTCTCTGTCACAGCGATTGAAATTAATTGCATTTTTCGCAATTTCAATGGATTCTATAATTGGTGTTGGCCAGTAATCATGATTTGAATCGGTCCTGTCAGCCTCCTACCGACTCAACCACCCACCAACTCGCTCCTTCACCAACTCACCCAACTCCTCACATCACAACGAATCTCAATGATATTCACAATTATATTCACAACGCTACATGTACACATACACACCACGTACACACACATACACACCACGTACACAAACACCACGTACACACACACCACCTACACACACACACTACGTACACACACACCACACACACACACCACGTACACACACCACCTACACACACACCGTATAACACAGTAACACCACGTACACACACACCACCTACACACACACCACGTACACACACCACGCACACACGCACACCACCTACACACACCACGTACACACACGCCACACCACACCACATTATTGACACACCACGTACACACACACACCACGTACACACACACCACGTACACACACACACCACCTACACACACACCACGTACACACACACACCACGCACACACGCACACCACCTACACACACACCACGTACACACACACCACGCACACACGCACACCACCTACACACACACACGTACACACACACACGTACACACACACGATACACACACACGTACACACACACACACGCACACCACCTACACACACACACACAAGCACACACACACGCACACACACACACGTACACACACACACATGTACACACACACACGTATACACACACACACAGTACACACACGTACACACACACGTACACACACACACACACAGTACACACACGTACACACACACACACGTACACACACACGTACACACACACGTACACACACACACGTACACACACACACACGTACACACACACACGTACACACACACACACGTACACACAGTACACACACACACACGTGCACACATACACACGTACACACACACACGTACACACACACACGTACACATACACACACGTACACACAGTACACACACACGTACACACACACACACGTACACATACACACACATACACACGTACACACACACACGTCACACAAGCACACACACACACGTACACACATACACGTACACACACACGTACACACACAAGCACACATACACACACACGTACACACAGTACACACACACGTACACACGTACACGCCACTGGCTATTCACGATGAAGGCGAACCCACAGCCAGACCACACAGCAATGCATCACCATCGATTAGGGGCTGTCATTGATGGTTCTTAACCAATCCTTAGCCAACAAAGACAAAGATCCCCCGTGTAGCCTGCTGGGGCAAGTGCTGTCAGCGAGCACCTACGAAGGCCGGCACGGCACACGAGGGGGTGGGTTGGTCACCACCACGCCCGGCCGCCTTTGTCGCAGCACTCGAGGATAATTGGAGAATCGTCACCGGTGTTGACCGGGAATCGAACTCGGGTCGCCGGGTTCGTAGCGCAGCGCTAACCGCTGCCCCACCGCTCCCCATGTCAGACACACACAGACACAGAGACGCAGACACACAGACACACACAGACACACACACAGATACACACACACCGAGACATAGAGAGACACACACACAGACACACACAGACACAACATCATGGGCTCACCATTCCTTATGGACACACACACACACTCCCTCTAACACACACACACACTCCCTCTAACACACACACACACTCCCTATAACACACACACACTCCCTATGACACACACACTCCCTATGACACACACACACACACACCCTATAACACACACACACCCTATAACACACACACACTCTATAACACACACACACCCTATAACACACACACACACACTCTCTATAACACACACACACTCCATATAACACACACACACACACTCCCTATAACACACACACACAAACTCCATATAACACACACACACTCCATATGACACACACCCTATAACACACACACACACTCCATATCATACACACACACTCCATATAACACACTCACCCTATAACACACACACACACACTCACCCTATAACACACACACTCCCTATAACACACACACTTTTTATAACACACACTCACCCTATAACACACGCACGCAGAGACAAAAATCGTCAACTCGATGATTTCGGCGAATAATTTCCTCCCCTAAATTTTGTAAAATTTCACGACAGCGAGATTCTGTCTGCAACACGCGAACACAGACACACGAACAACACACACACAACACACACACTGACACACACACTGACACACACACTGACCCACACACGACACAGACACACACACTGACACACACTGACACACACACAGACCCACACCGACACGCACAGACACACAGACCCACACACGACACTGACAC
This sequence comes from Lethenteron reissneri, assembly GCF_015708825.2. Taxonomy (NCBI): domain Eukaryota; kingdom Metazoa; phylum Chordata; class Hyperoartia; order Petromyzontiformes; family Petromyzontidae; genus Lethenteron; species Lethenteron reissneri. The sequence goes on along the minus strand of NC_083837.1, from coordinate 612,987 downwards.
ACACACAGACACACACACGAACACCACACACTGACACACACTGACACACACAGACCCACACCGACACGCACAGACACACAGACCCACACACGAACACCACACACTGACACACACACACACTGACACACACACTGACACATACACAACACAGACCGACACGCACAGACACACAGATCCACACACGACACAGACACACACTGACACACACACAGACCCACACACGACACAGACACATACACTGACACAGACACACTGACACACACACGACACAGACACACTGACACACACACAGACCCACACACGACACAGACACACACACTGACACAAACACACTGACACACACACGAACAACGCACACACACACAGACCCACACACGACACAGACACACTGACACACACACTGACACACACACATTGACACACACACACACAACACACACCGACACGCACTCACACACAGACCGACACACGACACAGACACACACTGACACACACACTGACACACACACAGACCCACACACGACACAGACACACACACTGACACAGACACACTGACACACACACGAACAACACACACACTGACACACAATACACACCGACACGCACAGACACACGCACGACACAGACACACACACAGACCCACACACGACACAGACACACACACAGACCCACACACGACACAGACACACACACAGACCCACACACGACACAGACACACACACTGACACACACACTGACACACACACGACACAGACACACACACAGACCCACACACGACACAGACACACACACAGACCCACACACGACACAGACACACACACTGACACACACACTGACACACACACGACACAGACACACACACTGACACACACACGACACAGACACACAGACCCACACACGACACAGACACACACACAGACCCACACACGACACAGACACACACACAGACCCACACACGACACTGACACACACACAGACACACACACGACACAGACACACACACACAGACCCACACTGACACACACACAGACCCACACACGACACGGACAATCCGTTCTTACCAGACACGATGTAGATTCATGACGAACAGGAGAAGGAGTAGAATGAGCATCTTCTCGTGAAACTCGACACGGCTGGCTACTGCAGTCGTCATAGACCCATCACTCTCACCTCCCTCTCTCTCAGTGTCTCTCTCTGTCTGTCTGTGTCTCTCTCTGTCTGTCTGTGTCTCTCTCTGTCTGTCTGTCCGTCTCACATCATCACCAAGCTCCTCGTCCGCACCCACAGTCCTCTGTCCGCTATCGCAGCGACGTGAAGAGCGCGCAGGTGACCAGCTCGAGCAGATGTCAACTCGGTGCCTGCTGACGTCCGCGGACGTTATGGACGCACGACGATGATGATGACGACGACTATTCCTACAACTATTACTGCTGCTGCGTCGCTCTAGCAGACAACCACAGCACCACCACCACCACCGCCGCAGGCTCCTTGTTAGTGGTGATGTTGTTAGTGGTGATGTTGTTGTTGTTCGTGGTGATGTTGTTCGTGGTGATTGCTCCTCCTGCTGCTGTTGTTGTTTATTCGGATGTCAACAACAATTCTGGTTTCCAGTGAGCCCCCCCTACTCTCTTGCTCCTTCACCCTCCACCACCTCCTCCTCCACCTCCTTCCTCAATCCCCTTGCCCCCCCCCCGACGAGACGACACCACAGTAGTAGCAGCAGTAGCAGCAGCAACAGGGCGGAGGAAGCGACGCGATCCGCTGCGGGCTGCTGGCAAGAGGCCGCGCGGAGCTTGAAGACGCGCGGAGCTGCGTCTCGGCTCACTCGCCACAAACATCCACACACACAACTCCTCGCGCTGCTGGCGGTGGCGGTGGTGACGGTGGTGGTGGTGACGGCGGTGGTGGTGGTGTCGGTGGTGGTGATGACTTTGAAGGTTGTAGCGGCTTCTGCTGCTGGCAAGGGCTGTCGGGTTATATCGGCAATGGCTGCTGCTGGCACTCCACTCTGAATACCAATGAGGTTGACATCCTTTGTGTTGTGTGTGAGAGAGAAGAGCCTGCCGTGTCTGTGTGTGTGTGTCTGTGTGTGTGTCTGTGTGTATGTGTGTGTGTCTGTGTGTGTGTCTGTGTGTATGTGTGTGTGTCTGTATCTGTGTGTGTATCTGCGTGTGTGTCTGTGTGTATGTGTCTGTGTGTGTGTCTGTATCTGTGTGTGTCTGTGTGTCATGTCATGATTTGACATCATAGCAACAGTCTGGGCCACTGGACAGGTTCCGCAGGATTGGAAGGATGCACTGGTGGTCCCCCTCATTAAGAAGGGGGACCGCACAGACTGTAACAACTACAGGGGCATCTCACTCTTCAGTGTGCCGGGAAAGGTCATGGCAAGGATTATTCAACGTCGCCTTGCTAGGCACGCTGAGGAGAGGCTTGCGGAGCCCCAATGCGGTTTCAGGAAAGGGCGGTCCTGCACAGATGTCATATTTTCTGTCCGTCTGCTACAGCAGAGGTGTAGGGAATTCCAACAAGACCTACATCTCTGCTTTATTGACCTGGTCAAGGCCTATGATACCATCAGTAGGCCTGGGCTCTGGGTTGTTCTTCGTGCTTTCGGAGTCCTTGACCCTCTGCTCACGATCATTAAGGACCTTTATGATGGTGAGCGGGCCCGGGTAAAACTACGTGGCCGGGAGTCAGAGCCATTCCCTGTACACCTTGGGGTGCGACAGGGATGTCCTCTGGCTCCCACATTATTTAACATTTATTTTGACCACGTAGTTCGTGAAGTCTTCAGTAGCTGTTCCGGAGGGATTTCCATCTGGTACAGATACAATGGGAGGCTGATCGATGCCCGGGTGCAGTCAAAGGATGGCTCCCTATTGGTCAACCACGTTATGTATGCAGACGACCTGGTAATTGCAGCTCACTCAGAGGAGGAGTTGGAGGCGCTGCTGCTGAAACTGGAGCATTCCACTAAGAGGTGGGGCCTTACCATCAGCCCCACCAAAACGACGCACCTGCCTGGGTATTTTGTACCATCGGGCACTCCACCCCCAGAACTGCCAACCGGTGATGGGGTAGTTGTGGAGAGAGTGGAGAGTTTCCCATACCTGGGCAGTGTGCTCATGACCGGCTCCGTTTTAACAGCAGAGGTCGCACTCCGAATCAGTTGAGCGGAATTATATTTTAATTAGTTGCGTAACGCTGTGTTGAGGCTGCCTGGTCTGTCGCTCCGCACGAAGCTTCGGGTCTTCTCGGCCACAGTCATTCCCTCCCTTCTCTACGCTTGCGAAACGTGGACCCCCCTAATGGAGCATCTTCGCCGGTTAGAAACATTTAGGCTGGTCTGCCTACGATCCATCCTGGGTTTAACCAGGCTGGATTGTGTGAGGAGCTCACAAATCCTTAAAGATCTGGACAAAGTCCCATTGGTGAGCTCCTCCGGCAGGCAAGGCTGCGTTGGCTGGGTCATGTAGCCCGCATGCCCAGCCACCGCATGCCTAAACAGCTTTTGTTCGACCGGATCGAGGAGACTAAACGGGCGCGGCACGGGCTAGAGAAGAGAATGATGTGGTACAGGAGTACGTGGAGCTGAGTGGACTTGCCGATGACTGGTACCAGTGGTGTCAAGATCAGGTGTAAAATCCACAGCAAGAACATTTTCTTGCTATGGATTTCAAGAAAATTTTCTTGCTGTGGATTTCAAGAAAATGTTCTGGCTGTGGATTTCACACCTGATGATGGTTGCTTGTGTTGCAGTCGAAACGTCGTGAGAATAGTTTGACATTTGTATTATTTTATTATTTCCCTTCTACGTGACTTTATCGAAAAAACCAAGAAGATGAATCCCTGCAGTCACGAAAGCTTTAAATCAAAACATGATTCTCATCGTCACCACACGTCACGGCGAGGCTCGCTGGTGGCGATGAACGTGAGATGGACAATCTCGATCTGAAGCTTTCGTGACTGCGGGAATCCATACTCTGTGCTTCTTTCGGTAAAGTCACGTGGGTAGAAAAAAAAATCACGACGTTTCGATCGCAACACGAGCGGTCGTCCTCAGGCGGAAAAAAATCATCCAGCAGTGGAAACTGCTGGACCAGCCGCTGGTTCAGCAGTTCCACTGATGGATGTTTTTTTCCAGATGCTCGTCAAGATGCTCTTCGCCGAGTCGCAGTTTGGTGGCAGTGTCGGCATGCAGCTTCACCGATGGGGAACAGCAACAGACTCCCATTGATAACATTGACACGGAGCACGACGCATGGATTCTCCTTTGAAATTAACATTTAGGGGAAGTTTTATTTTTAAAACAATTGCAGCTAGGTGTAATCTTTGAACAGTCATCAACAATTAAATATTTTCGTTGCCTCAATGTCATTCAGTTGGTTCTGTCGAATTTGTTTTTAGTAAACGTTGACATGAGCCCCACACGAGGAATAATTAAATAAATAAACCCACAGATACTAACGATGATACAATATTCACTTAAAATCATCAACAATTGAAATGGTTTTCATGCAAAGGGGTAAAATCAATCGTATCACCCTCAGCCGAAGTAGGTGGATCTCTTCACAACTTCTGGCAAAACCTCCCGGTGCTGCTGCTGGACGTCTCACAGTATTCAAGTCGAGAATGTCTGAGCGGGTTCCCTCTCCAGCACACACACACAGGCAGCACACACACACACAGACACACACACACACAGACACACACACACACACAGACACAGGCACACACACACAGGCACACACAGAGAGACACACAGACACACACACAGGCACACACACACAGGCAGCACACACAGACACACACACAGACACACACAGACACACACAGACACACACAGGCAGCACACACACAGGCAACACACACAGGCGGTGTGTGTGTGTGTGCTGCACCAGTGACTCGTTGCCACGTTTTGTTTTGGCGACAACCCTATGTCGGGTGGTGGCGAGTTCACGACACATTTCTATTTACGCAATCTCACCCCCAAAAGTCTTCTTTATGATTGAATAGCCCCGTGCCCTGACTTTAGGCCCACCTTGTGTAAAGAAGAGAGATACTAGCATCATCAGATTCCGTTCCCAGTCTGAATAAAGGAGCAGCCCTGCAAGTGCACACCTGGATAGGTGAAGTGGAACGTGCTATGAGATTGTTTAGTTTTTACTGGTAGGAACCTCCTGGTTACACCAGCCCACAGGGGATTATTGTGTGCGTCCGTCGTGCAGGGAGGGGCTGGGTGGGGAGGGAGGGGCTGGTTGGGGAGGGGAGGGTGGGGCTGGGTGGGGAGGGTGAGGCTGGGTGGAGAGGGGCTGGTCACCCCGTGGTGCCCTTATAAAACTCAACGTTTAACCTACTCACGCCGGCTTGTGCCCGTCCCTCACAGTCGGGCATATTTGCGGAATACACCACGCCGCCGTTGACCCTGGCCATTGACCGAGCAACCCAACGTTCCTACCAGCTCCCTCCGCAGGAATGTGTTGTTTTATTTCTCCACCAACGCAAATTAAAGATAGAGAGAGAGAGACAGCTGCCATGATTCCTCTCCTCGACTCTCACAACCCTCCTGCCAACTCGGAGCAGTGGCCGACCTCGTCATCTGCTCTTGTGTGTGATAATAAATAAATAAACAACGGCAAGTTCCGGTGTCGTGTTTCGGATGTTGTAAATTCGCTCGGATTGAACGCACCTTTCTGTCGAAGTAATTCAACTATTATGAATATGCGTCGACATTGCAGAAAATGGGTTTGAGCGATTTTAAACGAGCACTGCCAGTCTTCAGCTCCGGTTAGCACGGTTGGCTACGCGATGTGCGAAGAGAGTTCCACAGACACATACTTCATCCCCCAATGCCCATTCGTCGGTGTTACTGTCTGTTATTAAACGTCTTCTGAACTTCTTCCGACGTTTCAATTCCACTCAAAATTTTTTTTTTTACTCGGAAAATCCCGTGGAGCCAGTTACTCAACGAGCTTCTGTGGCGAGGGTCCACACGCTCGGACTAAGCGAGGTTCTCCCATGGGATACCTTTTCGCAAGTATCAAAGTATGAGGAATAGGTATATGTTTTACCCTTTCTAGCAATAAAACCGGTGTTCAGGTGTTCAAACACCAAATAGACATCTTTTGGCAAGAAACCACACGTATTTGTTCTGAACATGCAAACAAAGAAAAACTTTGCCATATTCCTATTTTTCACACAGGCAAAAGCTACCCCGTGATATAGCTGCTCGCCCCGAGCTAGAAGTGCTCCGATGCGTGTGGCATTGTCTCTGTGCTGTCCGCCGTTTCCCATTGTTCTCTGACCTGACACTGGTGGTGAGACTGGGTCATGAAGAAGGCTGCTGTTGTATCTGGTGTAGGGTGGGGAGGGTGGGGCTGGGTGGGGGGTGGGAGGGGTGGGATAGGGTGGGGAGGGGAGGGTGGGGAGAGGCTGGGTGGGGAGGGTGGGTTGGGTGGGGGGTGAGAGGGGTGGGGCTGGGTGGGGAGGGGCTGGTCACCCCGTGGTGCCCTTATAAAACTCAACGTTTAACCTACTCACGCCGGCTTGTGCCCGCCCTCACAGTCGGCCATATTTGCGGAATACACCACGCCGCCGTTGACCCTGACCATTGACCGAGCAACCCAACGTTCCTACCAGCTCCCTGTGTTGCAGTACCTGATTCCTTGCAAAGGGTCAAACCTAGTCTTGTTGTTTCATAAACGGAGTTATCGTTGGGGTGGAAAGGAGCCCAGCCAGCATCCAGCCAGGAAACTCGAGGCGTACATAATTTTTTTTTAATAGCAGTATGATAAATTACTTTTATATATGGAAAAGTTTAAATGTCAAAGACTGTTGTTAACATCGGTAGCATATCAGCAAAAGAAAAACGTGGGTGGGTAACATCGCGTGTGAAACATCGAACAAGCCGATTATGTACAGCGTAGAGAACTTTGCACACGAAGTCTAGACTTGGCACACGTGTGGCACACACGGAGTTAACACACAAACTCACACGCACGCCGATGCGACCTTAATCATAATAATGATTTCGCGGAGTTGTGAAAATTGTATGGACAGGTCAGATTGATTAACTTGTTGAATGCCAAAATCTGCACGTGTATATCGTTTCAATATATAGGTTTTGGCAGCCAATGTTACGATTAATATATTTTTTTGCGGGGGGGTGGTTTGCGTGACGTAACGATCCGGCCTCACGTGCGTTGTGAACGAGCCCTCCACCACCCGACAGGGCCAAACGACACGCCGGTGATCGCATCGCTCACAGCGCCGCTCGCCGTGGTCGAGTCGACGGGCGATTTCGAGGTTTGTTCCTCGTGAACTCGCCGGTGAGATCCCCCCGAGATCTTCGCCGTCTTCCGCGCACTCCCGATGGCTTTATCGCCAGCGCAGATCCCACACTTTAGGAACGCTCTTGCCGAGAGAGACACAATCGGAGTCGTGAAATGTATCAAAGTCCCTTCTTGAAAACTCTCCTCTGTAAACTGGCCCTGAGCTCTGCACGAGTCCTGGCCGCGTACCCTGCTGGTTCTGCTCATCTCCTCGCTTGCCATACACGCTGGTGGTGCATTGGTGCGGATCTACGGATGAAATGCGCCACCGTACAAATATAAACCATTGTTGATCATGTAAACTATCATTATCATTATTATTGTTAGAAACTGGCGCGTCATTAAACGCCATCTTCTCAGCACTCCGAGGTCAAGGGCTATCTCTTCCTGCGGGGGCGATCGGATTTTTGGCAATACGAGCTCCCAAGACTTTGGAACAACGCGTTGTGCCTTTGCTAACAAGACGATCGGAGCCGTTCGCTAGTCACTAAAGTGCCGTCTCGAAAACTTACTTCTGTAAAACTGCCTTTTACCCACCACCGAATCTTGGCCGTGTACCCTGTGGGTTCTAGTCATCTCCTCGCTTGCCATACACGCTGGTGGTGCATTGGAGGGGGTCTACGGATGAAATGCGTCGTGAAACGCTTGTGCACCACGTGACTATTTAATTTGTTTGGCTGTGTCGAGCGCCACGGTGGCTAGGAGATGTTAACTACCTCGCCTGGTCTACAGGAGGTCGTGGGTTCGATCCCGACCCTGACGCCTGCTGCTGTATATTTGGAGTTTGCGTGTCTCTCTCTCCCCGTAGTCTCGTGTATTTTTATCCGGGTCCTCCGGTTTTTCACTCCACGTTTAGAAACACGCGTTAAGAGTATTTGGCTGCTATACTTTTGCACGTGATAAGCCACTTCGTTGAGCTCTCATTTGTGATAGCCAGGTCGCTTGTGAGAAGAAGCTGAGTAGCTCAGTGGGCCTTACCTGGTAAAATACAAATATGTTCGTTGGTGGAGGGTCTTACGACACAAATGTGTCCATATCGTTACATGGCCTAACCCAAATCTAAATGATACATCGTGTGTGTGCGATGTTAACCTACAGTGCCAGGATCGTAAAACCTAATCTGAACGCAACAGCGAGAGAAAACGCACCTTTTACCAAGTTTCAAATGTCTTCGTTAAAAAATAAACACTACTGGGTTCTTTCGCATACCACCCAATGGGCTCGTCAACTTCATGGTTGACGTTTGTTGTTGTACAAATGCTTCCGCTTTTGACTTTTAAACTTCGTGTCTACCAAAAAACGACGACGATAACAAAACAAGAAAACGACGACAGGGATACACGATTACAAAGGAGCACGAGAAAACCTCTGAGATGTCACATGTCCAACCACCCTCCACTGACAACCACAACTCGTGAACACAGTCACCAGCTCTTGTAGATCCCTTCCCTGGGCAGTGCCCTCCACGCGGTCTCAAGGTTTCGCTCGTGAGCTCTGGCCGCTGAGCCGAGAGTCTCTGACGAACCCGGGTTCCAATCCAGGCAGCCGCCTGCGTCTAAACCGAGCGTGGTGCCGAGTTGACTGGCCTCGGCTCCAGATCGGTAACCAATCTCCACAATTAAATTTGGTTCTGCGATTAATTCGGTTGAAATTGCAGGTACGAGACTTTAATAATATTCGGTCCCGACTGTTTGTGCGACGAAATCTCACTCTCACGTGGCAGAGTGGGGGGGGGGGGGGGTGATCTCTGCGTGTGGACCAGAGATCACTTTAAAGGATGGGGAATATCAGAGCTAGTTCTGTGATATCCGCATCAGTGGGCCGTTCTCTCTAACACGAAGGCTTTGCACTGCTCCGCCAGTTCGGAGTGGATTGTTCCCTTCGTGACCTGAACACGACACGACCGGGAGATGAGATCCGTTGGTCTCTTGGAAAGCGTTCTCCTTGAAACATTAACAATGCACCGATACTCATAATGTCCTACTTTAATAATAATATACGGGGCGGTCCATCTATAGATACCCCGGCTACAATACCAGGAGGTGTAATATTTGCGGTGGGAAACAATACAGCCACCGTGATTGCAAAGCCTCAACGCGTCTCTCCCGCCGATGGCGACGCGACGCATTGCACCACGATCGCTCCCTCCCCTTGCGAGGCACCGAGTCACCGCTTCCACAGCACGGACCAATCAGCCGCCCAGAGGAAAGTCAAGAAGAGTATTTAAAACGAGTGCGGAATATCCATCCACAGTACAGGCTCCTGTTTGGGCGAGATCGCGTAAATGTATGAATGTGTCGTTAAACCCGCCACCACCCGACACGGCCAACTAGTCAGGGTTAGTGTCACGTCAACAGAACCTGCCAACTCGTCACTAGTACAGCACTAACCGGCGAGCTTGCACAATGCGCACGCACAATGTACGTTGATTACCATTTACATAACCCACACGGCAGTGGTTACTACGCATTCATTGATGACCCTTTCGCCCCACAGCGCACAATAAGCGCACACAAGTGACGTCATCACACCCACGCCTCTCTTCAAGGAACGACTCGGGATGATTTCTCCACGAGTCTGGCTGTCGCCTGATGAAGCTGGTTGTAATTACTGGCGAGACGTCGCGGTACTCGGATTGTCAATGTTGTGGCCTTGCTCTCTGACACACAACCGGTTAGTGCTGTACTAGTAACCAATTGGCACGACACATTTATATATTTACGCGATCTAACCCAAAAAACCTCTGCTATGGATGTGTTAAACTGGTATATCCATAATTGAATCTCCACGTATTGTAGCCTGCCCTGAAGCTGGGACACACACACCTGAGCAATCAGTTGCACAACCAAACCGCTCTCGGAATCTTGCAACTCAATCGTCGCCCGTGACTGCTTTGTCCACGTCTGAGCAATCGGTTGCGCGACGAGGAAATCAAACACCGTGTCCGGGATCGTGACGACCGTTCACAGGCTGGCAAAGATGAAAAACGTCGCCCCAAATGTCCGAGCAGGTCGCCTGCCAGTCGACTCTGCTGTCTCCACCGTGGTCAGCGATAGGCGGCTGCAGAGATGCCCACGTGCACGGGATGTGGTTGCGCGCGACCAAGTTGCGCAACCGATTGCTCGGGTGACGACTTGGCTTCAAGTGCCGTGCAGTCACGCACTCAGCCCCGGTCAGTGGGACCACGTCAGCCTGTCACAAACCAGCAGCTCTGACACGGACGTGTTCACCTCTCCACCGTTGACCGTAAGCCATCTCCGAAAACGGGAGGTTATATTCAAAAGACGTGGTTTCAATCGGTGCCCTTTCAAACATTTTTTTTATACACATCAACAACGACGAACACCGACATGGCTGATCAGTAAGCACAGTGAAACATTACCACGTGTGATATATGGCTGCTGCTGCTGCTGTTGTTCCTGCTTCTCTCAAGCGACACGACAATTTGAAACGCACGGGGGGGGGGGGGGGGGGGCGGCGGGCAAAAACCCTCCTCTGTCTCGTTTCGAATTCTCAGCGCTCGTGGACGGCTCTGCGGGTGGAACCGCCTCGCCCCGCCCCGCACGTCGACGTACAGGTCGAGTGACTTTGCCTCGGAGGGCCGCGGCACGAATCCCAACGACGAATTTCCTTTTTTGCCGTCGAAAGCGCCACCGGGGACAAGTCCGGCTGCGTCGGGGTCCCGGTGGGCCGGGTGGACGGGCGCCACCGCGACCCGGCACGCCGCTCCGTGCCGGTCGGGGCGCAGAGAGAACGCATCCCGGCTCGCCTCTCGCCCCGCGCACGAGCCCGCGTTACGGGTGCCCCGGTCCACCTCGGCGCGGCACCAAAGCTTCGTGGCCGCCCTCACCAGCCCGTGCCACGGGGGGCGACGGCCTCGCGCCTCTCTCTCTCTCTCCGAGCGTCTCGGCCAAGCCGGCACGGCTCCCGCCGAGGTCTGGCGGCGGGACGGCCCGCGAAGTGGTCGTCTCGTGGCTTAGTCATCCGGGGGGGGGGGGGGGGGGGCACGGGAACGGTGCGATGGCTTGTCGAGGAGTGAGTCGTTCCTCGGGTCTCCGATGTGTTCACATTGGTTTTTTTGTTCTCAAAGGAGAGCAGACGACTTTTTCGTAACGCGCTACGGCGCACGAGTCTTCTCGTACGTTTCTATTTTCTTTGTTTTGGAAGTCCGCGCGGCGTTCTAGCGATCCGTCGACAACCGTGAGGATAACCCAGCGTCGCCTCCACGTGCGCACGGCGAACGCCGGAGTGCTGATCACATGCAGCAATGTACACGAGCGTGATATGTGTGGCTCACAGGTATCGGCGGCTGCGATTAAATGAGAGGCGATTCTGACAAAGCCCTGTGCGCTGTCGCATGCACAAAGTTTTCCGACCCGCAGGTCGGAATCCGGATACGTCTGGCGATTTCGCTCTTGCCCCAACCGCGTCCTTCCGTAGTGCCCTCGATTCGTCACGCACGACCCCACACTCTTCACTTTCCTCTTCGACGTTCTTCTGACCGTACGAGGCGCGGACGGCCGGCGGCTTGAACCCACGAGGGTGTGTGAGTGAAATGCGGCGATATCAAAAAAACGAATGTGCTCACTCGCGCCACGCCAACACACACACACACGCACGTGCACACACGTATCACACACACAAACAGATCACACACACAAACAGATCACACACACGCGCGCGTGCTTCCCAGAGACGGGATCGTTGGTGGCGGGCAGGTCTTCATGCGTGCAGCGTAAACGACACACGCACAAAGGTAAACGCTGTGTCCCCAAAACCCAACCGGCCGATTGCATGCGCGTTACGGGCACGTCGGTAGTGGTGGTGATAGTGGTGTACCGCGTCAGGAGATTCTTGACGATTCTGTCGGACAATGTTCCTTTCTGTCCGATTTTTTTTGCCAAAAACTTGGCAACGTCGCCGCGAGCCGCCCACGACATGGCAAACCGAGGAGGGGCGGTTTCACATCGGCTCCGTCACGACGTGAAACCCGGCCGCTTGCCAATGTAACTTTCCTTTTCACGTTTAGCGACCCTCTTCTTCGCGGCGACCCCTTTCGCGCCGCCACCGCAGCGGCGCGCGAGACCACCTCCCAAAGCCGCCCGCTCCACCCGCCTCCACCGCCTCCCAAAGCCGCCCGCTCCACCCGCCTCCACCGCCTCCCAAAGCCGCCCGCTCCACCCGCCTCCACGCACGTGTCCCACGGCCCACGCGCGGCCCTCCTCCGTCAGTTCAGGTGGACGGCGCCCTTGTTCCTGGGCGTCTTCTTGAGGTAGGTGGCCCAGTAGACGAGGTTGAAGATTCCGAAGAGCACGGGGAAGACGATGCGCGACAGCTTGTCCACGCGGCTCACGCTGTTGTACGTCTTCTTGTTCTCGGCCGCGGCGGCCGGCGCCGGCTTGTCGCCCGCCCGGCCCGCCTGACCGCGGGCCCCGACTCCCGCCGGGCCGCCGGCCGAGGAGGAGGACGCCGCCGCCGCCGTCGCGCCGCCGCCGCCGGAAGGCTGGCGGCCCGGCCCCGTGACGCCGACGCTCCGCGACACGGTGGGGAGGCCGCCGCCGCCGACGCCGCCGCCGCCGCGCCTGGTGGTGCCGACCGGGCCGCCCGCGTAGCCCGAGGCGCCGACGCTGTAAGTGCTCCTCTTCTTGCGAGCGACGGCGCGCTTCGATTTCTTCTGAGGGCGCAGACACGGCAAACGAGAACGACGGCGACGGGAAACTCGGACAAGCGGCGCCCGTCGGTTCGACGCCCAATTAGAGGCCGGCGCGTCGGGTGGAGGCACTTGCCAATGAGAGGCGTCGTGCGTGCAACGCTCGTCGGCGGGGGTTGGCCAATCATTGCACAGTAGGAACGCAGAACTCGGGCGATTGTTGGCGCCGGTTCTGGCCGCACTTCCCATTCGTATGAATGCACCTCCCGCGTGTTGAATTTCTTTCGCACCGTACGTAGCCAACTGTGCTAACCGGAGATGTGAGACCCGGTTTGTGGCTTCCTGGGTACGTAATGACGATCGTCGTCATCTGGTCCCCCGAACCTGATTGGCTCGCAAGTGACGACATCGCATTTATCCCTCGTCCATTTAAGACCGAAACAGAAAGAGGATTTCTCCACAACTGTGGCTGGTGGTTGTTATTGTAATTACCGGCGAAACGTCACGGCTACTCGAATTGCAAACTTCGTGGCGTTTACTCTCCCGACACACGACCGGCGTGCGAGCCGAACTCGCCGCTAATCGGCACGTTTAGTTTACGCGACACAAACCTCACCGGCTGGCGGCCATGTTTAACGACACATTCATATCTACGCGACGATCTAACTCAAAAGAAAACCCCCCGCCCTCTATTACGGCTCGTCATTGATTACCATTAACATCATAATCAGCAAGCCACCCTATTCTGCAGGGGAAAATATTCTTAGGGGCCCCCTCCCGGAGGTGGCGGGGGGGGGGGGCGCTGGCTCACCTCCTTGTTCACCACGGCCTTGCCGTCCCAGGCCCAGGCCCGCTTGGTGAAGTAGTTGACGGTGGCGAACTCGATGAGCGCCGAGAACACGAAGGCGTTGCACACGGCGATGAACCAGTCCATGGCGGTGGCGTAGGCCACCTTGGGCAGCGAGTTGCGGGCGCTGATGCTGAGCGTCGTCATGGTAAGCACCGTGGTGACGCCTGGCACGGCGGGGGGGCAGAGGGGGGGCAGAGGGGGGGCAGAGGGGGGGGCAGAGGGGGGTGACAGGGGGGGGGCAGAGGGGGGGGGCAGAGGGGGGGGGGGCAGAGGGGGGGGCAGGGGGGGGGGCAGGGGGGGGGGGCGGAAGGGAGAAACATCGTCGCCGTCGTCGCCGGCGGCAACATCGACAACGTCGTCGTTATTGAACGAGCGCACGGTGGGCGGAGGGGCCGTACACACGTCGAGACGCACGTGGCGGCGACGGTGAACCAAGAGGGTGAACATTGCCAGGGTGAACATTGCCAGGGTGAACCAGGAGGGTGAACCAGCGAGGGTGAACCTTGCCAGGGTGAACCTTACCAGGGTGAACTTTGCCAGGGTGAACCAGGGAGGGTAAACCAGGAGGCTTGCGCCGCTACCAATTAGGAACAATACATTTATTTTTTCTTCATCAAAAGCATTTCAGTTCAGCGAATGCAGCTCGAACGTAACGGTACGTGAATACAGCGCAACGCGTTACGAGGCTAGGTTAGTGAAGGTAAATTGTGCGTGCCATGCCAAGTACAAATATCTGCGTAACTTTCATGTGTTTGCACCTTTTCTCCTATTTCATTCACCTCGTGTCTTCGCCTCACGAGATTTGGTGTCTATTTTGACTTCTCACAGAGCGCTGCACAACCCCCGTGTTGGAGAACGGCCCGCTGAAGGTGATATCACAGAACTACTTGCGAGTTACATTCAGACGAATTCTCACGTGACTATATCTACGTATAACCGAGTAGCCCTTAGAAAAGGACAGTGACCGGATGTGGGGTGGCCGTGGTTGTCCCAACACTCTGAGACATCCACAACATTTCGGAGATGCCGCCGGCGATTCTTTGACCACTCTGCACGCAGCTGTCGAGCTCAGCCCCGGAGGCCCAAGGCGCCGAGCGGCCGTACGCACGCGGTCTTGCTGACACCGACAAAAACACATTTAGCCTGTGAGCCAGGGGTCCCCAACCCCCGGGCAGCGGACCGGTACCGGTCCGTGGCCTGTTAGGAACCGGGCCGCACAGCAGCAGGAGGTGAGGGCGGTGAGTCCGCGCGTGGAACCCGCCCCCATTGTTTAATTATTCACCACTTCCATCCGTGCCTCTTTCCCGCACTGCGCACTCGTCTCAGCCACAGTGTTGGAGAGGCCACACGCTCTAACTCCTAGTAGCCAACATGAATAAAAGGGGGAAAGCCCCAATGATGACCCCCCCCCCCACCCCCGGTCTGTGAAAAAATTGTCTTCCACGAAACCGGTCCCTGGTGCCAGAAAGGTTGGAGACCGCCGCTCCAGACAACCAGCACGTGCACACTGAGAGTGCACGTGACCAACCGCATCGGCCCCGTCTCCTGCCGGCACTTGGCAGGACTCTCCTGAAAACAAAATTCATCTTGACGCTATACTGGCTGGTAGCAGTAGCAGCAATAATAATAACAACATGCTATTTTACTGCCATGAATGTCCACGTGATAAGCCACTTCGTGGAGCTATCATTTGTGGCCAGGTCGCTTCTGAAAAATACTTTTAGTGGGCTTTGCCTGGTAGCGTCGAGATGATTTAATTTTATTTGCATGTTTTTGTTTACTTTTCTCGCACGACCATCATGTTTTTGTATTGTCAGTTTAACACGTAGACTTTCACGACCGATATTACGCATAATATGTATTTTTGGGTTATATCGCGTAAATATAAATGTGTCGTTAAACTCGCCACAGCCAATTCGTTACTAGTTCAGCTCTCATCTGCTGATGCCAGTTATAATTGCCGGCGAGGCGTCACGTTACTCGCATTGTAAATGTAAATGTCGTGGGTTTACTCTCCAATGCACGAGTGCGTGCTGAACTAGCAACGATTTGGCACGTGTTGTCTACGTAACAAACCTCACTAATTGGCTGTAGCGGGTGGTGGCGGTGTTTAGCGACGCATTTATATATCTCCGCGTTCTAACCGTAAAAAAAACACTAATGTGGATGATGATGACGCAGAGGATGACAGAATGAATGGCAACAATGCCGGGCTATTCCTGCGTCTGCGCTCTGGTGCACACGAGTGCGCAAGTGGGTCAGCGCGTTACGCAAGCGGCCCCTACTTCTCGACTATGTCTAATCCTGACCAGGTGCAGTGCCCACTTGAGCAAGGGACCCGCCATCACGAATGATCGCTCAACGAAGTGGCTTGTCATCATCATCGCGGGGAAATTGAAAGCAGCCAAATATTTGAAATGCGCACGCCGATTATAAACGTGGAGGGGAAACCCGGAGGGATCCGGAGAAAAATCCACGCGACCACGGGAAGAGTGGAGACGCGGAAGGGCGCATTGACAAAGTAATTTGCATATTGATATGCAATTTACTTTGTCAAGGCGCCCTTCCTCCCCTAACCCAGCTTAAATATACGCTGCCAAGCTTGGTGGTGTTCATTCAGACGCTGTCTTTCCGACAGACCTGTTCTTCACCTGAGGACGGCTGCTTGCGTTGTGGCCGAAACGTCGTGAGAATTGTATTTTATTATGTTTTATTTTTATTATTTTATTATTTCCCTTCTACGTGACTTTACCGAAAGAACCAAGAAGATGAATCCCTGCAGTCACGAAAGCTTTAAATCTAAAATTCTACCTTTTACACTCCACTATAAACTAAATTATTTTGTATTTTATCGAGTAAGGCCAACTGAGCCATACAGCTCTTTGTCAGAAGCGACCCGGCTGTCACCAATGATATCCCAATGAAGTGGCTCATCACGTGGACATGTCTTGCAGCTAAATACTCTAAACACGTGATGTCGATTCTATACGTGGAGGGAAGATCCGGAGGGATCCGGAGTAAAATCAATGCAACCACCGGGAGAGAGAGAGAGAGACACGCAAACTCCAAATATACAGCAGCAGCAGGCGTCAGGGTCGGGATCGAACCCACGACCTACTGCATACCAGGCGAGGTAGTTAACATCTCCTAGCCACCGTGATGATGATGAGAGAGAGAGACACGCAAACTCAAAATACACAGCAGGCGTCAGCGTCGGGATCCAGCCCACGACCTCCTATAGACCATGCGAGGTAGTTAACATCTCACCACGGAGAGAGATACACGCAAACTCCAAATACACAGCAGCCGTCAGGATCGGGATCGAACCCACGACCTCCTGTAGACCAGGCGAGGTAGTCAACATCTCCTAGCCACCGTGGCGCCGCGCAGCCTGAATTTTGTGTTTAGTTTATCCTCCCCCCCCCACCACACCTCCGATGAGCACGGTTGGCCACGTGACGTGGGAGGTGAGGACACCAGTGAACGACTTGCTGTGCCGAGCACATCTACACCGCCGGCTGGATCGAGGCGGTGAGGTCGGAGGGGGGTTTCAGAAACTTGCCCCCCCACTCGTGCCATCTGCCGTGCCGGGAGAGAGAATCGCAGCGGCGTGTCGGCTACGGCACCAGCGTGGCAGTGGGCTTTTTCACTGTCTTGTTTGTTGTTGTTGTTGTACTTTTTCCCCAATTTGATTCCAATTACGTCTTCATCTCACGCGATGTGGCGTCTATTTGGATCTCTCACAGGGCACTGCATAACCCCCCCCCCCACCGTGTTAGAGAACGGCCCGCTCAAGGTGATATGGCAGACTTACTTCAGTTACATCCAAAGTGACTTCTTATTACATCCACGAGGGGGCAGCACTTTCATACGTAACGTCACATCGAAGTCCACCACGTGGCGGTCAAGCCATCATCATCATCATTAATGCCATTTTAAATTGCACAGAAGCAATTTTTTGCCACATTAAGTGTAACATGTAATTGGACGCATTGGGGTTTTTGCACACTCATTGATTGCAGGACTCTCAGATCGTCAATCTCGCTTGGGAACCCGGTCTGCTCACAGATTGGAATGTAGGGGGGGTGTCTGGTGCCAGGTCCCCGATTCCCAGCCCATCGGGGCCACCTCTACTAAGAGAGACCCTCATGAATGAGGATACAGTCGTTTAATTACTTATCATGATTCTGGACCACGATTTATGTAGGGGAGTGCGAGGGAGTGCGAGGGAGTGGGGAGGGATTTAAGAAACTTGCACCGTTGTTTAACTACCGCTCTGGGAGACCAAATCAAACCCAGCGACCTCTGGATTCCGAGTCTAACATGCTGACCATTACACACCACTGTGACAGCATCCCTCAGCATGGATATATATATTTGATTCATATCAATTTGTTTTTGACCGCCGTGCCGAGAGATTGAGTTGAACTGGCGACCTCTGGACCGCGAGGCGTGGCAGCGGCTATCTCTGCGTTTTTGTAAAACTGATGTGAAATTGACTCGGGAGGTGAGGCCGTTTGTCTCCTGCCTTGGCAGCCAGCCGTGAGCTCTGAGGAGCGATCGATGGCGGAAAGTCAGGGGCTTCAACATTTTCCAGCGATGAAGAGGTCAGGGAGGTTATTGTATGACCCCCCCCCCCTCCGGATATCGCCTGCATCTCTGGTGTCAGACCGACAGCGCTGACCCTCATCGATTTGAGAGTTTTGACACCAAGCGCGTCTTCGCTGTCACAATTGAGCCATGCGTGGTGGCGCCTGCGGTGGCGTTATTCCATTTTTGGGGCGTCGAGGTAGTGGCCTCATAAAGCCCTTTGTTATAACATCATATCTATCTTTAAAACGGACTTCCTGCCGGATTGTTATACGTTCCTTAACCACAATCATCCACTGCCGCAGTGCACCATGAGATATTTTTATGCCTAAATCCCACGCGTGAACCACCACCAACCAATTCTAACGAAGCATGATCAAGTTAAAAGCCCGATATGCCGTGCCTCGCAGCTATTAACAAAAATCTTACAAAGTCCTCTTCCAGCATGCGTTGGCATGATGAATTTTTTAAACGGATAAAGTGCCAAGCGCACGGTAGACTTGCAGCCGTACGCTTCTCCGGGCTGCGATTATTTAAAAAAAAGATCTCCCTTCCCGCTGCCTGGGGGCGAGACCGTTCAGGTGCCGCTTGAGTTGCCTGCACGCGCGGCGATTCCCGTGCTGAAGCACCGGAAAATGTCATCCCGTCAGCCGTTCTCGGGATTTTCAGAATAATCGGCGTGTGCAAAACACATTCATCCGCGCTGCGAGACGGACAAAAATAAACGTGGTCGTCATCTCCCGTTGCTTGAATGAGCATTTCTGCGTTCGCGCTCTTCCTATTTATAGCCACGCTGCAAGAGTCAGTGGTGGCAATTCCACGTTCCTATGGCGGGTGGTGGTGGGGGGAGAAGTCTCTCCATAGGGCAAAGCACCGTTGCTTTCACGCACAAAGTTTGCATGTTGAAAATGATGCCGCTCGCCCAGTCGTTCTTAACCTCTGCTGCAGCCTTGCACCTCTTGCGTTCTCAATCGTAAAAACATTGTAGAATGTTAATGAATACAGAGGCTTTGATGAAACAAATTAGTTGTTACTTACGTGCCGGTGTTTGCATTTTCGATGATTTACCTTCTAAATAAAGATGTCCATGTCTCACACCCCCCGGGGTGCGTGATGCACCCCAGGTTAAGGACCCATGTGCGAGACAATATTGGTTCTGGAGAGCCAGCGGGCTGACGGGATGAAGCAGATTTGTTTTTATTATATTTATGAGCCAGAATGGAGTTCTGTTGACAAGTATTATCACGCACAGTGCTCCCTGCGTCTGCAATCCACCGCCACTGATGCACATGGTTCACTTTAACGCAAGCCGTGTGGGGAATTGCATAATAAAAGAGAGAGAGAGAGAGATGCACGGTCTTTGCTAATTTTATCTCCAAATATATGAAAGGCAAAGTTGTGAATGTGTGTGTCTGTTCAAATTGTTCAGCGTACTTCCCGACATGCAATATACTGGAAATTTGCCATGTGGGTACTTTCCAGACTGTACACCATGCAAACATTATTAAAATACACTTTTGTTATTTTTTTTGGGGGGGGGGAGCTCAGTAAAGCATGTATTTTTTGCACGGCAAGTGAGCTGTGACGTCACATCTGTCACGTGACCCGCGCATGTGGAAGCGACACGCAGTGTAGTGTAGTGGTTAGCGCGCTGCGCTACGAACCCGGCGACCCGAGTTCGATTCCCGCTCACGGCCACCACCGGTGACGATTATTTGAACCGGTCCTGGGCCTCCCCTAGGTCGACTCAGCCTCAAACAATTAACTGGTGTGGTGTGTGAACATCGCCACTGGGGAGACAAGGGCGGCCAGTGAATCCAAGTCCCGGGCGAAGCCGGGTAATAAAGCTAGTACATTATAACAAATGTAAATCACTGATAACGGTAGGCGGCGTCTTTAATCATGTCACTCTGACATGACAGCCTCGTCCACGGGGTACGCAATGATCACAACTCACTGGGTGTGTTTGTGATAATCACCAATGTCAATTCAACCGTTAATGATCAATACGAGTGTTGCGACTAAATTAACGAGGTTTTGTGCCTTTGTAACTTCCGTACTTTTTTTCTAGATTTGAAGCTTTCGTGACTGCAAGGATTCATACTCTTTGTTCTTTCGGTAAAGTCACGTAGGTAAAAAATGAAATTAAAATTAATAAAAAATAAAATAAAAATCACGACGTTTCGGAGGCAACACAAGTCTCCGTCATCAGGTGGGACCGTCACAGCCAGATTTACTGCATCAATGCATCAATGCAGCAACCCCTTACCAGTGCCCTACCTTATTACAGACCAACTCAGACTTTATTGGTCACCCCGTGCCCCTTATACATCTCAATGTTCATCCTACAAAGTCCCATCACAAGGGAGAAACACAAACAAATAGACAAAAAATGTCGCCCGTATAGAAACGGCTGTCGACCGTATGGACCTGAACAAGAACACAGGGTAAACCGTGTGGATTGACAGCTGTGCCTCTTTCCATGGACACAATCGAGGCCATGTGGAGAAGAGACTGAACAGAAAGCTTCGTAGTTAATAGCATCCCTCCTGCCGTCTAAATAAAGACTGCGACTCTGATATGCGACATCCTGATCTATGCAATTCCCGATGAGACGTAGGTGGTAAGTGCAAGACCAGATGAACTCGCTCACATGACATCATTCTAAGGCGAGATATTCGTTCGAGTGTAATCCCTAGAAGTGTGAGATTGCCCCATGGTTTTGTAGGGATGTGCCGGCCACGGCGACGGAAACGGCCACCTTCATACGTCGTGACTTCTGACAACGTTACGAGTCGCGAGACTTTTAGGGGTTGAGTCGTAGGTCGTGGTGAACCCATCCATCGTTCGAGTAACTTTTAATAGTGCTGCTTGTTGCTGGCTGTGTGCAGTTTTGGGGCCTTTTGGGCCCGCACCCCGCAATCGTGGTAATGAGAACACACCGGTGAAGTTTGGTCATCAAGCGTCCACTCACCAAACACGGTCCGAGCTGGGACGGACTCTCTGTTGAGCCAGAAGGAGACCTGCGAGAGGATGACGGTCATGATGCAGGGCAGGTACGTCTGGATGACAAAGTATCCGATCTTCCGCTTCAGGTGGAATTCCGTCACCAACACGACGTACTCCCCTGCAAGTGCACACATGTGTAGTGAGTTCAACTGAGTCGCAGGCAACACATGTATTGATGCCAACACAAAGGGGCAACTGCCCCTTCACCAGATACCAACCGATGGTGGTGGACCACCAGGCTAACTACACACTATAGTGATGGACCACCAGGCTAACTACACACTATAGTGATGGACCACCAGGCTAACTACACACTGTGGTGGTGGACCACCAGGCTAGCTACACACTGTGGTGGTGGACCACCAGGCTAGCTACACACTGTAGTGGTGGACCACCAGGCTAACTGCACTAGCTACACTGGGAGTAGCTACAACGGACAGGACCCCAACTTGGGTCCAGGTCCACGTGTGGGTGACGCTTCTGGGGCGTGGAACGTAGATTCTTCAGGGTAACCACAGCAGCCGGTGCCTCTCGGGGACCCGGCTTGTATCCTCCGTGGTGTGGCTGGCTCCGCCCTTAGCCACGCCCACCTTCTAGAACCCTCGAGCAGGATCTCGGCCCTGACACGTGACCACCCCTAGCCCCCACCTGGGGGCCCTGTGCAGACTTTACCGGTCACGTGTCCTTCGGGGTCAGCCAGAGTGCCAAGGCCCTTAGTAACCCCATTCCAATGGCCGGCACTCTCGCGCCCTATCCTGTAGGGGTCGGCACTGCATGCAGAGCGTGGTGCCACTCAGCGCTGCCAGTCAGCGCTCACCGAGCCCCTCTATGGCCGGTACTGCACCCACATCCACGTGGTGCCCGCGATGTCGATACATCTCTCTAGTGCCGGCATTACACAGTGACATCCGCGATGTCGCTACGCATACACAAAGCCTCAACACACCGTCGCGGGCACGTGCTGTTAGCGAACACGTACGAAGGCCGGTATGGCAGATGCGGGGATGAGCGGCCCAGCACCATGCCTAGCCGCCGATGTTTATACACCACGCAAGCTACTCGTTTCAGTCCGAGTCGATCTAGGGGAGACCCTGCAGGACCGGCTTTAGACATTAAACCCGGCCGGCCTGCCTGCCGGGTTGGTAGCGCGGCACGTTGAGCGACGCGCGGCCATTCGCACAGAACAACGGTGGCCAGGCCAGGGGCACTTTGACGACACGTGACATGGGCCACGGGACAAGACACGGACGCGATTGGTTAACGGTACGACCCAGCGGACGCATCACCTGCACTGTGCCACCCGTCTGTCCCTGAGGCCACGCCGCACGTGACAAACGCCACGTGCTCATGACTTGGCGAATGTGCTCCGTGCCAGGCTAGGTGCACCGTTGATGCCACGTGTGGCAATGGGAGAGACCCCAGGTGTTACGAGTTCACAGACTCGGAGTAATTTGCTGACAAGGTGCCTCACCTATACCCCCCCCCCCCCCCCACTGCGCGCACACTCTCAATTACACGCACTCACTCACGTCCCAGTGTCTTTTTTCAATGACCTGGCCGCTGCGCGCTGGCTGCGTGTATGGAGAGCGAGTCATCCATCCACTCCGTCGCCATGACGAGTGGCCGCTATTGTGAGCACTGCCCGGAGTGTGGCTCACAACGACTGCAAAAGCACGCGATGTCCTCTTCGGTTTACCTCCCTGTGTATATTTTGTTCGGCCAGTTTCGTCCCCACTGGGCTATCGGTGTCACAAATTGACCGCTTGGAACTCCTTTAAAACCACGTCAATGTAATAATAGCGAGCGAGCGAGCGATGTTTTTTCGGTCATCATTTGGCGACGTCGTTGCGTGGGTAGCGGTGCAAGGGCACTAATGGCTACGGGGTCGCTGGAAACACGCTCGTCAATAAACACTGTGCGGCCTGATAAATAAATGTTTCATTTCGGGGCAATGGGCCGTTCTTCACAGCACTCCACTATGGCTTCTCGACGTGCTGGTATTAACCAAAACATCACAATGCTAGAAACAATAATAAAGAAATCACCTTAAATTGACTCAATTTGGATCGCACACACAGCGTCAACGTCGCCCCACCGCTACTGAAAAGCACTGGGACCGTCCAAAAAACACACAGACTCGCTCCTGTCCAGTTCAGAGGGAAGCTTTTCCGCGTAAAACAAGAGTCAATGAAAACAAACCAAACTACGGAGAGTGGCAGCGGAACGCAGGCGCGCGCTGCTCCACCCAGGCGACAAACCTGTGCTGGACTTGATGTTGGAGGTGCTCGCCGTGTAATGCATCAGCTGGTACTGGTTGGTGCGCGAGCCGTCCTCGGCCACTTCCACCGAAGAGTTGGCGCCGTTCTTCCACCTGTAGATCACCTCCTTGTTGGTGTAGGCGTCTGCTGAGCGTGCATCAGTCACAGCCACCGCAACCCCCACGGTTGTCATTCACCGCGGTTGTCATTCACCGCGGTTGTCATTCACCGCGGTTGTCATTCACCACGGTTGTCATTCACCGCGGTTGCCATTCACCGCGGTTGCCATTCACCGCGGTTGTCATTCACCACGGTTGTCATTCACCGCGGTTGTCATTCACCGCGGTTGTCATTCACCGCGGTTGTCATTCACCGTGATTGTCATTCACCGCGGTTGCCATTCACCGCGGTTGCCATTCACCGCGGTTGCCATTCACCGCGGTTGTCATTCACCGCGGTTGTCATTCACCGCGTTTGTCATTCACCGCGGTTGTCATTCACCGCGGTTGTCATTCACCGCGGTTGTCATTCACCGCGGTTGTCATTCACCGCGGTTGTCATTCACCGCGGTTGCCATTCACCGCGGTTGCCATTCACCGCGGTTGTCATTCACCGCGGTTGTCATTCACCGCGGTTGTCATTCACCGCGGTTGTCATTCACCGCGGTTGTCATTCACCGCGTTTGTCATTCACCGCGGTTGTCATTCACCGCGGTTGTCATTCACCGCGGTTGTCATTCACCGCGGATGTCATTCACCGCGGTTGTCATTCACCGCGGTTGTCATTCACCGCGGTTGTCATTCACCGCGGTTGTCATTCACCGCGGTTGTCATTCACCGCGGTTGTCATTCACCGCGGTTGTCATTCACCGCGGTTGTCATTCACCGCGGTTGCCATTCACCGCGGTTGTCATTCACCGCGGTTGTCATTCACCGCGTTTGTCATTCACCGCGGTTGTCATTCACCGCGGTTGTCATTCACCGCGGTTGTCATTCACCGCGGTTGTCATTCACCGCGGTTGTCATTCACCGCGGTTGTCATTCACCGCGGTTGTCATTCACCGCGGTTGTCATTCACCGCGGTTGTCATTCACCGCGGTTGTCATTCACCGCGGTTGTCATTCACCGCGGTTGTCATTCACCGCGGTTGTCATTCACCGCGGTTGTCATTCACCGCGTTTGTCATTCACCGCGTTTGTCATTCACCGCGTTTGTCATTCACCGCGGTTGTCATTCACCGCGGTTGTCATTCACCGCGTTTGTCATTCACCGCGGTTGTCATTCACCGCGGTTGTCATTCACCGCGGTTGTCATTCACCGCGGTGATGCCGGCCGGCCGATCACAAACCCCATGGCGTAGGGCGGTGACGGAAGTACAATGGCACCTTTCTTTGCCAGTATCGACGAATGAATAATAAGAAGAGGCTTTAACCCTTTCTGGCAATAAAACAGGAGGTGATCATTGGTTTTTTACCCTTTTATCTGGCAACAAAACTGACACCTTTTTTTACGAGGAGACATATTTGCATAGACCACAATACCTGCAGTCATAATGCAAACAAAAAACATATCTCTGATAATGTATGCACTGTCCTTGAAGTTGATTTGTCCACACCCGAGACAGCTTTCCTTAGAGCCTAGTCTCACATGCAGGTATTGTGGTCTATGCAAACATGACTCCTCGTAAAAAAGTGTCAGTTTTGTTGCCAGATAAAAGGGTAAAAAAACAGTTATATTTTTTACTGGCAAATGAGGTTCCAATGGTGTAAAAACAAAAGGTGTTAAGACGTTGCGACACCCAAATAGACGCCTTTGTGCCAGGAATCAAGAACTGCATTAAGCACGCACAGGACTTGCGGTGAACATACATACAGACACGCTGTGATAATCATCTATGCACTGATCTTGTAAATTGATTGGCCTACACCAGAGACAGCCTTCTCGTCTCACCAGTGTCAGAGCAGAGAACGCCAACAGGCGAACAACACCAAGTCAATGCACGTGTCAGAGCACTGAGAGCTCGGGTTGAGCTCTCAGCGGCAGTGAGTTGGCCGTTTTATTGCAAAGGTTCGCAGTTCGAATAACGCGGGCCGCCCCGGTTAACGCCGCGGCGCGCATTAACCGCGGTGAATACATTCCACTTGCCGCCTGCCTCGCATTGAACGTTAAAAAGATCGCACGACGCCATTTGAAACGAGCGGGCCATTCGTGCGGTCCCGTGTCACGGTGCGACTTTGCTCAATTCAAATGACCTGCAAATCAGTCAAATTGGGATTACGCACTGTCGATTCGCAGGCCCTGCGCCGAGTACCATCTCAGGCTGCACGGGTACAGCTGCCTCTGTGGCCTGGCCCCTTACGGAGGCGTCGAGACGAGAGGAGAGGCGGTGCACCGCGAGAAGCGAAGCCGCGCGTTTAAAGCACTCCCAGACGCCCCGGGCGTAAAAGATCGGCGGTCTCTATTGCTGAGCACGTTCTCGTAGTTGTCACGACTACCGCGCTCGTAACGACTCGCTGACACGCTCGGCAAGAACACCGCGGACCTGAAGCAGAAATAGGCGACGCTTTTAGGTGTAATCTTCCTTCTTCACAGGGCGAGAGGATTGCGTGACAAACACCCACGGTGATGGGGTCACCCCGTGCAGCGTGTCAAGTAGCTTCGAACGAATCTTTCGCACGGGGCGTTCTACACCGGGTTCTCCACGATTCCTCCAGTACGATGTAAAACGCCAACTGTTTAAACGGACACGATGAGCTTTCCCCTGGATACATGAGCATGAGATGTTTTCGTAACGTTTGCATTGCGAGTCAAGTGTTGTAACCAGGGCACCACTCAACTGGATTAGCGTTTAATGATGATAACATCGAGGGTGCGAGTATATATTTAGCTCGCCTTACTTAGATTGTATATTTAGCCGTCCTGTTTCATAACCTCGCCAGAGTCACTCTCGCATATTATTCTCTGGATTATACGACGCACCCTTTTCTCTCTGGGTTATTTTTTTTATGACGATGCACCTAAACAATATCTATACATTTGGGGTGCATCTTATCGTCTGGTGTGTGTGTGCGTTGCCTTGCAACCCGGTGGGGAGCGGTTCGCGCGCTGCGCTATGAGCACGGCCATCCGGGTTCGATTCCTGCTCACAGTCAATACCAATGACGATTATCGGATCCCGTCTTGGGCCTCCCCTAGGTCGACTCAGCCTCAAACGAGTACCTGGTGCGGTGTGTAGTAAACATCGCCACTGGGGAGACAAAGGCGGCCGGGCGTGGTGCTGGCCACCCATCCCCCTCGTGTGCCGTGCCAGCCTTCACAGGTGCTCGCTAACAGCACTTGCCCCGAAAGGACTGTTGAGGCTACACGGGGGATCTTTGTCTTCGTGCAACCCCGTGTCACGGCAGCGTGTTTGGCACCGTGTCTACATCTGTTTTCACATCATAAATAATTGACAGCATCGGTCACGCGCCCAGCAAGTGAACATGAAACAGAATACTCACAGCTGCCAAACTTCAGCGGGCAGGCGTGGGTGTCCATCGGGAAGTCTTCGAGGATCATGGGACACTCCGCCTTCACCGTTAACCTGTTGAACGTAGACGGGGGAAGAGAGGGCAAGTCAAGGCGCAGCCCTGCAAGCGCTCACGCCGGAGCCGGTGAAAGGGGCCTCGGTAGAGAGAGAGAGGGGAGAGACTCGAGAGGGCCGCTGTAGAATATGTCACACGCTGGACGGACGTCTTGGGAGATGTGGGAGTTCCCCACTTGACCCCACCACACACGAGCGGCCAGTCGTCGGCTAAGATGTCGTGGACCCGTCCACGTGTTTGCTGAACTGAGGCAGTGGGGGCGGCGGGGGGGCGGGGGGGGGGATTTGAGAAACTTGCTCCGTCAAACCGAACCAGCGACCTCTGGGTTGCCAGTCCCGGTGCGCGCTCACCGAATACACCACGGAGAGAGAGAGAGAGAGATGAACGCACTGCTGGTGCCGAAGAAGAAACAACAACGCAAAGTTGGGCGTTAAATTCGTACCAATACACGATTATCGTGACCCGCGGTTGAAGCGCTGCTTAAGAGTGTGTCTGTGGTCAAAATAAAAAAAGTGGCGGGTTTTTTTTCACCGTTCGTAGCGCGAAGTGAATCGCACCTCCGATCAGCACGGTTGGCTCTACGTGCGGTGCGAGAGAAGCTCAACGTGAGTACGTACGAGCGTACGTACGTGAGTACGTGGGTACGTATGCGGGTGCGTACGTACGAAGCAGAAAGATTGGCACCAATTCCGACAACACTTGGTGAGGTCGTTTTTTTTTTATACCACAGACGACGACCTCAGAGAACGGTGACTACGATCCGATCTAAAATCACGACGTCCGTGCGCGCGCGCGTGTAAGCGCCAGGACCGCAAGTTGTTGACACTCGCCAGGTCTGCACGAGAGACTTCAAAGGAGAAACGTGGTTTTTGTTCAGGCCCCTTTCACCAGCTCTTTCATAAAAGAGATTCGTCGGCTCAGCGGATTCCTCCGGGCCAAATAAAGATTGCGAGGCTTTTGCCGACGGCCACTCAGTGGCCGCCCTGTCCACCGTCACACCTCCCCATCTCCAGCCCATAAGCCTGGCCGATTCCAACTTTCCGCGCGGACGCAATGCACGTGGGGGTAGGTCAGACTTCCCAGGCTTTCCACCCCGACGGAGGATACCTAGAGCTTTTGTCTGACGGAGGATACCCCCCCCCCCAAAAAAAAAACTTTAAGAATTGTGACCTTAGCATACAATGGGGAAAAATCATGACCATCGTTGTTGTGTATAAGACTAACCCTCGGGCCGACATCAGAGATTTGTTCATGAAGCCATCCAGATATACAAACACAGACAACACTTTAACCGAGAAGATCGGATTCAGGTTGAGCAATCATTGGAAGGATGTGATAAACCGCGTCAAGTTTTAACTGCTGTGATTTTCACTCACCCACCCGTGTGTTTTGTTGTCTGATTACTAATTCAAGTCCATTAACTTGCTAATTTCTCCAGCCCCACCCGTCCCTGCACGCCACAAACCCTCCCCCCCTGTGAACTCCCACAGCCAAACTCCCCCCCCCTCCCGTGCCAATATGAAGCCACAACAGCAGATCATGTTTCTCACCTGAAGACGGACGCTTGTGTTGCGACCGAGACGTCGTGTTTTATTTTAGTATTTATTCTATCTCCGTGACTTTACCGAAAGAACCAGAGAGTAAGACTCGAGTCGCAAAATCAGTAAGCAGACGATCGCCATCGGGATCTGTATCTATCCTGGAGAAATCCGATGAGCAATGAAGCTCTTTGTTTTCTCAGACGTCATGTTCGGGGGCCGTTCAAATCACCTCCTTCACAAATCTGTCCCTCTACATAAAACAATACAATTTATTTTTAACACACATCAGCCTTTTGGGAGTGCATAATTTCCGAATTTTGCAGTCGAGATAATAAGTACAGAAAAGCAAAGCGCATTCAAATCTGCACCGCCTGCATCATGCCCGCATGAGCAATGTCGCTTGTTTGCAACTGGTTGGAACAAAAACTGTCAGATCAGTCTCAACATCGCCCATCTCCCATGGGGGGTCCCTTTACCCAAGATTAATCTGAAAGCTTTTAGTGGCAATAAATCCCCAAAAATGTAAAAAAAAGGTAAAAACTAAAAGTCTGGCAAACTGCATAATTCATCGGCTTTGCATAATCAAAGTATTTTAGGCGTGGACAGGACTGGGTTCCTAATCGGGGCTATGGCTCGGCCTCTAAAACTCAAATCTTGACTTAAAAGCTTTCGTGACTGCAGGAATTCATATTTCTCTGGGTCTTTCGGTAAAGTCACGTAGATAGGTTCAAAAAATATTAAACAAAAAAAAACTACGCGGTTTCGATAGCAACAGAAGCGACCGTCATCATGGTGGAAACACGAACGGTCTCTAACACTCAGGTTAGGCCCAGGCTGGAACCGCTCGGCTGCTTTCGAAGACGCACGAACGGCTCAGCCACGGATCGGTTCAGGCTCAGCTCATGGGAATCGTGAGCACGGCTGGGTCCATGCTCAGTGCCGCCTCAAGTTCAGCTTTGAGCCGGGTCACTTTCAGCAAGAGGGAATGTGGCAGTCTGCGTGAATGTGTGTGAAGGAGTGCAGGTGTGTAGGACTTATTTTTACCTACGTGACTTTACCGAAAAAACCTACGAGTATGAATCCTTGCAGTCACGAAAGCTTCAAATCTAGAATCAAATCTAGAATGTGTAGGACTGTTTGGCCGGATAGACGGGGCTAAATGGGCACGACACGGGCTGGACAGGAGATGGACTGATGTGGTACGGGAGAATGCGGAGCTGAGAGCCCAAGCCTGGTACCAGTGATGTCAAAATCGGCCTCTATGGACGCAGTTGCCCTCCAACTGACCAGTCGCCTTCCAACAACAACGGAGGGCAGAAGAGCGACTTTCACAACAACGAGTGGAGAGCCGGGGGGCTAATATGCAGTAAGTTGGCACAGTAAGGAGTACAGCTGGTGGTGCATTTGCCAGTCATCTCAGTCAGCCAACCCACGGCACTTGCCGGGTCTGTCCCGTGACCTCCTCCTGCACCTAGCCTGGCACAGTAGGGGGGTACTGCTGGTGGTGAATTTGCCAGTCATCTCAGTCAGCCAACCCACGGCACCTGCCGGGTCTGTCCCGTGACTTCCTGCCAGCGAGCATGAATGTTTCTCTAAGATGTTTCTTGTTCAGGTTTTTGTTTGTTGCAGTTGCACCCGATTCAAGAGCCGAATGGCTCACAGGGGGACACCTAATACATGAAACTGAAACGGAGCCTTCGACACTTCACGTGGCGTCAAAGTGCACCTGGCCTGGCACGGGCGCTGTGGTGATGTTACAGTCACTTAGTGGCGAATGGAGTGAGTTGGTATTGGTGTGTAGGACTTAGCACACTGCGCTACAAAACAGACCACCCGAGTTCAATTCTCGCTCATGGCCAACATCAGTGATATCTGATCCGGTCCTGGGCCTCCCCTAGGTCGACTCAGCCTCAAATGAGTATTTGGTGTCGTGGGTAAACATCACCACTGGGGAGACAAAGGCCGCCGGGCATGGTGCTGGCAACCCAACCCATCGTGTGCCGGCCTTCATCAGGTACTCGCTAACAGCACTGGCCCCAACAGTCTGTTAAGGCTACACGGGGATCTTAGTCTCGCGCGTGTCAGTGAACATGGGCTGCAGGACAAATACATTTCACGTCGGGACTTCCACATTGACATCAACCACCGAGTAGACGCCATTTCGTGGAAGGGTGTCCCACGAAAACCCTGCCGCCGAGGAAGCCGTGCGGTTGCGTGGGTTCGCCGTGAAGACGCAATAATGCCGTATTGATCAAGACCCGGAGGTCGATCAACACGGGGCAACGATGTCGATGCCTCCGTGCCTCTCCATCGATCGTTCCCTTCCCCTTCAGTCAGATCCTGCCGCCGCTCGCAGTCGTCAGCTGACCTTCAGGGTCCGCTCCCACACCTCCCACCGGCACCGCGACCTGCCCGCCTCTTGACCTCTTGACCTCTGGGCGCCATGTCAACGCCCGTCTCGGTGACCTGCCCTGCTGCATTCTGGGCACATTTGTCCCACTCGTTATTATCATCTTGAGGCGCCCTAGGGGAGGGGACCCCCTTTAGTGGCAGCAGTCCCGAGCCGTGGATAATGCTACTTTAGACGCACTCTCATGCGTGCACACTCGTATTCACTTACTCAGTGCAAAAGCAATAAAACAGCAATAATCAATCATCCGCTGAATTAATAAGGGCTTCCCCATGCCATGTCGGTCATATTTCTTTGTGCTGAAAAGTTAACCATAGGGGGGAGAGTTCGATTTCAGGACTGCTTTGGATATTACGGACCCACACCTCTAAATTAGCATGGTTGGCTACGTACGGTGTGAAAGAAGTTCAACACGCGTACGTGCGCACAAGAACACAAGGTAAACGCAGCACCGACATGCCAGCGCACAACAGTCTACCAGTAGGAGGCGGGCGGGGGGGGGGGGCAATGTTGCGATGCGGCTTCGTGACATTTGGCCGACTCTTTTGCGAATTGACAACAGGGGATTGCCTTAATGCAGATTTTTTTGGGTTCGATCCCGTAAATACAAATGTTTCGTTAAAACCGCCATCTCCCGACACGGCCAATTAGTAAGGTTTGTCACGTAAACAGAACGTGCCCATCTTCTTGGTTCTTTCGGTAAAGTCACGTAGAATTGAAATAATAAAATAATAAAAATAAAACAATAAAATAATTCTCACGACGTTTCGGCCACAACGCAAGCAGCCGTCCTCAGGTGGAGAACAGGTCTGTCGAGTCCTCAGGTGGAGAGCAGGTCTGTCGAGGAGACAGAGTCATTCAGTCATTCAGACTCTCTGTCTCCTCGACAGACCTGTTCTCCACCTGAGGACGGCTGCTTGCGTTGTGGCCAAAACGTCGTGAGAATTATTTTATTATGTTTTATTTGTATTATTTTATTATTTCCATTCTACGTGACTTTACCGAAAGAACCAAGAAGATTATAATCCCTGCAGTCACGAAAGCTTTAAATCGAAATCAGAACGTGCCCAATTCGTTCCTCGTTCAGCACGCCGGTTGTGCGTTGGGCAGTAAACCCACGACAACTTTTACAATTCGAGTAGCCGAGACGTTTCGCCGGTAACTACAACAACCGGCCAGCCTCGTCGGGCGACAGTCGAAGTTGTGGAGAAATCCTCCTCCTGGTTCGGTCTTAAATAGACGAGGATAAATGTGACGTCATCACTCGTGAGCCAATCAGGTGCGAGGGACCAGCGGTGGGGGGGGGGGTAATATATTAATATAAATTGCAATGGATATTCATTACCGGTTGGGTCATTAATTAAAAACCAAATAGATAATTTTAGTGTGCTTGAAGCTATTGCTTTTTGCTTCAAAGTCTTCCATGTACAAATGTTTGCCTGTGCGGGGGATTGGCTGTGAGGCAGAACGCGTGTTTTATAGGTAGGGGCGCCGCGGTGGGGAGATGTTAACTACTAGTATACAGGAGGTTGTGGGATTGATATTTGGAGTTTGCATGTTCTCTCTCTCAGTGGTCGAGTGTATTTTTTTCCGGGTCTTCCGGTTTTCCCCCCTCCACGTTTAGAATCAACGTCACGCGTTCAGAGCCATTGCAAGCTATACATCTCCACGTGATGATAAGCCACTTGATTTAGCCTTCATTTAAGAAAGAAAAAATCTTTCTTCAGCTCTTAAAATCTAATCTAGATTGAGATTCGAGACAACGGCGACAGATGAGATGCATGGGGAGGTCTTCATCAAGCAGTGGATAGACCATAGCTGATGATTTTATCTTAACGTATATGGATTTATATAGCGTCTGATTCCAAGGCGCTTTGCAGCAATTATAAAATTGTACATAGATGATGCGTGTCTCTCTCTCTCCGTGGTCGCGTGGATTTTTCTCCGGGTCCTCCGGTTTTTCCCTCCGCATTTAGAAACTCGTGTTTAGAGTATTTGCCTGCTGATATAAATGTCCACGTAATAAGCCACTTCGTAGAGCTATCATTTGTGGCCAGGTGGCTTCTGAAAAGAGCTATGCAGCTCAGTGGGCCCTTACCTGGCGAAATATAAAATTGTTTGGTTTTAGTGAAACATTTATGGTTAATCATAATCAACGTTTTTGGGTTTAGATCGCGTTATTTATAAATGTGTCGTAACCCTCCACCACCCGACACGGCCAATCAGTAAAAATGTGTCACGTTGATAAAAGACAAATAGTTCACTGCTTTAGCCCACCGGTGTGTTGAAGCCACAACATTTACAACACACCGGTGGGCTAAAGCAGTGAACTATTTGTCTTTGTCAACGTGACACTTTTTTACTGATTGGCCGTGTCGGGTGGTGGAGGGTTACGACACATTTAGAAATAACGCGATCTAAACCCAAAAACGTTGATTATGAATAACATTGGTCGCGAAAGCCTACGCGTTAAACTGATTTATGGTTAACGCACAACTACGGCGATCAGCAGGGCGCCAGCCAGCGGCAAATAAGCTGCGTGGTCACCTTACCGTCCCAAATGCCCAACTAACGTAAAGTTTATTCACAATAACAGTAAAACCTTGGATTGCGAGCAAAATTCGTTCCGGAAACGTGTTCGTAATCCAAAGCACTCGTATATCAAAGCGAATTTCCCCATAAGAAATAATGGAAACTCAGATGATTCGTTCCACAACCCAAAAATACTGTATTCATATAAAAATGATTAATACAAAATACCTTTTTATATTTTTATTATTTAAATGTAATATAAAGTAATCACATTTATTAATTAAATTTAATCGTGGCTGGTGTGCGGGAGACGAGAGAGAGGAGAGGAGGGTTGTTGTGTAGGACGACTTTCACTTGCAGTACAATTACTAAAGAACAGTCACTACACTTGGACACAAAATAAAAAAAATGCTTTACGCACACACTCGTGGTCACAACACTATAGTAAACAGTGTACGCTCGCACGGATGTTGACTATACGAGTGAGGCATGGGAGACGATTACCCACAATCCCGCAGCGAAAGAGAGAGAGAATAACCAATGGCTCAGTTGTGATCACGTGACGCTCGGCAGACGAAGCGTATACTGTACGTACTGCTCGTATTGCAAGACATCGCTCGTTTATCAAATTATTATTTATGTAAAAAATTTGCTCGTCTTGTAAAACACTCGCAGACCAAGTTACTCGCAATCCAAGGTTTTACTGTAAAGGTTTTTTGCGTTCGATCGCGTAAACAGAAATGTGTCATAACCGTCCACCGCCCGACCAGTAAGGTTTGTGACGTAAACAACGCGCCAATGAGTTTACTACTTCAGCCCACCGGTGTGTTGGAGAGCAAATCCACAACGTTCACGTGGCTCACGTGGCAACGCAGAGCCGCTGACGCCCAGACCAGCGTGATGTATGCGTAGGGGTGTTCAACGGCTTGTAATGTATTTTTTAACAACAATAACCCCTTTCGAAGGCGATCGCCTCAGAGGGTTAGTTCGAGTTAGGAGTCGTGGTCAGGGCTGGATTTAATGGTGAAGCACATAATCCAGAGGAAATTAACCGACGTCAGCGTGTGCCTGCGCTTTTAATAATGTCAGCTCCGTTGTGCTGTACCGACAATATCGTCGGGCTTTACGACTGTCTATGTGATGTAGGGAAAGAATATTGCCCATATAGCCTCTCCAAATCTCCGTGAGATGTGTGGCTCTCTTTTGAATTCCAAATGGATGTGATATAAAATGTAATATGCGCACACAACCTGACTACATTTTTTTGCTTGGAAGTGCTGGGCTGTTATGAATGTAAGTCCAATGCATTTTGCATTAAATAGAAATACATCATTTAAGATCTTCGGCATTCCTCAATGTTTTATAACGCAAGGCGATCGCAAAGTAAGGTGCTGCTTTACCCACACAGAGTCTGCATTAGTCTGCCAGGAGGGCCCGATGTTGCTGTGTTTCCCAATGTAGTAATCTTTCAAATGTGGACCATGATGCCCATAGATTTGACGTAACAGTTAACCACCATCTGCTCTTAGGCCTTCTCTTCCCCCCTTAGCCGCGAACCTCTTGGTGCTACTGCCAGGGCTGTCTTGGGAACCGTGCCCTCCCCACGCTGCACATGTCTCCCCTAGTTGAGACATTTTTGCTAAATTCGTATCTCTTACACCCTTTTTGGGCCAGTATCAAAAAATGATGAAAAACACGATTTGGTGTTACCCTTTCTGGAAATACCAAATAGATACCCTTTTGCGAGGCAATAAAGCTGCATTAACCACAGGTGCTTGTGGCAAAACATGCAAACCAACATGCTCTGATAATTATAATAAAGGGCATTGTCTGCGAAATTGATTGGCTTACACCAGAGACAGCCGCCTTCTCTATGGCCCAGTCTCTGCACCGGTGTTAGACCAGAGACTGACGCCAACAGGCGAACAGCACAGAGACAATGGCAGTAGCAATGCAAGTGTCGGAACACCGAGAGCTCGGGTCGATTATATTCATCACTGCTCGACCAGAGCTCGAAGTGTTCTGATATTGGCGTTGTTTTTGGCCCGTTTGCCTCCGGGCGTTCCCTGGTCTAACACATCTCTTGCATCTTCTTGGTTCTTTCGGTAAAGTCACGTAGAAGGAAAATTATACTGGTAGGAACGAAGTGGACCAGACCACCAATAGATTAATGTGTCCGTCCGTCCGTCCGTCCGTCCGTCCGTGGGAGGGGTGGTGTTGAGGGTGGTGTTGGAAATGAAAGACTACGAGTCTTTAAATCTCACAGCGTTTCTTGTCAAAACAAACACTTTTAATTAACGTTACACTAGAATACAGTATTTTTTTCTTTAACTCCTCTATACCCGGTCGATATCTCTGTACCGGTACTAAGTATTATTCCTACCAGCCCACCCCGCAGGGTCCTGTTACTGGTAGGAACGAAGTGGACCAGACCACCAATAGATTAATGTGTCCGTCCGTCCGTCCGTCCGACTGTCCGTCCGTCCGTCCGTGTATCAACATCGCCCCCTACTGCAAACACTTGGCATGACCCTACAAAAACCTTTAGACTCAGTGACGCTATCCTGGTAGCAACATCGCCCCCTACTGCAAACACTTGGCATGACACGTGTAACATTCTCTTATTCCCTGAGATAGCTTTTGATTAAAACCTTGAAATTAAATAAAGTGCGCGCGTTTCGTTAACATTAACGTGAGTAGCCGCGTTGTGAGGGGGTGGTGAGGGCTGGTGGGAGGGGTGGTGTTGGGGGGTGTTGGGGGGGGGCTGTCACCTGCGCGTCACCAAGTCGTCTGCTCCCGCGATTTTCGCGGGAAAAATCGCCGCGTTTTGTCGTCACGGCGTCGTCGATTTGATGGCCTCGCTGAGATAAAAGCGCCTCCTCGCTAAAGTCCACACGACTCCTCGGCCACCCACGATCACCACGATCACCAGACGCCGCCCTCACCACTTAAGCAGGGCGCGTTGCTAAGGGGCGGGGTAGAGGGCGGGGACTCGGAGCCTCTGGCGCGCATCGCTCAGAGCTCCACCACCTGGTAGAAACGAAGTAAACTGAGTGCATGCCAGCCTGCAGTAGATTAATGTGTTCGTCCGTCCCCTTCAGTGTCAAGGTACCACATTGTGATGTGTTTGTAAACAAAACAAGCCAAACAAATACATTTGCGAATTTTTCATGTTTTGAGATGACAGATACTTGGTTTACGGCTAGAATTGATGTTATCCTAGATGGGTTTGTTTATTAAACGCTTTTATTAGTTAACTAACTCCGTCTGTTGTTGAATCCTCAGAGCAGCCGCGCCGAGGGGCGGGAGGGGGGCAGGAGGGGAAGGGGCGATGGGGGAAGGGGGGGGGGCACGGGGGGGGGAGGGGCGGGGGGGAAGGGGGGGGGCACGGGGGGGGAGGGGCGGGGGGGGAAGGGGGGGGCACGGGGGGGGAGGGGCGGGGGGGGAAGGGGGGGCACGGGGGGGGAGGGGCGGGGGGGGAAGGGGGGGGGGCACGGGGGGGGAGGGGCGGGGGGGGAAGGGGGGGGGCACGGGGGGGAGGGGCGGGG
Source organism: Lethenteron reissneri (assembly GCF_015708825.2). Taxonomy (NCBI): domain Eukaryota; kingdom Metazoa; phylum Chordata; class Hyperoartia; order Petromyzontiformes; family Petromyzontidae; genus Lethenteron; species Lethenteron reissneri. The sequence goes on along the minus strand of NC_083837.1, from coordinate 575,682 downwards.
GGGGAAGGGGGGGGGCACGGGGGGGGAGGGGCGGGGGGGGAAGGGGGGGGGCACGGGGGGGGAGGGGCGGGGGGGGTGTGGCAGGAGGGGGAGGGGCGATGGGGGAAGGGGGGGGGCACGGGGGGGGGGAGGGGCGGGGGGGTCTTTAAATCTCACAGCGTTTCTTGTCAAAACAAACACTTTTAATTAACGTTACACTAGAATACAGTAATTTTGTCTTTAACTCCTCTATACCCGGTCGATATCCCTGTACCGGTACTAAGTATTATTCCTACCAGCCCACCCCGCAGGGTCCTGTTAAAATAATAAAAATTAAACGTAATCAAATAATTCTCACGACGTTTCGGACTCTGTCTACTTGACAGACCTGTTCGTAAAATGTTTTATTTTCATTATTTTATTATTTTCCTTCTACGTGACTTTACCGAAAGAACCAAGAAGATGAATCCCTGCAGTCACGAAAGCTTTAAATCGAAATTTAAATCTCTTGCGGTTATCACGGTCAACACCGCAGGCGCCTCGCGGTGGGACGTCCTGCAAGATGCCGTGACGTAGTTTGGAACAAAAATGGAGCAGGCCACGTGTGTGCCGACGTCACAGGCCAAATTCACCGGAAGTGAAAAGTGACTCGAAAAAACCGGTAGTCCCCGACTTACGATATTTCGATCTTACGATGGCGATAGCGATTTGACAAAATTGTGAAGTATTTTACATTTCGCGCGGCAGGCAAACGCAGTAGCGTACGAGGTACGATGCTGTACGTTGGGACGCTGCCGGGATGTATTGAACGTATCTCCCGCCTTGTGTGGTGATGCCTCTCACTCTCACCAGCGGTCGACGGAGTGTTAAGTTGTCACGGTGTTCGCGCGTGTATTTTTTCTGTGTTTTTTGTGTTTCAAAGCCCAATTTTAGTGAAAAAGCATGTATTGTAATTAATAAATACATACAGTATATAGCCTATACAGTACGGTACTGTAAATTGCTCTGTTTTGCTAAATTATCACCATTCTTTAAGACGCCTGGGTAGGCTAGGCCATCTTCGACTTACGAAATTTTCGACTTACGATGGGGTCGTCGTAACGCATCTCCATCGTAAGTCGGGGACTGCCTGTAACTTGAGCGGTAGGAAGCATCCACCCCCACCAACCCATCTGCAACACTTCACAGGAACCTCAGCATCGGAATCATTGTCGAGACTGCAGGAGGAATCCGATGAGCTATGAAGCTCTTCTCTCACAGATTTCCAGCCGGGACATGGTGTCAGCGAGGTACAACGAGAGTCACAGCAACGTAAACAACCCCCCTGAGCGAGAGAGGTTGGAGACGCATTTGCGGTGAGCACCCTAAAAAAACAATTAAACTATTTCACTAGTTTTGATTTAAAGCTTTCGTGACTGCAGGGATTCATGTTCTTGGTTCTTTCGGTAAAGTCACGTAGGAGGGAAATAATAAAATAATAAAAACAAAACATAATAAAATACAATTCTCACGACGTTTCGACTGCAACACAAGCAATCATCATCAGGTGTGAAATCCACAGCAAGAAAATTCTTCAAGAAAATTCTTGCTGTGCAGTTGAAACGTCGTGAGAATTTTTTTGTTTTATATTTTTTATTTTATTATTAACCTTCTACGTGACTTTACCGAAAGAACCAAGGATATTTAACTACTCTTTGTATTTTACCAGGTAAGGCCCACTAAGCTACGTAGCGCTTTTTCAGAAGCGACCTGGCCACAAATGATAGTCCAACGCAGTGGCTTATCACGTGGACATTTATAGCAGCAGGCAAATACTCTAAACGCGTGTTTCTAAATGTGAAAGGAAAAACCGGAGGACCCGGAAAAAAATCCACGCAACCACGGGGTCAGAAACACGCAAACTCCAAATACAGCAGCAGGCGTCAGGGTCGGGATCGAACCCACGACCTCCTGTAGACCAGGCGAGGTAGCTAACATCTCCTAGCCACCGTGGCGCCCAGGCCGACCCTGGGGGACCAATTAATTGACGGGAATATATATGTTGTCTTCGTTCACAATCCAATTAGATGGAACAATCTATAAAAGCAATTTGAGTCGTAAGGAAAAAGTAACAGCACGACATGGGAGTTTCCGCATAATCAATTAGCGGCATTACGGCTACTGAGAAAGCAGGTGTATCGAACGTAATTCAATTCCGCGGGATTATAACGTGCGGAAATGATCAGTCCGCGTATTTCTGCGTCAACGCAATTTAAAAGCGAATGCCATCGCGTGACGGGAGAACGGCGTTCCCCCTCCTAACGCTCTAAATTATGAACGGCTTTTTTCGAACAATTATTCCATCGTCCCATTTCTCCTCCACTTTTATTTTAGGGGTGAGAGATATGTTCAGAATCAAAACAGCAAAAAATGCCGCGAGTGTTTTTAGGTTAAAAAAAATTTAATTGGATTTTTTTTTTTAATCTTTCTTCAGCTCTTAAAATCTAATTTAGATTGAGTGAGATTCGACAGAACGGCGACAGAGGAGATGCAGCATGGGGAGGTCTTCATCAAGCAGTAGATTGACCATAGCTGATGATGATTTTATCTTAACGTATATGGATTTATATAGCGTCTGATTCCAAGGCGCTTTGCAGCAATTATAAAATTGTACATAAGATGATGCGTCTCTCTCTCTCTCTCCGTGGTCGCGTGGATTTTTCTCCGGGTCCTCCGGTTTTTCCCTCCACATTTAGAAACACGCGTTTAGAGTATTTGCCTGCTGCTATTAATGTCCACGTAACAAGCCACTTGGTTGAGCTATCATTTGTGGCCAGGTCGCTTCTAAAAAACAGCTACACAACTCAGCGGGCCTTACCTGGTAAAATACAAAGACTTGTTAAATATGAGAATAGGTTTTCCACTTTTTACTGGCAACAAAACACGTGTTAAGATGTTAAAACACCAAACTGACACCTTTTTTACAAGGAGTCATATTTGCATTGACCACAATACCCGCGGTCGGAATGCAAACAAAACACACAACTCTGATAATGTATGCACTGTCCTTGAAATTGATTGGTCCACACCCGAGACAGCTTTCCTAAGAGCCCAGTCTCACAGAGTGTTGGACCAGATGACGCCAAAAGGGATGCCTTTTGTTGCCAGATAAAAGGGTCAAAAACCAATTATCATATTTTGCTGCTGGCAAAGGAGGTTCCAATGGTGAATGCATATATGATCAGAGTATGGTTTGTGTTTGCATTCTGACCACAAGTATTGTGGTTAATGTAGACATGATTCCTTGTAAAAAGGTTTCAGTTTGGTGTTTTAGCATCTCAACACAGCTGTTTTGTTGCCAGAAAAAAGGGGAAAACCTCTTCTCGCGGCCACCGTGGCGTCCCTGGACGGAGTCTCGAATGCGTTCCGTATCTTATCAAAAGTGACAGAGGCCTCCCCACCTCTTACGAACCCGCGATGTGACAATCCACCCCGCACCTGCTACACACCACCGATTTCATCGCTCCATCTCCCCTGCGAACGACCTCTCGGATGCGGTTTCTTTCCCTTAGACAGCAACTCACTCGTTAATTGTTCCGGAACTTTGGCCGTCACTCATTCCGGAGACATTTTATGCCCCAATAACCACACTCCTAAATCGTACCTTCAGAACAATTATTTTAATTCGTCAAATAATTTTTTGCGGGACTCGTTAAAATTGGTGACGCACACTGCGTTTGACATGCAAGAGTAGATAATTACGAGAAGATTAGATTCCCATGCGTGCGTGCCACATTAGACAGAAGCATCATTAAGGCAATTTTTCGCTCGGTTATCAAATTAAGCACTTAATTGCAACAGCAACAGGCAAAGTACGAATAACGCATTACGTGAGAAAAGTCGTCTGGCAGGCATGTTGCTTATATGTTTCCAGGAAACACGAAACAAAATTGAACGCCCATGTCGCTGCGTGTGGGTGCGCTTCTTCAGCTGAACATTCTTTTTTTTGGCAGACCGCAATGAAATCGGCATGCGCCGGGTGACTGCCCACGGGACTCACGTCGGCACACCGCTTGCCGCGGGCACAGGCTTGGTCCGTCTCCAAACCCGCGGCTCGAGATCCGCACGCGGCGCCTCTTTATGGGACTGCAGTGGCGGCTCTCGAAATTCGAAAAAAAAATGTCTCTTCTTGTTATTTTGGTTGCCGTCCTCCTGGAAGTCGCCCAGTCTACCATGAAACTCGTCCAGTTTACCATAGAAGTCCAGTTTACTGTGGGAGTCCAGTTTACCATGAAATTTGTCCAGCTTACCGTGGAAATCTAGTTTACCATGGGAGTCCAGTTCACCGTGGGAGTCCAGTTGACCGTGGGATTCCAATTTACTGTGGGAGTCCAGTTTACCATGGGAGACCAGTTTACCATGGGCAGGGATCAGCACGTGCACTGCTGGCTCTTGACATTTTTTTCAGTTGGGGTAGTGATAGGGGTAGTGACAGGGGTTTGGGTGATGATAGGGGTGGTGATAGGGGTTGGGGTAGTGATAGGGGTAGTGTTAGGGGTTGGGGTAGTGATAGGGGTGGTGATAGGGGTTGGGGTAGTGATAGGGGTAGTGTTAGGGGTTGGGGTAGTGATAGGGGTAGTGATAGGGGTTGGGGTAGTGATAGGGGTGGTGATAGGGGTTTGGGTAGTGATAGGGGTAGTGATAGGGGTAGTGATAGGGGTTGGGGTAGTGATATGGGTAGTGATAGAGGTTGGGGTAGTGATAGGGGTGGTGATAGGGGTTTGGGTAGTGATAGGGGTAGTGATAGGGGTAGTGATAGGGGTTGGGGTAGTGATAGGGGTGGTGATAGGGGTTTGGGTAGACGTAGTGAGAGGGGTTGGGGTAGTGATAGGGGTGGTGATAGGGGTTGGGGTAGTGATAGGGGTAGTGATAGGGGTAGTGATAGGGGTTGGGGTAGTGATAGGGGTAGTGATAGGGGTTGGGGTAGTGATAGGGGTAGTGATAGGGGTTGGGGTAGTGATAGGGGTAGTGATAGGGGTAGTGATAGGGGTGGTGATAGGGGTTGGGGTAGTGAGAGGGGTTGGGGTAGTGAGAGCCGGTGTTCAGCCACTTCTCTTTTCGAATTTCCTCCCATGCTGTTTTTTCACAGAGCTCGTATAATCAGGGCCGCATGGTACAAAGGGCCAACGAAAAAATTATTTGGCGATGTTCTTTTGTTTGCATGATAAATAAATTGCAACCAAGATATCTTCCCGAATGAACATAATTGCATAGCAAGGACGGGCACAGTGCTTTAAATAAAATCTGCTTATCTGCGGCACACAGCACGCTCTCATCGAATGAGGGCTCAGGCTAATCGGTGAGCGTGTCGGCAGTCACGGCATCTGTCTAGCGGCTGGACGAAGCCAAGTGACAGTGGCGGTCGTAGGGCAGCAGAAGGTTTCCACTGAAGGCCTACGAAGGAGAAATGCCTGGGGCCTACAGGAACCTGAATCCGACCCTGCCGATGATAACGTCGCTCAATTCAAGGAGCACGTTATTATACTTCTCCTGAAACAACTTGGACAGTGCTCTTTGTTGCGGTGCCAATTTGCGTCCGTGGCCTTCGGGCCTACTGTGCTCAGCAATTGTGTTTGCTAAAAAAAAACACACACACCCATAGATGTTTCAATCATTCATATTAACACATCAAGGGCGATGCGACTAACACGATTTTAAACATCAGCATGAAACGCAACGCAATAATAATTTGGCATAAACACACAGACACGCACGCGCGTACAATCGTATAAAATCTATGGCCTTTAGGGAAGAATGCATATCAGTTCACGTTATGTCTGGAAAGCAAGACCTTCAGCAGGTTCACTAATACGGTGTATTACGTTTTGTTGTTGTGGTAAAAATGTTCGCGGTCATTTCACGCAGATGGAAATGCCGGCAAAAAAACAAACACGCGCTGCCCTTTGTTTTGTGCAGAGGAGGAAGTGCCGAGGCAGAAAAATGCATTTGATCAAAAACGGCAAATTCGTAATGGAAAATAAATCGTGATTGATGTAAGTTACGTCTTATTCCTTCGCATGTGTGGCGAGCTTTCTCCGTGTAATCCATTTCTTCACAGGTGAAGCCGACCAAACGTTAACGGAATTGGCCAAACGTCTCAATTTAGGACCTTCCAGCACAAACGTCTTCAAATTCAAGATGAATAAAGGACATTGTTATTTACACCTGCCCCCTACTCCATCACGCCCGCACGTCCCACCCATCACTACCTCCTACTTATATTCCCAACCTCCAAGTAGCTGACCCCAATCCTCCTCCTCCAACCTGCACACCACTCATCCCACCCATCACAATTCCCTCTTCTTCCTCATTAAATCCACACCGCTGTCACGTTACATGAAAGCGGTGTAGATGTAGTGGTGATCTCTGTCTTAAAGTTGTATGCATCTCTACGTGCCTACGTAAGTCTACGGATCTCTAAAACACATTCCTGCGGAGGGAGCTGGTAGGAACGTTGGGTTGCTCGGTCAATGGCCAGGGTCAACGGCGGCGTGGTGTATTCCGCAAATATGCCCGACTGTGAGGGCGGGCACAAGCCGGCGTGTGTAGGTTAAACGTTGAGTTTTATAAGGGCACCACGGGGTGACCAGCCCCTCTCCACCCAGCCCACCCTCCCCACCCAGCCCCTCCCCACCCTCCCCTCCCCACCCAGCCCCTCCCCACCCTCCCCACCCAGCCCCTCCCCACCCTCACCTCTCCACCCAGCCCCACCCCTCCCATTTTTGGATGCACGACGGACGGACGGACACAATAATCCCCTATGGGCTGGTGGAACCAGGTGGTTCCTACCAGTATAAACTAGGAAGTCTTAATGTATCTCTCTATTTTAGTCCCACACATCACAATGCCACTCTACCACAAACCGTGGATCACACGGTAATGCCACAGCCCAATTCAATCAATCACCGGAAGCATTTCAGATATTCGGTGGGCTATTCCTGAAGTCATCCACTAGCTCACCGACTCGCTAACCTCGACACGGAGATACTAACGTTGCTGACAGACTCCCGGCCATACAAAACAGCATAAGTAGACCACTTAGAATTACAGACAACCGACGTTCAGTCAACAACATTTAAACATTTCATCACAATCGCATTTTGTGAGTGTGCCAAAGTACAAAAAATATATAATAGTGTCTCTAAGTGGTTCAATATTGACAATTCCTTTTGGGAATTGATTTTGTGAAAGACTGAAATAGCTTGGGTGAGCGGGTGGGTGGATAAAATAAAACTGACAAAAAATAGAGGGATTTTTTTTACTTCTTAGTGTGAAGATAAAATGCGCAAAAGTAGCTTAAATCCCAGCGGCAAACACCGCGTGAGCCAGAGACACGAAAAGGCCAAAAACAGCAGGCCCCGTCTGCACCAACACAGTCAGACGCGATCATAATTGTGTCTGACTGTATCAACACCGTGGGGGCACCACGGTGGCTAGGAGATGTTCACCACTTCGCCTAATCATTCCTCCAGGACTGAAATTATGATTGCGAAAACGATGATAAATGATTAGTTAAGGATTGTGGTGCCATGCCACCATCATGAGCGAGCAGAACTTGGGTGATCCCCAGCGATTCACCATTGCCACTGCTCTTCGTGCTGTCGCAGTGAACTCGAATCGGCTTCTACCAAATCCGTCCTGATAACGGCGGCGAGCTGGATGAATCGCTCCAGGAGATTGATGCTCCCCATCCGTGTGCGATGGCCACCTGCCCAGAACTGGAATGCCCTGGAGGTAAGCACCCCACCCCCAATGAGCTCGCGTCGGCCTCGAGAATGAGGCCTGGGGACTTGTGGGTAGTGGGCGGGGGAAGTGAGATGGCAGGACTGGGCACTTAAGCCCGGCTTAAAAACTCACTCTGTATCAAGTACCGTGGCCCGAACGGGAATTGCTTCTAGTTAAGGCCGGTTAGCAACCAGTGGATGGCGACAGAGACGATGGAAAGAAAAGGTGAGCCCAGACAAAACGCCACAAGTGCGAGGGGGTAACACTCTATCCCGTACAAATGGAACAGATGGAGACTAGGCCACACTTGCTGCTGGCGAACGAGAGAATCGCACCTCCTCCATCGCCCATGGGAAGGGCGTTTCGCAACATTTGTGCGACCCGCCAACCCTCGCTGCCTCCACAGTTGCCGGACAAACAGGCCACGCGCGTAGTCACCACGGTGACGACGACGAGCGATCGTTGTTGACCCCCCTCACCTCATGGTGTAGAGCAGGGTCCCGTCCATTGCGATGCGGAGGAGCTTGTTGGGAGTGGTCATGTTGTGAGCCACCGACTTCTTGCCGTTGTGGAAGAAGGTATCCGGAGTCCAGATCTTGCTGGCCATCATGTTGTTGAGCGGCAGCGTCTGCATGGCACCCTCATACTTGAGCCGCTCGTCCTTCCAGCTCTGCCTGAAGAACATGTCTATGGTGTATTCCTGCGTGCGGGCGGAGATAAGGGGGTGAGGGAGCACAGAGAGAGAGATGATACTGCTGCTGCTGCTGCTACTTACGCGAACACCATTTCGTGAGCACATCACGCTCGTTGTCTTGTCCTTGCATTGGCTACCAAATCAAATATCGAATTGGTTATGAGGTGCTGCTATTGACCTACAAGGCAGCCACAATGGGTTAGCCCCTTATTACTCGCAGGAACTGATCCGCTTATAAACACCACCAATGAGCTCCATTTCCTTTTTAGTATTCCGAGTGTCAAGGCTCCGTTCCTGGGGGTCATGGGGCTTTTTGCCAGTGCAGCTCCGAGGCTATGGAGCGCATTTCCTCTGATAATAAGACAGACTCTTTAGAGATATTTAAATCTGCTCTGAACACTCACCTCTTTAAAAATGGCCTTTCCCCCCAGTTTTGGTCGTTGCTGCTGGCTCTGTCTAATTTCCCCGCTTTCCATACACGGCGCATTGGGATCATTGGATGAAACCCGTTCTACAAATGTGAATTGTTATCATTTGTTAGATGCGACGCTCGCGGTTCAACTCAAGGTGGCACCCTGGTTCTTGGCGTGCGCGTTTGAACATTAAAGTTCGCTCCGTCTGCCTGGCGGCGATGCGTTTGCCATTTGCGTCCCCGGCATCATCGTACAAATTTGCTCAACTTGAATAACTACCTGCGAATTATTCAATGGGGATTATTTGGAGCAATCGATGCTGAACCCCCCCCCCCCCCCACTGTGATACCTCGGTAGGACCCTGCTGGAAAAGAGGAATGAGTGAGACTTCCTGAGAAAATACGCGTAGGATCGACCCCGCCAAAGGAATGGGGAATTTCCACCACTGGTTCAGAGTTGTAAACAGGAGAAGAAATGTTGTGAACAAACTATGTATGCATGGCTGTGCAGCGTTATGGACAATAACATATATTTGTATGTGTGTGTGTATATGTGTTTACCCATCATCCTCCACAATAACAATGCATGTGGACAATATTGCTTCTTGTGTTGCACAGGGCCTCATAGTTTACATGCCGTTCTCTCGTCATTCACATCTGGTAACCCAGCGGCATTGAACAAGCATGCCTCTGCTGATGAGACCCAGAAGGTCGAACCCGGTGCAGATTTTGCTTGGGTCAACAGGAGGCTGAAAATTAAAATCCCGGTTGTGGGTTGACTCAGCTCATCATCCCTCCCAGGGAGATAAAATTAGTACCACAAGTGGGGAAGTTAACAGCCATTGCCCTATGCATAGATTTTACTGGTAGGAACCACCTGGTTCCACCAGCCCACAGGGGATTATTGTGTCCGTCCGTCGTGCATCCAAAAATTGGAGGGGTCGGGCTGGGTGGAGAGGAGAGGGAGGGGAGGGGCTGGGTGGGGAGGGTGGGGCTGGGTGGGGGTGGGAGGGGTGGGGCAGGGGTGGAGAGGGGAGGGTGGGGAGGGTGGGGCTGGGTGGGGCTGGGTGGGGAGGGGCTGGTCACCCCGTGGTGCCCTTATAAAACTCAACGTTTAACCTACTCACGCCGGCTTGTGCCCGCCCTCACAGTCAGGCATATTTGCGGAATACACCACGCCGCCGTTGACCCTGGCCATTGACCACTTATGGCTGTAAACAGGATATGGGCACCAACGCATCAATCGATCACGTTGAATATGAGTGCTGATACGGTATATTCCCTGGCTGCAGATGATCAACTCTGATCGGTCATGTAACTCATTATATTGTCCAAACGTGACACGGAATAATAATGGCAATTTATCGCATTTCACATTCACGCCATTGTCGCGAAGGAAAGCGCCGCTGCTGCTACATCTCACAGACGTAGCCCGCAACTCCACTGGGAACCGGACGTGGAATCGTATTTTACGGTGAATACGCTGGCAAGTAATGACGGGGGGGGGGGGGGGGGGCGACCTGCCAGATCCGATACCTCCGCTCCGGCCGAGTCGCCGTGAAACTGCCCCAAGCCACGCGAGCGACTGCGCCCTAACGCACCGCTGCGTGGCGGCAGTGGCGTGACCCTAGTAGCGTACGTCTGTAGTGATTCAATCGCAAACCTTTACATCAGCCGCACCTTAACAACTCTTAGAACCTCCCAGTTCAACCATTCTACACAACAAAGACTCATTCCTGGCAGGGTTTTAGCCGCACCACCTCTACATAACAAAAGGCTCAGTCCCATTTACACGCACCTTTACATCAGCCGCACCTAGTTTACACAACAAAGGCTCATTCCTAACAGCGTGTTTCAGCCGCACCGAACCTCACAATAATAATATTCAGGGCCTACCTTGGCCCCTCCCACCCTCAACCAGTATATATACAAGGACTGTTTTCTTGGAATTTCTCTTTCTTGATACAGCTATCGTGCTGTGACGGTTCCACCTGAAGACGGAAGCTTGTGTTGCCTCCGAAACGTCGTGATTTTAATTTTATTTATTTTACTTTTATTAAAAAAAAATGTTTTACCTACGTGACTTTACCGAAAACCTTAAAATACAAAATACCCAGCCGACGTTATGGACACGATGTGCATTATGCCACGGACAGTCAAGGAAGTAAAACGAAGCCCTCTGATTGTAACTTAACGGGGCCTGAAAGGGGAGTGGTTAGATGCAGGGAATTGAAGGGATTGGAGAAATACAACATGGAAAGAGCGGGAAATGGAGGATGATTGACAGGGAGGACGGTTGGTATCTCTTAGAAAAAGTGGAAGGTGATTGGATGGGGGGAAAGCAGGTCCAGGAAAGGGGCTGAAGGAATATATAAAGGGGAAGCGAGAGGGTTCGGCACACTTAGAGTGAAGGGAATCCTTTAAGATGCGTGTGTCTCGTGCTGGAAGAAATAAAGACTCCTATTGTATAAAGGTGTCAGTTTTTGTACCAGTTGAAAGGGTAAAAACCTATCACTATATTTTGCCACTGGTAAAGGAGGTCTCATAGTGTAAATGCTTACCCCGAGCTCTCAATACTCTGATAGTGCGCTGTTTTTGAGTTGTACGCCTTTTGGGGTCATCTGGTCCAACACCAATGGAGACTAGGCTCTAAGAAAAGCTGTCTCGGGTGTGGACCAATCAACTTCAAGGACAATGCATATCATTATCATTATCAGAGTTGTTTATTTTTGTTTGCATTTTGACTGCTTGTGTTGTGGTTATTGCAAACATGATGCCTTGTATAAAGGTGTCAGTTTTTGTACCAGTTGAAAGGGTAACAACCTATCACTATATTTTGGCACTGGTAAAGGAGGTCTCATAGTGAAAGACTCCTATTGTTGAAGATTTCTGTGTGGGGTGTTACTACACATTTGTTAGCCAGTGAGTACACTGTAAGACAATACGGCCTTTCGAGGCAAGCTATTCTCGAGACAAATGTTGCTCGGATGAGCAGCAATGGTCTCCCCTAGCTCTGGCTGTCAGAAAAGGGAAATAATTGCCCTGCCGATGATGAACAAATCGTATATATTTTTCTCTCGATGTGCGTTATTTCCACTTTTTCTGTGAGATGCTCATTGAACCGTATGTCTTTCATTTTTCTCCTGACAGCATTCATTGGTTTGGGTGTCCAGCCTGGAGCATTTGAACCTAATTCTGAAAGTCTTTGTGATGGACCACAGAGGAGAAGGAACTGGGATTTGTAATGTCATCTTGTACAAAGCGATGATGCACTTCCACGATGAATGATGTGGTGATAGAGGGGTTGTAATAGTGTATCGATTAAGATCAATCCTTGAGATGGCTGGGTGGCTCTGAGGTCAGAAACCCTGGGCCAGGACTACCGAGAGCCTTGGGCCTGAATGGACATTTTTGCCACCCGTGTGGGCACCGCAGTGGCTCGGAGATGTTAACTACCTCGCCTGGTATACAGGAGGTCGTAAATTTGATCCCGACCTGACGCCTGTAGATTTGGAGTCTGCGTATCTCTCTCCCTGTAGACACGTGGATTTTTCTCCGGGTCCTCCGGGTTTTCCTTCCACATTTAGAATCAATGTGCATTCATTGTTATTTTGCTGCGATACATTTCCACATGATAAGCCACTTCATTGAGCTATCATTTGTGGCCAGGTCAATTCCGAAAACAGCGATATAGATCAGTGGGCCTTACCTGGTAAAATAATAATAGTTCACAGTTTAGTTTAGTTTCAACTGGGTTCTCAAGTGCAGTGAGTTGATGACCTCAGCCCCGTCACCGATGACTGCAGAAATAAACTCGCGTTGTCGAAACCTTGTTTGTGTTATCGGTAAACGCCTGAAAAACGGAGAGCAAATATGAGAAACGCACACTCGAGTGAGGTCACCGGTTCAAACATTTCTCCTGGTGCGGCAGTTGAAAATACAATGGTGCAGCATTATTAATTCCCTCTGCCCCTGTCCACGCGCCAGTATAAGGTAAAGCACAGCGAGTCGATCGGCAGGTCATGCCGTGTTGGTGGGGTAAAGTGTGGATCACTCCCACCACCTTCCAAGACATCTGGCCAGCGTGGAACAGCAGACTAAACACCCCCCTGAGAGGCTGTCTTAGAGATTCCTCGAGTGGTGGCATGCCTCCACTTCTGGATCAAAGCAGCCTCACTCCACGCCACAAATGAGGGCGGGAGATGGAAACGAGAGTCTGGACTGCGGCCGACGTCAAAAAGAAACGTCTCGTTCAGGACCCTACCGTCGAACCTCCCGGGTTCGACCTTTCACTCCGCCAATGGTCGACCGTCAAGCGAATCAGGACCAGGGGGCATGGCCGTTGCGGCCACCCGATGCACAAATGGCGCTTTAAAGATGCAGCAGCCTGCGAGTACGGCCACGAATGCCGAACCATCGACCGCATCGTAAACACTCCGCTGCTGCGGTGTTCACCACGGAGGCATGGACGAGATCCTCTCTGCTTCTGAAGAGACAATTGAGTGGAAAACGACTTCTAAAATGACATCTTTAATCTGCCGCTATTAATACAAATGAAAGAAGACGTGGCGACACGTCATGTTGTTGAGTTTGACTTCTATATTGGGTGGGGGGGAGGTTCGCTTTGTCCGTCACATTAGGAACTGCGGGTGCATATAATTAATAAAAAAATTTTTTATCTTAATTGTAAACTACTGAAAATAAATTAATAAGGGTGTCCAGTTTGGGGGGGGGGGGTGGGCACTGCCCCCTTGTACCCCCCCCCCCCCGCAAACTCTGGGGATGAATCGAGCATTCAAGGAAGGCATTGCACACGAGTGGATGGTGTGGGCTACGCCATGCCCGGACGTCTTTGTCTCCCCCGTGCTGATGTTTGAACACACGGCACCAGGTACTCAGTCCAGGTTGAGTCGACCGATGGGAAGGTGCAGAATGGGTTCAGATAAATGCCGCTGATGTTGGCTGTGGCCGGAAATCAAACTCGGGTCTCGGGGTTCGTAGCGCAGTGCGCTGACCACTGCACCTCCACTACGCACTAGGCAGTATGCACACACACACACTGCTTCAATAATACCCACACACACACTGCTTCAATAATACCCACACACACACACTGCTTCAATAATACCCACACACACACACACTGCTTCAATAATACCCACACACACACACTGCTTCAATAATACCCACACACACACACTGCTTCAATAATACCCACACACACACACTGCTTCAATAATACCCACACACACACTGCTTCAATAATACCCACACACACACACACTGCTTCAATAATACACACACACACACACACTGCTTCAATAATACCCACACACACACACACTGCTTCAATAATACCCACACACACACACTGCTTCAATAATACCCACACACACACACACTGCTTCAATAATAACCACACACACACACTGCTTCAATAATACCCACACACACACTGTTAAACTAAACAGGACCAGGTACTGATGTCCTGATAAACACTATATGTTATCACTACACACCGCACATCTTAGCACTGCATACGTAATCTTCATCACGGCACAATCTGCCTCTAAGGTGTCGCAAAGATAAATGGGCAGCCCTGCAATGGTTTGCTAAAACACCATTGGTGGCAGAAGGGCTTCCACTGAAGAGGGATCTATGGAGGGCTCCTCTAAGGGGTATTTGGTCTACTCTTACATGCAACATGGGTGGGCAGAGGTAGTGGGCTGGGGGGGGGGGCATGCAGAAACTTGCACCGATATTTTACCGGTCTCACCGGGAGATGGAATGTAACCGGGTGACCACTGTATGGTAACTCCGGTGTGCTGATGGTTACACCACCGCGGACGGCTTCCTGAAGTGCCGCTTCAACCTCGTCACAACTCTAATGGTTTCTCGTCGGCGGTTAATCAGAACATCACTTACCATTTCTGTGTCGGACACGGGGCCGAAGCTGGTCACGAAGATGTCAGTCTGTACCTCCGTGATGGATTCTGTGAAGAAGAAGAATGTTTTTTTAGCAATCTCCAAGAGCATTCGGTCTTTTATGCTCAGTGTGCACATCATACGGTGTTCCGTAGCATCAACAACAACAAAACGCTCTTGTAAAAACCAGCCCCACTTTACACTGCCCGTGTTTGCAATTCCATTAACGCTCAACGGCTTTAACGGGGAATCAAAACGCTGACCACTGCACTCTGCACCGCCACTGGACTCCGTGACGATTGCGGCCAGACATCGCCATCAAGCCAACGGAACTGGGCGATGATGTTGATGATGTTGATGATGATGATTTTCTGAAGAAATATCACCCGGCTATGATGGTCTAATCAGCAAATTTGCGAGGCGGCACATTTTTGGGTGACTGATGAAGGCCTTCGTGGAAATGAATTCCCCGCAAATTGCAGCACGCGCGCACACACAAAGTGGATGCTTGAAAATGTCTATAGCCTGAAACACAAAAGGAAGTGGTGCTGCACAAATTAGTGATTGTTCAGTTAATAGCCCATTGCTCTCAAGGGAACATACGGAACACAAGCAGTAGTCTCCACAATGACGCTTCCAATTTATTTTGTGCTACGTAGAGTGCCGTGTTGTTTTTTTCTTCCCCAAATCACACGTGGTGTGCCAAGTCTTAGAGAGAGCAGCGCGTTGCTACGTAGCTGCTGGGTCGAATGTCGCCAATCTTTGCGGCAATCAAAACCAACTCTGCCCAAACCCTTCCACGTGACGCCACATTCAGTGGATTACGAGACGCACCCCAACCAGAGGTCGCAAACGGGGTTTGATTCCTTACCCGTACCCGGCCGCACCAGGGTCGCAAATGGGTACCCGTACCCGTTCCCTACCCGTACCCGTACCCTACCCGAAATGAGTGACAAACGGTGACTCACCAGTGACTCACGGCCTACCCGTACCCGTACCCGGCCGCACCAGGGTCGCAAACGGGTACCCGTACCCGGCCGGGTACGGGTAGCCGGGTATCAGGTAGGGTACGGGTATCGGGTACCCGATTGCGACCTCTGACCCCAACTGACTTCGCTGATGAGACATTGAAGGTGGAAACGCGGCCCGGAGTCTTGCTTGTGTTGAACCGATGCAGCTGAAACGATGCACTCCCAGGAGGCCGTGTGGGTGATGGCTTGTGTCACAAGCGTACTGTAAAGCTGATCAATTGTGTTAAGTACATTATCCACAATGACGCTAATGGTTTTGTACCTTGGTAACAAAAATAAAACCACTTGTGTTTTACAGCCTGTGCCGCCGTCTGCTGGAAACTTCGCTATTCTTAACGAGCTCGCAATAATTTCACAGCTGGTGACTTAACTGGAGGAGAGATACACCCACTGCCTATTAGGGCAGAAGGCAGATCCACTCCACGAAAGGAGGCATGCTGAAAACAAGCTCAAGTGTCCAACCTGTAACGCCCGGCAAGACGCACGCGACGACGTCCAGGTCGCTGTCCAACCAGATGTCCTGCTGAAGCATGACGTCGCCATCGCGGTGGTGGAGCGAGCCCTCGACACCTCGGAGTATCAGCTATCGGTATGAGTGCCCAACACGAGCTTTTCATACTTTTGCCTGTGCGCTCATCGCCTCCCGGCGGGCTCTGGTCCGGCACGGGTGGGACAGGCCCACGGGGGGAGGAGGAATATCTCTCTGGTGTACGCCAATCGCTTTCAATGTGCATTTTGGCAGAGCACGTTTGTTTGCAAGTGTAAAGGAGAGCCGACACAAGGTTGCGGGGGGTTCGTCTTTTAATCGTGTTCTCCCATCCACGCCTGTCCCCAGCACTCCCAATCCCGTTACTGCCCTGAAATCTCCTCGATCACCCCTCCCCCTTCTCCTGCCATCGTCCCATGAACCCTCCTATTGGTGGGAATCCTTCCCCTGACACCCCGACGCATACTCTTTGGTTCTTTCGGTAAAGTCACGTATAAAGATAAAATAATAAACTAAAAAATAGCATGCTATTATTTAATTTATTAAAATAGCATGCTATTATTTTATTTATTATTTTATTTTTATACGTGACTTTACCGAAAGAACCAAAGAGTAATCCCTGCAGTCACGAAAGCTCCAAATTAAGATTGAACCCCGACACATGTTTTGCCACGAGTATGTGTGGTCGATGCGCACAGGATGCCTTGTAATAGGTGTCTGTTTGGCGTTTGAACGTGTGAACACACCCTGTTTTACTGGGTAAAGCCTAGTCTTATTTGGTTTACCTCGTTGCTATGAAATGGACATGGAGAGCCGATTTCCAAAAGATGTTTATGAGTGCGCTGCTCGACAATGGGGAGAGATGTCTGTTTGAAGTTGATGCTAAAGGCTGGCAGGTGTCTTCTGTCCTCTGGGTGGTCATCCGTTGCCATGGAGATCCGTCTTCAGGAAGATGATTCAACGAGATTAAAGCAACGATATCGGTTAATGTGCGAGGAGGGGCGGCTGGGTGGATTACAAGATCACAGGATTGTGAAGAGGTTGCGGGTTGCGGTGCCTTGGAGGGAAGGGTCCTTCACCCAGGAGCAGATTGACCATGGACGACGATGCTGAGATTAAAGCGTGCTTTCCAGAAAGCAAATTCATCTACGGGTCATAAGACGCATTGCTCATTTTATTTTTAATACTGTGGGGAAAATACCATGCTTCACAAAAATCTGGAGACTACTGTAATAGTTTTTATTGTCTCTGCTTGTTTAAATGTCTCTCTCTCTCTCTCTCACACTCGCATGCATTCGCTTGGCAATGGAGCAATGCAGTTTTCAGCCAGCACAGCATTCCGTTATTCACGCTGTAGGCCATGTCGTCTTCAGGGACAAACACGTCATGCTCCACAATCTCCTGCTGCTGCTGCTGCAGCATTGCGTGTGAACAGGGTTAATTCAGAGTGCTGGAAACAGCTGTGGTTTTGTTCTCTGCGCAATGCGTGTACACATCGCAGACAAGGAGGTGTGTCGTTGCAGACGGACGGAGCCGTGGGGCTCTGGGGGGTAATGCCACATATTCTTAGGTTTTTTCGGTAAAGTCACGTAGGTAAAACATCAAAATTAATAAAAATAAAATAAAAATCACGACGTTTCGGGGGCAACACAAGTCTCCGTCATCAGGTGGGACCGTCACAGCCAGATTAGCTGCATCAAGTGAGGCAATGATTCAAGATGTAATCCCTTAAAAGCGAGTTGAGGGGGGAGGAGAGGGGGGGGGAGCTCATCAGAATGTGGTAGCCAATGAATGGAACGTATCGGGAGGGAGGGGGGGCGGGGCCGAAACGTCGTGATCTTTATTTTATTTTTATTAATTTTGATGTTTTACCTACGTGACTTTACCGAAAAAACCTAAGAATATGAATCCTTGCAGTCACGAAAGCTTCAAGTCTAGGGTAATACCACGTCTGCGCACAGAGCCGTCGAGACCCTGGGTTAGAATCCAGGGTACAGACGCCCACACATTCATCTGGATTCTCGAGTGTAGCTCGTGGATGATTTCAGCACCTATGACTGCACAAAAAAGCCCCTTAATATATATATACACACAAATCATTTACATTGTTTTGGAAAGTATAAATAACGAAATAAATACGCTTACAAATCGTCTCCTGCATATATCCGTGCCTCCGCATGAAAAAAAATTCGTGCCTTTTTTTACACATCCCATCAGCACCCACGGCCTTTGGGGCATCCATAAATTCGGCAGCACTGGTTCAACACAAAAAAAATTCCTCTGTTGCTAAACTCCTCTATTGATATGCAAATTCCTTTGTCAAGGCGCCCTTCCTCCCCTAACCCAGCTTAAATAGACGCTGCCAAGCGTGGTGGTGTTCATTCAGACGCTGTCTTTCCGACAGACCTGTTCTTCACCTGAGGACGGCTGCTTGCGTTGTGGCTGAAACGTCGTGAGAAATGTATTTTAGTATGTTTTATTTTTATTATTTTATTATTTCCCTTCTACGTGACTTTGCCGAAAGAACCAAGAAGATGGTTCAACACAAGCAACACTCCGAGCCGGTTTCAACGTCCGGTGTCTCGTCAGCAGACAGAGCACGAGGGGAGTAGCCAATCACAGGGACGGATGGGAGGGAGGCCAAGTGGGTGGGCGGCACGGACGAGCCACAATAACGTGTTCCACCCCGAACTACCAAACCTGACTTATTCTACGTTCCATGCCTCTTGCCCACTGGTCCAATGTTAGTCCTAACATTTAGCAACGATACCTCAAGCCGGTACCCAGAGGAAGGAGAGGCCGCTCGCTTAAACAGCAGCAGACGGAAGCGCTTCTCCCGAAGCAGGCGTCCTGCGAAGCCAAAGACTCAATGTGTGTAGACTCACCGTCGTCCCTCGGTGGACAGTTTTAATCCGCTCAACAAAAACTACCGTCAACCGAAATAACTGTTTATCGAATTCACTTGTAAGTTGAGAAATAAGTCTACAAGAGAGCCGTTCCCACTGCCAAAACAGAAAATCTATAAATGTGAACAAAGCCAGACGAGGTCTAAATGCTCAAAAATGGGCGTCGCTGATTGGCCGAAATTGGCGCCCGCCTCCATAACGTCAACGTACCGCAAATCTAAATTTTAACTTTAGTGGAAACCATGGGGCTCGTATGGGAGGTGAAACGTCAACCGAAAAAGCGTTATCCGATGATGAATTTCATTTGCACCGTACGTATCCAACCGGAGGTGACGCTTAATGAAACGTGTGCGGCGACTTAGATGCCCGCCACCCTGCAAACGACTTCCCACCACGGCACGTTGCGTGCCCTGGCCCCTGATGCCGCTCCGGTGGAACGAGCTCTCAATCCCTCCTCTGTGGGGGGGTCCTTCTTGGTCGAGCACGTGGCAGCGCCTAATGCACACGGAAACTCACAACTTTGACGCCGCATATTCCCCAACCGTGTTCCCGCTGCGGCACGCACTCAAGCGAAGTGAACTGCAGCTACCTTGGGCTGCATAATCAATCACGAGTGCTTCTGCAGTCCACGATCTAGTGGATGCGAGCACTCCATATACGATTACTCGCTGCCGGGAAGCTAAAACAGCCCCCCGCGTGGAACGCGGAGCTGCACGCTGTCATCTCTGGGTGGGAAGAGCCACCGGGACACCACGATTCCAACACCTCTCACCCCCAGTCTCGGAGGGGAATCATTTGTAGCCGGGCGTGTCTGATGGTCTGATCAATGAGAAGGGTGGACGCGAGTTCAAAAGCCGCTTTTTTCATATCCCATATGCAAAATAACGGAGCATGAACAATAGGAATCAAGAAACACCGCGGGATAAAACATGTACATCAAGCCTGTCTGTAGGAGAGAGAGCATCAACACTCCGCTACCTGTAAAGTCGGCTGCTCTGCAGTGAGTCCACACAGAAGGAGCGTGTTACAACTTCTATTGGAGCACCGCGCTGGCTAGGAGATATTAATGTTACCTCGCCTGGTATACAGGAGGTCGTGGGTTCGATCCCGACACTTACGCCCGTATATTTGGAGCTTGCGTGCCTCTCTCCTTGTGGTCACGTGGATTTCCACATTTAGAAACACGCGTTTAGAGCACTTGGCTGCTATACATTTCCATGCGATGAGCCACTTTGTTAAGATATCATTTGTGGCCAAGTCGCTCCTGAAAAATCGCCACGTAGCTCAGTGGGCCTTTCCTGGTCAATTTAAATATGTTTGGAGCAGTCTCTGTAATCTTCTTGGTTCTTTCGGTAAAGTCACGAGAAAGGAAATAATAAATTAATAAAAATTAAACATAATAAAATAATTCTCACGACGTTTCGGCCACAACGCAAGCAGCCGTCCTCAGGTGAAGAACAGGTCTGTCGGAAAGACAGCGTCTGAATGACGCTCTTTTCTTCAGCTGAGGACGGCTGCTTGTGTTGTGGCCGAAATGTCGTGAGAATTGTATTTTATTATGTTTTATTTTTATTATTTTATTATTTCCCTTCTACGTGACTTTACCGAAAGAATATTTTATTATGTTTTATTTTTATTATTTTATTATTTCCCTTCTACGTGACTTTACCGAAAGAATATTTTATTATGTTTTATTTTTATTATTTTATTATTTCCCTTCTACGTGACTTTACCGAAAGAACCAAGAAGATGAATCCCTGCAGTCACGAAAGCTTTAAATCGAAATTCAGTCTCTGTAACTCGGACGTAGCTACAAATGCAGCCCACATTTTGCAAGAGTTGGATCGGTCTTTTGGCGTGCCAAAGATGAGCAGCGAGGGCTACGGCCATCGGAGTTAAAACATTTAAATGTTAGATTTGTATTGACGTATAGTTTCTAATAATAAGAAGCTGTACGTAGCTAATAAGAAACTTTATGCCGAGCCGCGAGGCAGAATTAACGAAATATCGTTCTCATTTTGTGCTCCAATTCCCGTACGGTACCCAAGAGGTCGCTTGGCGCGGTAAATGTGGGTTGGAAACGTCATGAGCTCCGACCCACAGCGTATGTGGCTTCACGCGCCCTGCAATCGATCACGCTATGGATGATTGTGCCCGACGGTGGCAATTCCTCCCGGTTTCGACAAACGCGAGGGAAGGCAGCGTTGTCTGCAGCCCTCTTGAAGTCCTGCGGCACGAGCTTGTGGGCCCCTGACGACGCTCTGAGCGGTCACCACCTCATCCACCTCCTCTACAGCCTCTCATTGGCTGTCTTCAAGACTTCAACTTTCCTTGACAAAAGACCTCGGCGCGTCTCTGCTCAAAACGGCCGCTCCAGTCTCCTCCAATTGTTCCTTTCCCTGTGACCAGGTGACCAGGTACTCAATGTGGGTCGTACCAGTTCCATGCCCTTCGTTGGGGGTGTTTCATGGGTCAAACCACAATTCCCCCTATTCTACACTCAATACCGACACAATATTTGCAATAACCCTTGTTTTTTTATTTATTAAATCCCATTTCGCCACACTGCCACGACCTCGTGATTACCGGAGGAGGGTTGCTCCGGTGTCAGAGCGTCAAAAGAAATCTGCGAGGCTTCGCACCCCGCAAATCAAACAGCCGACGCCTTCCCGCCCGTTTATCGACGCTGGCGCACGATTCTCCACAGCGTGATGGAAGCGCCTGCCAAAGGCGCGTAGAGCAACACGCGTGCCAGGCGGAACCCCGCAATTCTTCCGACCCACATTCACTAGGCCAAAAGCGAACCCTTTGGGGGCACCGTGCGGGCAATTGGGAGTACGAAACGACCACAACATTTCGATAAATCTGCCACGCGGCTAGACGTGCAGCTCCTTATTAATTCGAGGGCTCTTTATGTGTCAATAAAAATGGAGAATTTTTACATTTGTGTTTAGATGGCTGTAGCTCCCTCGCTGTGGCTCGTCCGAGTGCAAAAAATAAGAGGGCGATGATTTTGGGTAGAGGGGTGGGGGGAGGGTTCTGGCAGGCGGGGGTACTAAGTGCCTGCCAGTCAACGCTTTACCTGAAGGGAATTGCTACAAATGCGAACCAATAACATTGGAACAAGCGGGCAGTCGCGCTGGGACGTAGAGGGAAAAAAATAATTCTAGATTTGAAGCTTTCGTGACTGCAAGGATTCATACTCTTAGGCTTTTTCGGTAAAGTCACGTAGGTAAAAAATAAAAATAAAATTAATAAAAGTAATAATAGAAATAAAGTAAAATAATAAATATTAAAATAATAACAACAATTAATAATAATTATTAAAATAAGAGAAATAATTATTAAAATAATTATTTCGTTTTATTTATATTATTACTTTTACGAATTGAAAGAATTATTTTAATAATTATTATTATTTTAATAAAGCATTATTATGAATTATTATTTTAATAATTTTTATTTTATTTATATTATTACTTTCATTAATTTTAATTTTATTTTTTACCTACGTGACTTTACCGAAAAAACCTAAGAGTACGAAAAAAAAGAATTTGGCTATGAACGTTGAACGCACGTCCGCTCGGCCACGTCAACAAGGGTGTAGGTGCGTGCGTCTGGTGCGGAGCAGTACCGGGCCACTCACCGGCCAGGCCTGGCCGCAAGCGGTAGTCGTAGCCCTTGAGTAGAACATCCAGGATGTTCGTGTACAGGGTGATGTTGGTCTCGGACGGGGTTTTCAACGTCTGGCCCTGCACTCTGCTGCAGCGGGAACAAGACGACCAGGAGGGAGACGGACGATGGAAGTTTCACGACGACGGGCAGGAACGGGCAGGAACGGGCAGGAACGGGCACGCGAGGGATGAACGGCGATCGCGGCGACGACGATGGAGCCGCTCGCATTACGCCCGGTCGTCTCAGAGCACTTTAGTTCAAGTTCAAGTTCATTTATTAGATGTAGCCCTGTGAGCCATTCGGCTCTTGAATCGGGTGCAACCGCAACAAACAAAAAAACAAAAACGTGAACAAGAAAAAATGAACAAAAAAACATCTTAAAGTGAATTCTAGATTTGAAGCTTTCGTGACTGCAAGGATTCATACTCTTAGTTCTTTCGGTAAAGTCACGTAGGTAAAAAATTTAATTAAAATTAATAAAAATATTTATTAATTTTAATTTCAATTTTTTACCTACGTGACTTTAAAATTAATAAGTATTTTTATTAATTTTAATTTCATTTTTTACCTACGTGACTTTACCGAAAGAACTAAGAGTATCTTTAAGTGAATATGTGACTAAGTGCAAACAGAAAATCCAAGAAAAGACAGCAAAATATTGCACGTGTTTAGAGAGTTACGTCTCGGATCTCATCTCAAAAATATTGAGAAGGGCACCTCGTGTGGCAGCTGTTTTTGTGAGCGCATTGCTGACTCGGCACCGGTCCTGCAAGCGGCCATCAGCCTGCCAGTAGGGAGCAATAGCTGCTACGTGCAGCCCCCGTCGACAGGTTTGTTGTGATTTTTCTAATTTACAAACGTGGATGATGGCGCGAGCACTCGATTGCCTACCCGAAACGAATGACGTCACGGGACCTTGACGGCCTATTGCGAAGAAGACGACACTTGTTTTATGGTTAATTGTCAGCCAGCAAACCAGGCAGCCAGGCAGCCAGCGAGCCGGCAAGCCAGCAAAACAAGCCAGCCAGCCATCGATTCAAATGTAGCCAACTTTGTGCTGCGGCTGCGAATGGCTGTGTTGCGTTATAATTAATCATCATCATGATAACAATTGAGCACATTTAGAGTATTTTCGTCGTTCTAATTGTGCAAGGCTATCATAAAGGAAGGCGGTGTTTGGTTTCACGGTCTGCAGTAGTTGCACAATCGGGGGCCAGGTTTCTCCGTGTAATCCCAATTGAGTAATTTGCAGCGTAGCTTTATTCAGATTTTAGGTAATTTGCACCGTGACGCTGGCACACGATGGCATCACAGGATTCTTGATGTCCACTGTGAAAGAAAAACGGTTGCGTAGTATTCCTAGGGTTAATACTCATCGTCTTCAGCATTCGATCTCTGAACCTCTGCATCAAGCGGCGAGCGTGTTACCATCGTTGTCATTGGTTGTAAATGATGCTGAATGACCGCATTGTGCTAAATGTAATCGTCGTCATCATCGTGGCCACCGCCACCATTGCCATCGTAATCATCCCCAGAAGGCTGCAGGAGCACGTGAGCAGTCCCCCGTCGCGCACACACGCTGAGAGGACGTGTACACGTGAATGACGGCAGACTTCTAAAAATATAAATTGCATTGCACCCTTTGCAAGTGTGGAGTCTTTTTTTTAAGCATGCAGATTAGCAGCAAACCCGCACGCATAACACCTCTCCAGGTTGTATAATTATTGTGATTATGTCCACTCAGGAAAACCTCACAGTGTGAAGTGGCCAGGTCGCTTCTGAAAACGAAGTTAATACCTCGGTGGGATTTTGCCTGATAGGACGAGGATGGTTTCGTTTTATTTTGTGTAGTGTTTGGGTGATTTGCTTACATACTCTTTGATTAAATTTTTATTTAAAGCTTTCGTGACTGCAGGGATTCATATTCTTGGTTCTTTCGGTAAAGTCACGTAGAAGGTAAATAATAAAATAATACAAATAAAAAACTATACAAATTCTCACGACGTTTCGACTGCAACACAAGCAATTATCATCAGGTGCGAAATCTTTCTCTATGCGCATGCGTGTCAGCATGTGTGTCAGCATGCGTGTCAGCATGCGTGTCAGCATGCGTGTCAGCATGCGTGTCAGCATGTGTCAGCATGCGTGTCAGCATGCGTGTCAGCATGTGTGTCAGCATGCGTGTCAGCATGCGTGTCAGCATGCGTGTCAGCATGTGTCAGCATGCGTGTCAGCATGCGTGTCAGCATGTGTCAGCATGCGTGTCAGCATGTGTGTCAGCATGTGTGTCAGCATGCGTGTCAGCATGTGTGTCAGCATGCGTGTCAGCATGTGTGTCAGCATGTGTGTCAGCATGCGTGTCAGCATGTCAGCATGCGTGTCAGCATGCGTGTCAGCATGTGTCAGCATGCGTGTCAGCATGTGTGTCAGCATGCGTGTCAGCATGCGTGTCAGCATGTGTCAGCATGCGTGTCAGCATGTGTGTCAGCATGCGTGTCAGCATGTGTGTCAGCATGCGTGTCAGCATGCGTGTCAGCATGTGTGTCAGCATGTGTCAGCATGTGTGTCAGCATGCGTGTCAGCATGTCAGCATGCGTGTCAGCATGCGTGTCAGCATGTGTCAGCATGCGTGTCAGCATGTGTGTCAGCATGCGTGTCAGCATGCGTGTCAGCATGTGTCAGCATACGTGTCAGCATGTGTCAGCATGTGTGCGCCTGTGGAGAGCGCTAGTGTAGTGGTTAGCGCATTGTTCTACAAACCCGGCGATCTGAGTCCGATTAACGCTCACGGCCAACACCAGTAACAAATATCCGGTCCTGGGACTCAGCCTCAAATGAGTAGTTGGTGTGGTGTGTAAACAACGCCACTGGAGAGACAAAGGCGGCCGGGCGTGGTGCTGGCCACCGACCCCCTCGTGTGCCGTGCAAACCTTCATAGGTGCTCACAAATAGCACTTGCCCCAAAAATGTTCTTAGCCTATACGGGGATCTTTGTCTTTGTCTGTGATTACGTGCATCTATCGGTGCATATATATATATATGTGTGTATGTATGTGCATGTGTGCACAACCATGCATGTGCATGTGTGCACATTCATGCATTCCATGTGTGCACATTCATGCATGTGCATGTGTGCACATTCATGCATGTGCTTGTGTGCACATTCATGCATGCCAATGTGTGCATATTCATGCATGTCCGTGTGTGCACATTCATGCATGTGCATGTGTGCACATTCATGTATGTGCTTGTGTGCACATTCATGTATGTGCTTGTGTGCACATTCATGAATGTCCGTGTGTGCACATTCATGCATGTGCATACATTCATGCATGTGCTTGTGTGCACATCCATGCATGTGCATGTGTGCACATTCATGCGTGCGTGGATTGTGAACCCAGCCACACGCACACACACACAGGTACACATGTGTGTTGTGTCTATGATTGCCTTTGTGTATGCACCGTGTGCATGCGTGCATGCCAGCGTGTATATATTATGAACCTGGCCTCCAGTAGACACTCTTACAATATAAAAATAAAGATCCCCCGTACGGCTGTTAACAGGCTGTTTGGGGCGAGTGCTGTTAGCGGGCACATTATAAGGCCGGCACGGCGCACGATGACGCTGGTTTGGCTAGCACCACGCACGGCTGCATTTTTTCCCCCTGTGCTGATGTATACACAGCTGAGTCGACCTAGGCGGGGACCGGTTCAGATAGTCGTCACCGGCATTGTCGGTGGCCGTGAGCGGGAATCGATCCGCAGTCACAGCCACGTTTGTAGCTCAGCGCCGTTCACCGCCAAACCTACGCTCCTCCGTGATTCATCCGCCATAAATATAGATTCTGGTGACGAGCCGGCGTTCGCACACACACACACAATGCGTGCGCTGAGACGGCTGCTGCTGCTGCTGCTGCGGTGGTAGTGGTGGTGGTTTGCACGTGCGAACGGACGACGCCCACGGACGAAGCTCCCGGGGCAGCGCACCATGTTATGGCGGCGAGGCAGACGCAGATGAAGATGGATGAGAGGCCTCGGGCAGCGAGAGCGAGCACCGGCGAGGCTGCAGACATCATCGCGGAGATTTGTCGGTTCAAGACTTCGTCCCAACGCGCCTGCCAACAACAACGACAAAACACGAGCGGACATGTTCACGAACAGCGCACCGTAAAATTGGGAGGCGCTCCGAAGAGAAACACACGAAGGCTGTGGGTGTTGTGAGAAGGACAACATCGAGTCAGAGCGTGAAGTGAAAACAACGACGTGTGGCAGAGGGATTGACGCAGAACGGTGCGGATTATATAACGATTTGCAGCGGCGCGTTTTGTTTTTGCAAATGTTCAATGTGAAGGTTGCGAGTTCAAATCCTGGTTCGGGTTGACCCAGCCCATCATCCCGCCTCTGGGGTTAATAAAAGGAGTACCACTTTGTGGGGAAGTCAATCACGATTATCCTATGGATAAACCCGCCAATGGCTCAGGGCTTTAAACAGGAGATCAGTACCAATGCCACAATGCTCATTTGAGCGGGAACTCAGTTTGACTCGATTGTCTTGGATGGAACTCTGCTTCATGATAGAGTTTTTTTGAGTTAATTAACTCCGCTTCATTTGACCACGTTTTGAGAAAAGTCGAGCAAAAATGTGTCACGTCTCGTGTTTCCAATTTCACTCTCCAACGCAGTTTTTCCCATCGCCGGGTGACCAGGAACAAAACGGCACGATCGAAGGGGTAATTGATGGCAGTTACACAATTCTTGAATTGAGCGAGGCTATTAAATCTTGGGGAAGGCGCTGACGGGATGGAAATCAAATGTGCACCAGTGTTGGGGAAGAGGTTAGAAAGATGAGTGTGTTGGGGGTTAAGTGGCTGAGCGAGTGAGTGAGTCAGCGGGCGTGTTCTTGGTGAGCGCTGGTGTCAAGGTTGGCGCTACGCTGCGTTACGGACTCGGCGACCCGTAGTTCGACTTCTTCTCACGGCCAACACCGGTAACGACGATTATCTGAACCGGTCCTGGGCCTCCCCTAGGTCGACTCAGCCGATGTGTAAACATCACCTCAAGGCAGACAAAGGCGGCCGAGATGGTGCAGTCCACATCATCCCCCCATGTACCATGCCAGCCTTCTTGGTTCTTTCGGTTAAGTCACTTTACCGAAAGAACCAAGAAGATGAATCCCTGCAGTCACGAAAGCTTTAAATCGAAACCATGCCAGCCTTTAGAAATGCTTGCTCACAGTACTTGCTGCCAAAGTCTGTTAAGGCCACAGGAGGATTTTTGTTGTGTTGTTGTGTCCTGCAGATGCGACGAAACGATCAATCTGGTAGACCGAGTCCTCTACATTTGTGGAGGAATCATTGAGTGAAGCTCATGAGAACGGTGACCATGGAAGTAGCAATGGAGGAGTGATGAGGAGGCGACTGACCCCCAATGAGTCAGTGGCTGGAGTGAGTCAGTCGGTCCTAGATCATAAACGAACCCAAGTGCTCTGTGTTCAATCTTATTTGGCAGAGCGAAGTGGGAACTGGGTGTTCCACCCCAGATACGACAACAGGATTGTTCAATACAAAGTATTTAGAAAATTATGGAGATGGATACTTAATGATGGTAGCTACACAAACATTAAAAGAGATACTCATACTCTTTGTTTTTTTCGGTAAAGTCACGTAGGTAAAAAATATAAAATAAATTAAACGGTGACCAAATCTAGAATTAAAAGAGATCCCACCAACAGCCTCGTGACAAAAACGAACAGGATCGCCACTGACTCAGCTTCATTCATTGAACAGACCAAACGGGTTTCCTTAAAACCTTCTGCTGCTAAACCACCCAGATTGTATGGCTTATCAAACATCCATTAATAATCTTAATTTGGAGCTTTCGTGACTGCAGGAATTACTCTTTGGTTCTTTCGGTAAAGTCACGTATAAAGAGAAAATAATAAATTAAATAATAGTATACGACGTTTCGATTGCAACACAAGCAATCATCATCAGGTATAAATGAAATAGCAACAAAAATCTAACCAGATTAGATTTTTGTCTAACCAGATTAGATTTTTGTTGCTATTTCATTTATACCTGATGATGATTGCTTGTGTTGCAATCGAAACGTCGTATGCTATTATTTAATTTATCATTTTATCTTTATACGTGACTTTACCGAAAGAACCAAAGAGTAATCCATTAAGAAGGTACACCCCTTTATCCCATCGTCTCCACCACTGGCTCACCCACCTACAAACTGGCCGATAGCTGTTGGAGACCTTGCAGCCATTCACTGGTAGGACCACCTCTTCTGTTCTTAACTCAGCTCACCTGGTATCGTCAATTAAAGACATCTCACTGTCCCCAGGTGCTTTACTCGTCAGCTTCGATGTAGTTTCTTTGTTCACCAAAGTTCCTGTGCCCGATACCATTGCAATCATCGAAGATTTGGTCCAACAAGGTTTGAATGCTGATGTACCGGTCCTGGTGAGATACTGCCTCATGGAATGGAACATTCTACAAACAAACTGAAGGCACCCAATGGGTTGTAGCCAATATTTTCATGGAAAATTTTGAGACAGACGCCATCCAGGCATCCACTCTACGCCCGTCCTTGTGGAAGAGGTACGTGGATGACACGTTCATCATCTGGCCACATGGCCGACCGGCTCTAAACCAATTCCTCAACCACATCAATTCCATACACCCAACAATCAAATTCACCATGGAGGTAGAAAAGGATGGCATGCTACCTTTCTTGGATGACCAAATCAAAAAGAGACCAGATGGCTCAATGAGCCATTCTGTCTACAGGAAAGTAACCCATACTGACGCCTACCTAAAACCTGATTCCCACCACCATCCATCCCAGAAGAATTCCCTCATCAAAACGCTACACCATAGAGCTCAATGTATCTCCGACCATGAACACCTGGCCAGTGAACTCAAACACGTACACCAAGCTCTCAAGATGAATGGATATTCTGACTACCGTACACAATCCGCAAAGCCCTCACCCCAACCAATCAAAACCATCACCCTGCCATACATAGCAGGGGTAACCAGAAATATTTCCAAAATCATGAACAAACACAAGATCCAGGTCCGATTTAACACAGTGCATAAAATTCGTGATCTTATCCCATCTGTGAAGGACAAGATTCCTGACATGCAATATCCTGGCGTCTACAAACTAAGCTGTTTCTGCGGCAGCAGTTACATTGGGGAAACTAAGCGACATGTCTCGGACCGTGTTGGTGAACATAAGGCAGATTTGAAACACGGCAGGACCAATAATTCTGCCGTGGCTGATCATTAGTTTAATGCGGCTGGATCACACGAAATAGATTTCTCTAAGACGATGGTACTTTGCAAGCTGACTGGCTATCAACAAAGTTTCGTTCATGAAGCCATCCATATACACAGACACAGAGACGACTTCAACCGAGAGGAAGGTTATAGATTCAGCAATCATTGGCAAGATGTCATCAACCACTTTGGGTCATCAACCTCCACCGTCAGCAGTGTGGTGTGTGGAGCGAGGTGCAGTCATTTTCTGGCGGCCCTTTGCTGCATTGGCATTGCTGCTGCGTTGGCATTGCTGCTGCATTGGCATTGCTGCTACATTGGCATTGCTGCCGCATTGGCATTGCTGCTGCATTGGCATTGCTGCTGCATTGGCATTGCTGCTACATTGGCATTGCTGCCGCATTGGCATTGTTGCTGCATTGGCATTGTTGCTGCATTGGCATTGTTGCTGCATTGGCATTGTTGCTGCATTGGCATTGCTGCTGCATTGGCATTGCTGCTGCATTGGCATTGCTGCTGCATTGGCATTGCTGCCGCATTGGCATTGCTGCTACATTGGCATTGCTGCCGCATTGGCATTGCTGCTGCATTGGCATTGCTGCTGCATTGGCATTGCTGCTACATTGGCATTGCTGCCGCATTGGCATTGCTGCTGCATTGGCATTGCTGCCGCATTGGCATTGCTGCTGCATTGGCATTGCTGCTGCATTGGCATTGCTGCTACATTGGCATTGCTGCCGCATTGGCATTGCTGCTGCATTGGCATTGCTGCCGCATTGGCATTGCTGCTGCATTGGCATTGCTGCTGCATTGGCATTGCTGCTACATTGGCATTGCTGCCGCATTGGCATTGCTGCCGCATTGGCATTGCTGCTGCATTGGCATTGCTGCTACATTGGCATTGCTGCTGCATTGGCATTGCTGCTGCATTGGCATTGCTGCTGCATTGGCATTGCTGCTGCATTGGCATTGCTGCTGCATTGGCATTGCTGCTGCATTGGCATTGCTGCTGCATTGGCATTGCTGCTGCATTGGCATTGCTGCTGCATTGGCATTGCTGCTGCATTGGCATTGCTGCTGCATTGGCATTGCTGCTGCATTGGCATTGCCGCTGCATTGGCATTGCTGCTGCATTGGCATTGCTGCTGCATTGGCATTGCTGCTGCATTGACATTGCTGCTGCATTGGCATTGCTGCTGCATTGGCATTGCTGCTGCATTGACATTGCTGCTGCATTGGCATTGCTGCTGCATTGGCATTGCCGCTGCATTGGCATTGCCGCTGCATTGGCATTGCCGCTGCATTGGCATTGCTGCTGCATTGGCATTGCTGCTGCATTGGCATTGCTGCTGCATTGACATTGCTGCTGCATTGGCATTGCTGCTGCATTGGCATTGTTGCTTCATTGGCATTGCTGCTGCATTGGCATTGCTGCTGCATTGGCATTGCTGCTGCATTGGCATTGCTGCTGCATTGACATTGCTGCTGCATTGGCATTGCTGCTGCATTGGCATTGTTGCTTCATTGGCATTGCCGCTGCATTGGTATTGCTGTCGCATTGGCATTGCTGCTGCATTGGCATTGCTGCTGGTGCTGCTGATACACTTGGGCTCTGCCCATCTCCAAAACTTTATGAACTCTTCACCTTTAGAGGATAACGCCTTTTCCTAATGACGACCGCTTGTGTTGCGATCGAAACGTCGTCATATTTGTATTCACTTTATTTTTCTATCTACGTGACTTTACCGAAAGAACCAAAGAGGATTAATACTAATGGACGTGCCGCTCCAAGAAAATATCACTCTGATTGTGAACAGGACAGAGATTGATTCACTTCTTCAAATGAATGCATTATGGATGCAGCCTGTTGTTGCTATTATTAATAATGTATTTATTTATACTTGTTTATCCAGGAAAGCTTCACTACTTGTTTTAGGAGGGTCCTACCAAGTGTGTTGCAGTCAGGGGGCTTTGTTGCAATGTGTACATCCCAATTGAGTAATTTGCAAGGGAATTATATTTTTTGCATTGCGATGTTTGTTTTAGCTTATGGGAGGAGGAAACCGAAGAATCCGGAGGAAACCCACGAAAACCACGGGGGAGAATAGACAAACAGCACGCGACTTAGCCAACACACAGTGGCGTACAGCATAGTATCGACAAAGCTCGATTATTGCAACTCACTACTCTATGGGACGTCTGCCAAAACTATTAGGAAGCTGTGGCGTGTATTCAATGATTTGGCACGTGTCGTGACAGGCAGTGCAAGATCCGACCGTGCCCGTGCAGTGCTCACTGAGCTGCATTGGCTTCTGGTTGCTGGACGAATACGTGATCAGGTCGCACTCGTTACACACAAAGTGCTTGATACTAATGAACCACAACAACTCGCTGATCTCGTCAAGGAACATAAACCATCATCATCACGCGAACTCCGCTCATCCCCGCAGCCGCTTTTGGCGAGTCATCGAACAAAGACGGTGACCCCACATCGTGCGCTTTCAGATGCGGCCGTCTGGAACGCTCTTCCTTCCGATATTAGGAAGCCGCTGCTACTATGCACTTTTCAATATAGAATGGAAAGGTATTTATTTAAAACTGCTTTTGGTGATTAGTTTGTTGTCCTTCCCCCGCACCTCCGATTAGCAGAGTTCGCTACGTACGGTGTGAAAGAAGTTCAACATACACACACGGAAAGATGCCCGAGTCAGGAATCAAACCAGGGGACTTCTGCCTGTGAGGCAGGAGTTGTTACCACTGCACCACCCTGCCACCCTATACATCCATATTAAACTGGTAAAAATCTGCACGTGACAGATTCCATCCAATTACAAAGAGCAGGAATGAGGAACAAACCATGAAGAGATTCGTGAGCAGCCATCACATGGCAACAGCCGTGGCTAATAAAGGCAACAAATGTTGTCCGTGCACAGCCCATTTGTCCATCCACTTCTGGATGAGTGCATCCGCACACCACGTGGCTCCAGGGTATTATATGACGAGGCCTCAACACGCCGGTCAGTGTGGGTTGCTGAAGGCGGGGAGCGCGGATGTACGGCACAACAATGGATTTTGCCACAGTAGCCTATCACACCGTTTGTGTATACTGGTCACGCATCCAAGCGCTAGCCAGGCTCAAGCCCGCTTAGCTTCTGAAGGGAAAATATATATATTAATATTTAGAAAAATGGATAAGGGTGCATTTTTGAAAATATGAATCATCGACATTATCGGCCATGGTCAATCCACTTCTGGACCAAGGACTTGCCAAGCCATCAGCATGTTTCACAACGACAACCCCTACGGCACCTGCGCACGAGACCAATGTCATCGCTCCATCTCCTCGGTCGACGTCACTCCGTCATCATTGCTTGGACAGGCGCTGCTTTGAATAGGCTGCGATAGTTTTTTGTTCCCGACTCGTGAATGGAAACCATAGTAACCGAATAAGAATATACTGTTGATGCATCGGTCGTTTTTCCAATGGCTGTTGACACTTGTTTCGTTTACAATGTATATGTCTCACAAGAGCACATCCTCGTACGTGTAATCAGGTCGCACGAGCACAATCAATGGCGCTTTGCATATCAAAAGAAACATTTATGGCCTGCAGCACATTCATGCATTTGTTTTCATCAAACAACGCAGTTAATGGGAAAGCCAAAGTGGTTTCCAGCTCAGTTGAGTACGGAGGCATCAATGCTCATCCCCCGTTAGAAACCTTGCCAAGCCAGTGCGGGGAACTACACTTCTACTGTGACCACTACTGCCTCCCCTACAAAGTAGTACAATATTTGATTGACCTCGGACGAATGGAGGGGATGATGGGCTGGGTCATCGCGAGCCGATTGCTCTGCAGCCGAGCCAGCAGCTGGGAACGAACGCGCGTGCAAAACAGGTACAATGCGAGAGAGCGGTTTTGGATTTCCAATCTCCGCACACCGAACCCATACGATTTGGTTGCAAACGCAGCAGTACGTGGGCGTGTGCGCTTTATGCAACCCCGATGCAGCAAGCGAAGGATAGTGCGCGCTGAACGTTACAACACACGCGAAACAAAAATAGTTTAGCTTCGTACTGACATTTTCAGCCGTCACGTGGAGCCCGCGACACCGCCCAGCAGTAACGGCCGTTACAGAAGCTCGCGGTTCGAAACCGACCTGCCGCCCTGGTTAATGCCACAGTGTGTATTCACCAATACTCGGCAACCTCTCCTGTGCTCGCGGCGGACGTGAAAACATCCCCTGACGTCTGTCGAAACGAGTCGGCCACCGTGTGCGGGCATCGTGGTCCAAGTTTGCCTGATTTGAAAATGTACACCACCAATTTACTAGAATGGAAATGCGCACGGTAACATCGCACGCCGGCTGTGAACCCACGGCAGACTGTGTCTGTGAAAGACAGCGGCCTTCGCGAGGGCCTTGCGCTATACGGACGGCGCGAATACCAAATGTAATCCATTATGATTCATTATTATGATGCACCCCCCCCCTCCCACAGTCATTCAGGATTTGTGCGTAAGAATAACTTACCGAGGGGCCCACGTAATACCGTGAAGTGGCATCTATCATGCACAGCCA
Source organism: Lethenteron reissneri (assembly GCF_015708825.2). Lineage (NCBI taxonomy): Eukaryota > Metazoa > Chordata > Hyperoartia > Petromyzontiformes > Petromyzontidae > Lethenteron > Lethenteron reissneri. The sequence goes on along the minus strand of NC_083837.1, from coordinate 540,935 downwards.
TTAGCAAATGAGCATGTGTCCGCTGGCAATCGGCTGATGCCGTGGCCTGGAGTGGGATCTATTCTTGTCATCATGATCATGGAACGCTTGTGCAGGTGTGGCTGTCGGGTGGTGGAGGGTTACACGACAAACATTTGGCCAGATCTTTAAGTGGTCTCACCCAAAAATGTATCATGAAGTGGAATAGTGTTTCTATTTAAAGCTTTCGTGACTGCAGGGATTCATCTTCTTGGTTCTTTCGGTAAAGTCACGTAGAAGGGAAGTAATAAAATAATAAAAGCTCGGGGCAAGCATCTACACTATGGGGACCTCATTTGCCAGTAAAAATATGATAATTGGTTCTTTACCCTTCTATCTGGCAACAAAACTGACACCTATTTGCAAGGAGTCATGTTTGCATAGACCGCAATACCTGCAGTCATAAATACAAACAAAAGACATAACTCTGATAATGTGCACTGTCCTTGAAGTTGATTGGTCGGGTGTGGACCAATCAACTTCAAGGACAGTGCACATTATCAGAGTTATGTCTTTTGTTTGTATTTATGACTGCAGGTATTGCGGTCTATGCAAACATGACTCCTTGCAAAAAGGTGTCAGTTTTGTTGCCAGATAGAAGGGTAAAGAACCAATTATCAAAATAATAAAAATAAAACAATAAAATAAATTTCGATTTAAAGCTTTCGTGACTGCAGGGATTCATCTTATTGGTTCTTTCGGTAAAGTCACGTAGAAGGGAAGTAATAAAATAATAAAAATATAACATAACAAAATAATTCTCACGACGTTTCGGCCACAAAGCAAGCAGCCGTCTTCAGGTGGAGAACAGGTCTGTCGAGAAGACAGAGTCTTCAGAGAAGGCAGAGTTTTCAGACTCTGCCTTCTCGACAGACCTGTTCTCCACCTGAAGACGGCTGCTTGCGTATGTGGCCGAAACGTCGTGAGAATTATTTTGTTATGTTTTATTTTTATATTTTATTACTTCCCCTCTACGTGAACCAAGAAGTGGAATAGTGCTGTTTGTTGCTGGCCCCACTTGGTGGGCTAAGCATTTGAGCTTATGCTCAGGCCTCGCAAGCCACCACTATCTCTCATGTATCCTGCTATGCGATGATCCACCTAGCACCTTGCACAGGAGCCGACTTATTTCATCGCTCCATCTCCCCAGGAGACGTATTTTTGGATTCGTTACTCGTGAAGCATGGTAATATGCATTTTAATTGCTAATTCAGCCACGGTCGCAAAGAGAAACCATTATTTAAGGCATCCAATTACTGTCCTGTGTAGTATTTTTGGTTTCATTATTTATATTTTGACACGTCATAAATTGGCGCTGGAAAAGAGGAAAGCATGCCACCTTGAACACGGACACGTCCACAACTCAGAGACCTCACACAATTACAGATTGCACACACACACACACATCACAGACAAAAGTAGTAAATACAAACATCCCCCCTGCTAGTTTGTTTTCTACGCCACACCAGATACTCATTTTAGGCCGAGCCAGACTAGGGGAGGCCCAAGACCAGGTTCAGATATTCGTCAATGATGTTGTAAAATAGCAGGAATCAAACGAGGATTGCCAGGTGAGTAGCGCAGTGCACGAACCACTTCGACTGGCCACGTGGAATCTCCCACACACAAAAAGACAAAGATCCCCCGTTTAGCCTTGACAGACTGTAGGGGCAAGTGCTGTTAGCGAGCACCTATGAAGGCCGGAACGGTGCACGGGGGGTGGGTGGCCAGCACCAAGCCCGACCGCCTTTGTCTCCCTAGTGACGATGTGTAAACACTGCACCAGGTACTCATTTGAGGCTGAGTCGACCTATGGGGGTCCCAGGACCGGTTCAGATATTTGTCACCGATGTTGGCCGTGAGCGGGAATCGAACCCAGGTCGCCGGGTTCTTAGCGGAGCGCGCTAACCACTGCAATACCGCTCCTCCCACACACACAGACAAAGATCAAAGATCGCCCCGTGTAGCCTCAACAGACTGTAGGGGCAAGTGCTGTTAGCGAGCACCTATGAAGGCCGGAACGGCCAGCACCACGCCCGACCGCCTTTGTCTCCCCAGTGGCGATGTTTACTACACACCGCACCAAGTACTCATTTGAGGCTGAGTTGACCTCGGGGAGGCCCGGGACCAGTTTAGATAATCGTCACTGGTGTTGGCCGTGAGCGAAAATCGAACCCGTGTTACCGGGTTCATAGCGCAGCGCGCTAAACGCTACACTACCGCTCCCCACACACAGACACACAGACACACACCCACAGACACACACACAAAGACACACACACACACAGACACACACACACAGACACACACACAGACACACACACACAGTCACACACACAGACACACATATAGACACACATTTACCTGTACAGACGATACGGACGAGGGCTGTTGTTGGCGAGCTCCCGTTATTAAGGCTGACAGGGCACTCAATAACAAGGTGGTGTGATCAGCACTGTGCCCATTTGTCTTCACAGTGCTGATGTCATTGACAATCTGCAATAGGTACTCAATTAATTGACTCGACCTGCATCCCTCACACGCCGCTTGCCCCGTAGTGTTGCGTTTGGTTGTGGAATTGAGACCCTGATATGTGAATTTGCAATTCAGTGTCTGATCCAGTGGCAACAGCATCCCCCAAAGACGCATAAACAGCGGGGGGGTAAAGGCAAAGATACTCCATATAGCCTTGGGGGCCGTCCATAAATGACGTCACGCGATTTTGGACGATTTTGACCCCCCCACCCTCGTCACACGGCGTCACAAAAAGTCAGACCCCCCCTCAAATATGACGTCACAAAGCTCTGCCCCCCCCCCACCCCAAAATAAAACATGCTTCAAATCGCTTTAAACTATTGTCATTGTAGTGCGTATTTAATGTGGCGCTGCACTCTGATGTTGTAGGAGAAAACATTTATTAAAACGTCTATTTAATTAAGTAGAAAGTTTCGTCTATATTTATTTAAAGTTGCGCATTTTCACGTGACGTCACATTTCTCAACCCCCCCCCCCCCCTCGTCACACATCGTCACAAATGTCTAGGTGCGTGACGTCATTTATGGACGACCCCATAACAGACTTGTGAGGCAAGTGCTGTTTCCGAGCACCTGCGAAGGGCGACACGGCACACCAGGGGGTGGGGGGTGGCCAACACCGCGCCAGGTACTCATCTGAGGCTGAGTCAACCTAGGGGAGGCCCAGGACCGGTTGAGATAAACGTCACCATTGTTGGCCGTGAGCGGGAATCGAACTCGGGTGGCCGGGCTTGTAGTGGAGTGCACTAACCACTCCACTATCACTCCCCAATACTTACTCACGCACAGGCAAAATGACACTCGCAAACACGCACACACATTCATACACGCATACAAAGGCCCATACGCACTCACATTCTCTAATCTCTTTCTCTGCATATTGTCGCCACAGAGGCTTTGTGCCTGCATGCGTAGCAAACACTTGGCCTGCGTGGATGGACATGTAAGTCCCCTCACTGCCACTGAATAATTAACAGACAGCATCAGCACGAACGATCGGTGGATGGGATAAGAAACAAAGACTGGTTCTTGTTGTTAAGGCTGTGTTTGCATTCACTCCCATTTCTAGAATATAAAAAGACAAAGATTCCCCGTATAGCCTTAACCGACTTTTGGGGCAAGTGCTGTTCAGCGAGTAGCACCTTATGATGTCCGGCACGGCACACATGGGGGTGGGTGGCCAGCACCACGCCCGGCCGCCTTTCTCTCCCTCGTGGCGAAGTTTTTTTTACAGATCACACCAGGTACTCATTTGAAGCTGAGTCGACCTTGGGGAGGCCCCGGACCGGACCAGATAATCGTCACCGGTGTTGGCCGTGAGTGAGCCCAGGTCGCCGGGTTCGTAGCGCTTCCCACATTTCTAGATCGCACACACACACGGACCTCGCCGCCACGCACACGAACTCACATTCATTCTCACACAGGGTTGCCGATCAATGATTCATTCACCTTGCCTTCCTATTGAAAACAACCACAAATATTGCAGTGAAGTCGAGCACTTCACGGACACGACCGTGCTATCCTCGCGCAGGCAAACGGAATATTTACAACAACAACGACCGTCAGTTCCGCCACTAAATGGCGGTGACGTTGCCACGGTGCTTTGTGAGGCCATCACGTGAAGTGTCAAATGCCCATTGGCAGGAAGGTCACGGGGACAGACCCCCCACCCCACCCTAGGTGTCACGGGTTCATATTCTTAGGTTTTTTCGGTAAAGTCACGTAGGTAAAACAATTAAATTAATAAAAGTAAAATAAAAAATAAAATAAAAATCACGACGTTTCGGAGGCAACACAAGCTTCCGTCTTCAACACAGCAATTGTGCTGTGACGGTTCCACCTGAAGACGGAAGCTTGTGTTGCCTCCGAAACGTCGTGATTTTTATTTTATTTTTATTTTACTTTTATTAATTAAAAAATACTTTTATTAATTTTAATTTTTTACCTACGTGACTTTACCGAAAAAACCTAAGAATATGAATCCTTGCAGTCACGAAAGCTTAAAATCTAGAATTAAGTGTCACGGGTTGACCGGCTGACCACCTAATGGCTTCTCACTATTTCAACATGCTGCGTTTTAGCCGCCCAACGCTCTTGCTCATTGTTGTGAGCGGCGTTCGAGGGTGACTCTTCCTGTCACCCTCGTGTCATTTGATCACACGGGACACTTTGTGGGGTTGCTCATGGTGGGTTTGAGGTTAAATTTGACTCCCGATTGAATACGTGCGTGGGTTAATACGAGCATTGGTCAAGCTTTCGTCGAGGTTAAAAGTTAACATTCGGGTTAAGAACGGTCCAGGATTTACCCGAATACTTCCGGTCAAAAATCGTTAGCAACAAATTTTTAACCAACAAAAAACTGCAATTTAATTTGGAAGTCGACTCAGATAAACCTCGATTTCCCTCCAGTCACAGAGACGATGGTGTCTGAGAGGATGTCCACCGTCAAAACGGAGCGACAGAATCAGCTTGTTTGCAGGCGCTGCTAGCCCAGTGATCTTCACTAATTCTCAGAGGGGCGCCACTTTCACCGATAAGGCATCGTCAGAAGTGAGGGCCGCCACACATTTGGCAGCACGAGGATGGATGAGGGTGTTGTCACGTGTGTGTATTGTCGGGGCCCGCGTGTCACGGGCCGTCCTCAAGGCCACCTGAGGCCTCCAGTGGGCCACGGTGGCCTTGCGATGAAGAACACCGCGCGAGGTGGATTGCGTCATCGCAGAGTCGTGAGTGATGACGACGGAGTTGGCAGAGTTTCACCCAGCGGTGGGTTGGTCGTGGCCGATGATTAAGTTGGTGTCACATAGACAATGATCACAACTTTGTTTTAAAGCTTTCGTGACTGCAGGGATTCGTATTCTTGGTTCTTTCGGTAAAGTCACGTAGAAGGGAAATAATAAAATAATATAAACTTTCATCCATCGTCATAATGACCACAACGTTCAGCTGTTAAGTTGTACAAGTCCTGTTAGCAAGCAGCTATGAACTCACGACCCAGGGTGAGGCCCCAGAAGAGGTTCGTGGTTTTGACAGCACGTGTCACTGGTATTGCCACTGATATTCATCAAACTCCGATTGGTGGAATTATAGTGGAGATGTCAAACCACCTAAACACCTCAACAAGAAGGCAAAGACATGCACACCAGAGACTAAATACCCCTTGTGTAGCCTTGGACAGACTGCCGGGGCCAGTGCTGTCAGAGAGCATTCATGAAGACCGGCACAGCACACAAGGAGGTGGGTGGCAAAAACCATGCCCGACCGCCTTTGTTTCCCCAGTCATGATTTACACACCATACCGGATACTCATTTAAGGCTGAATCGACCTAGCAGAGGCCCATGACCATTTCAAATATTCGTCATTGTGAGCAGTGAGTGGGAATCGAACTCGGGTCGCCGGGTTCGTAGCGCAGTGCACTCATCACACGCATGCCCACAGACACGCACACACAAAGGTAAGCATGTGCCCATATGCATGCATGCCCATAATAGAGGTTTGTGGGTGAGATCGCGTGAATATAAATGCGTCGTTAAACCCGCCACCACACGACACAGCCAATTAGTAAGGGTTGTCACGTCAACAACACGTAGTTATGAGTTCAGCACTAACCGGTGTGTTGGAGACTAAACACACAACATTTAGAATTCGAGTCCGACGTTTCGCTGGTAATGACAATGAGCCTCATCAGGCGGCAGCCAGAGTTGTCGGAGAAATCCTCCTCCTGGTTCGGTCTTGAACATGCATGCATTGCATGTACTTTGAACTTCTTTCACACCGTACGTAGCCAACCGTCCCTAATGGGAGGTTCTGGGGGAAGGACAACAAACTAAACGCACACAAAAAGCGCTTCTAAAGAAATGAGTTTGCAACGGAGATCTCTTGCACAACTGCACGTAACAGAGTGAGTAGAAGTCACAAACGCACGCTTCCCCCATAACAGCCGCCATTCGCTACGAAGTGCCGGTGGCGTCACCACGGCGCTTGTGCCAGGCTAGGTGCACGTTAAGGCCACGTGCAGTGTCGAACGTCTGCTGGCAAGAGGTCAGACCCAGGTGTCATGGGTCGACTGACTGAGATGCACCACCCGTGCCCCTTACTGTGCCAACTCGCTGCGTTTTATACCCGGCGCTCCGCTCGTTGTTGTGAGCGTCGCTCCGCTTGCCCTCTGTTGTTGTTGGAGGGCGACTGCCTCCAACTGCCCAGTAGCAGCGTCCTTCACGAGCCTCCTTCACAGAGGCCGATCTTGACACCGCTGGTACCAGTCATCGGCAAGTCCACTCAGCTCCACGTCCTCCTGTACCACATCACTCCATCTCTTCTCTAGCCCGCGTCACTCACCCACTCACTCACCCATCGCTCAATCTCTTCTCTAGCCCATGTCACTCACTCACCCACTCACCTATCACTCCATCTCTTCTCCAGGCCGCGTCACTCACCCACTCACTCACCCATCACTCCATCTCTTCTCGAGCCCGTGTCACTCACCCACTCACTCACCCATCACTCCATCTCTTCTCTAGCCCGTGTCACTCACCCACTCACTCACCCATCACTCCATCTCATCTCCAGGCCGTGCCACTCACCCACCCACTCACCCACCCACTCACCCATCACTCCATCTCTTCTCTAGTCCGTGTCACTCATTCACCCACTCACTCACACACTCACCCACCCACCCACTCACCCATCACTTCATCTCCTCTCTAGCCCGTGCCGCGCCTGTTTAGCCCCCTCTCTATCCGGTGGCTGGGCATGCGGGCTACATGGCCCAGCTTGCCCCACAGACATACAAAGATCCCCCGTATAGCCTTCACAGGGGGTGGGTGGGCCAGCGCTACGCCCGACCGCCTTTGTCTCCCCAATGGCGATGTTTACACACCGCACCGGGTACTCATTTGAGGCCGAGTCGACCTAGGGGAGGCGCAGGACCGGTTCGGATAATCATCATCGGTGTTGGGTGTGAGCAGGAATCGAACTCGTGTCGCCGGGTTCGTAGCACAGCGCGCTAACCGCTACACCACCACTCCCCACACACAGACACACATACAGACACACACACAGACACACAGACACACACAGACAGACACACACACAGACAGACAGACATAGAGAGAGACACACAGACACACACACACAGACAGACACACACAGACACACACACAGACACACACACAGACAGACACACACACAGACACACACACACACAGACACACACACAGACACACACAGACACACAGACAGACACACACAGACACACACACAGACACACACAGACACACGGCCCTCTCATCCCACACCCAACCCAGCAAGCCTAACACACCCCCCCCTCCCATTCAATTTCTGACAAATTGTTTAAGAAACACAATTGTGTTACTTTAAATCACAACATTGCTGAATTGCCATCTATTTTACGTATTTATTAACGCAATGATCTTAAGCCATCTTGCTGTAAGCGAGGCCTCTAAATTGGGAGCAATATATGGATCGTATGCAAATAAGTGGCAATCATACGAAAGATGTGTGCCAATTATCAATGCAACGTAAATAGTAAAAAGTAGTATGTACATGCGAATGTGCGTCTATCATTGTAAATTATTAAATACAAACATTTTATGCAGTTGTTGTTCGTAGTGTATATCAATTGATATATTAATCGTTAAATCATCTGTATTCATGACATTGGAATTTTAGGCTGGGTTTGGGCTGGTCACCACATCTGGACCCTTAAAGGGCACAGCCACATAAATCGCACCACGTAAATATATTTTAAAAATATCCTTATAAATTCCATCTTACATTGCTAAATATATAATGGCAACAACAATTGAATAAATGTAACACAAAAAGGATATTCAACGCAAAAATACACATTTGTTTAAATGTAATATATATTCATGCGTAACATTACAGTTGTTGCCATTGATAGTCAACACGCGTAGCTGAACGAATTTCCGCGCAATTTCATTAAAAAAAAAATTCCCTTCACAACCTAAAAACAAAACGCACAAAATAAAATCGCAATGCGCGCGACGAGTCCCGTTCATTTAAAAAAAAACCCGCGATATTCCAGAGAAAACTAACGGCGGTGGTAGCGGCGGTGGCGGCGGCGGCGTTGATTTTACCTCTCTCGGCTTTGTCCGGGCTCCGCGTCGAACGTGGAAACCAGCGCCGCTCGACGCCAACCAAACAATGCAGCGGCGACAAAATACGAAATATATTTCCGTGGTGGACGTGAAGCGACGTAAAAAAATAAAAAAAATTCGACACAAACACGATATTTATTTGAACGAATTTTGTTGCAGAAAAAAACAAAGAGGCGGTTCTTTTCGTTGCGTTGTGTGCCCGTGGCGAGCTGACGCTGCTGCTGCTGCCGCTGCTGCTGCTGCTGCCGAGCGCTCTGCGCTCTCCCGACAACGCGAGGCGGGAGTGGTGGTGGTGGTGGTGGGGGGGCAGCGATTAGTCGTTGAATCTTGCGAGGCAGAGAGCCCTCCAACGTACGGCGCGAAAGAAGTTCACACCCGTGCGGTGCTTACACTGGGAGTGAGCGAGCTTTGCTGCAGCAGCAGCCTCTAGTCGAGGTTACCCTTGGTCTACTCTTCCACGCCGGCCTGACGTCTTGGTAGGAGAGGTGGTTGAGAGTGAGCCTCCACACTGCCCTGGTGCACAGAGGCAGTTGTGGGGTAGGGTTTCTGACCACTCACCCCAGAGCCGTCCCTTAGGGTAACGATTAACCGGGGGGGGGGGGGACGCCCCGGGCACCGCGCTTTGGGGGGTGACGAGGGCGCGCTTTAACGTGAGGGATGGCCCAGCACTTGCACCGTCGTTTTCAGCTGCCGCTCCGGGAGATAGAATCTAACCTGTGGATTTGTGGTGGCAAGCTGCCTCCCGCAACACAGTAATTCTCTCAGCCCCAGCGAGGCACTCAGGAACGCGAGGCGACTTGCTGATGTGAATACCAATGACATTGTATACATCTCACTGTAGCACGACCCCTGCCGGGTAGGGCTGGTGTTGCCTCGCGGATACTAAACTAACGCTGTGGAACACGTCGTAGGCTTTCTAGACCAATATCATCCATAACACAGGGGTTTTTTGGAACCTGTATTATAAACTAAAACGACTAATTGTATTGTTTTACCAGGTAAGGTCCCACTGAGCTATACGATACTGTTTAGCTCTTTCTTCAGAAGCGACCTGCCCATCACCAATGATGACTTGACGAAGCGACTTTCACCCTGTGTGTGGAAATGCACACCAGCAGCACAAGTACTCTAAACGCGTGATTATTGTAAATGTGGAGGGAAAAACCGGAGGACCCCGATAAAACCCACCCAACCATGGGAAGAACAAACTCCGAAGACAATATACAGGCTGTCAGGGTCTGGATCGAACCCACGACCTCCTGTGTACCAGGCGAGGTAGTTAACATCTCACCACCGTGGCACCCCCAATATTCAGATCGTCAGGGTCAGGACTGAACCCACGACCTCCTGTGTACCACGCGAGGTAGTTAACATCTCACCACCGTGGCACCCCCAATATGCAGATTGTCAGGGTCAGGATGGAACCCACGACCTCCTGTGTACCAGGCGAGGTAGTTAACATCTCACCACCACTGAGTAAGGGCGAAGCGTAAATGACATTGACAGATTCCCCGTGAGAGACGGCACAGATTATAGGCAGCAGACCCGAGAGAGAAGAGAGAGTTTTGCGAGTATCCAAGTTGCTGTTGGTGTGTGACAAGGCGCGAGGTGGTCTGATCACTCATTAGGGGCCGTCCATAAATGACGTCACGCACCTGGGGGGGGGGGGGTCAGATATTTGTGACGATGTGTGACGAGGCGGGGGAGGTTTTAGAAATGGGACTTCACATCAAAATGCGCAACTTTAAATAAATATAGACAACACGTTCTACTTAATTAAATAGACTTTTTAATAAATGTTTTCTCCTACAACATCAGAGTGCAGCGCCACATTAAATACGCACTACAATGACAATAGTTTAAAGCGATTTGAAGCATGTTTTATTTGGGGGGGGGGGCAGAGCTTTGTGACGTCATATTTGAGGGGGGGTCTGACTTTTTGTGACGCCGTGTGACGAGGGGGGGGGGGTCAAAAATCGTCCAAAATCGCGTGACGTCATTTATGGACGGCCCCTTACACACAACGTGCTTGACCCACCACCACAACACCACCTTGCTGGTTTCAACAGTGTCGCGTCGTCAGCGTATCTCTTCCACTATTTACATTCTCCACACCGACGCTCGTGGCTATGGCGAGTTGTGTGTCACGATGTAATGTCGTGTCCAACTGGGACCCCAGCGCCCTTCGCTAATTCCCAGAGAGGCGCGACCACTTTGCACCGGGAAGACGTCGTCGGTACGAGGGACGCCACACATTTGAAACCATTGGGGGTTTGACAGCAGCACGATGATGGTGATGATGATGGGGAGGTGTTGATGATGATGATGATGAGGAGGGGCCGCACTAAAGGTCACCAGGGGTCTCACTAAAGGCCACCAGGGGCCTCACTAAAGGTCACCAGGGGTCTCACTAAAGGTCACCAGGGGTCTCACTAAAGGCCACCAGGGATCTCACAAAAGGCCACCAGGGGCCTCACTAAAGGTCACCAGGGATCTCACTAAAGGTCACCAGGGGTCTCACTAAAGGCCACCAGGGATCTCACTAAAGGTCACCAGGGGCCTCACTAAAGGTCACCAGGGGCCTCACTAAAGGTCACCAGGGGTCTCACAAAAGGCCACCAGGGGTCTCACTAAAGGTCACCAGGGATCTCACAAAAGGCCACCAGGGATCTCACTAAAGGCCACCAGGGGCCTCACTAAAGGTCACCAGGGATTCCACAAAAGGCCACCAGGGGTCTCACTAAAGGCCACCAGGGATCTCACTAAAGGTCACCAGGGGCCTCACTAAAGGTCACCAGGGGCCTCACTAAAGGTCACCAGGGGTCTCACTAAAGGCCACCAGGGGTCTCACTAAAGGCCACCAGGGGTCTCACTAAAGGTCACCAGGGGCCTCACTAAAGGCCACCAGGGGTCTCACTAAAGGCCACCAGGGGCCTCACTAAAGGTCACCAGGGGTCTCACTAAAGGTCACCAGGGGCCTCACTAAAGGTCACCAGGGGTCTCACTAAAGGTCACCAGGGGCCTCACTAAAGGCCACCAGGGGCCTCACTAAAGGCCACCAGGGGCCTCACTAAAGGTCACCAGGGGTCTCACTAAAGGTCACCAGGGGCCTCACTAAAGGTCACCAGGGGTCTCACTAAAGGTCACCAGGGGTCTCACTAAAGGTCACCAGGGGTCTCACTAAAGGTCACCAGGGGCCTCACTAAAGGCCACCAGGGGTCTCACTAAAGGTCACCAGGGGCCGCACTAAAGGCCACCAGGGGCCTCACTAAAGGCCACCAGGGGCCTCACTAAAGGCCACCAGGGGTCTCACTAAAGGTCACAAGGGGCCGCACTAAAGGCCACCAGGGGCCTCACTAAAGGCCACCAGGGGTCTCACTAAAGGCCACCAGGGGTCTCACTAAAGGTCACCAGGGGCCGCACTAAAGGCCACCAGGGGTCTCACTAAAGGTCACCAGGGGTCTCACTAAAGGCCACCAGGGGTCTCACTAAAGGTCACCAGGGGCCTCACTAAAGGCCACCAGGGGTCTCACTAAAGGTCACCAGGGGTCTCACTAAAGGTCACCAGGGGTCTCACTAAAGGCCACCAGGGGCCTCACTAAAGGCCACCAGGGGTCTCACTAAAGGTCACCAGGGGTCTCACTAAAGGCCACCAGGGGCCTCACTAAAGGCCACCAGGGGTCTCACTAAAGGCCACCAGGGGTCTCACTAAAGGTCACCAGGGGCCTCACTAAAGGCCACCAGGGGTCTCACTAAAGGTCACCAGGGGTCTCACTAAAGGTCACCAGGGGCCGCACTAAAGGCCACCAGGGGTCTCACTAAAGGTCACCAGGGGTCTCACTAAAGGTCACCAGGGGCCTCACTAAAGGCCACCAGGGGTCTCACTAAAGGCCACCAGGGGTCTCACTAAAGGTCACCAGGGGCCTCACTAAAGGTCACCAGGGGTCTCACTAAAGGTCACCAGGGGCCTCACTAAAGGTCACCAGGGGTCTCACTAAAGGCCACCAGGGGTCTCACTAAAGGCCACCAGGGGTCTCACTAAAGGTCACCAGGGGTCTCACTAAAGGTCACCAGGGGCCTCACTAAAGGCCACCAGGGGTCTCACTAAAGGTCACCAGGGGTCTCACTAAAGGCCACCAGGGGTCTCACTAAAGGTCACCAGGGGCCTCACTAAAGGCCACCAGGGGTCTCACTAAAGGCCACCAGGGGTCTCACTAAAGGCCACCAGGGGTCTCACTAAAGGCCACCAGGGGTCTCACTAAAGGCCACCAGGGGTCTCACTAAAGGCCACCAGGGGCCTCACTAAAGGCCACCAGGGGTCTCACTAAAGGCCACCAGGGGTCTCACTAAAGGCCACCAGGGGTCTCACTAAAGGCCACCAGGGGCTTCACTAAAGGCCACCAGGGGTCTCACTAAAGGCCACCAGGGGTCTCACTAAAGGTCACCAGGGGTCTCACTAAAGGTCACCAGGGGTCTCACTAAAGGCCACCAGGGGCTTCACTAAAGGCCACCAGGGGCTTCACTAAAGGTCACCAGGGGTCTCACTAAAGGCCACGTGTGTGTCTGTGTGTCTGTGTGTGTGTCTGTGTGTGTGTCTGTTTGTGTGTGTCTGTGTGCGATTATTGTGGGGAGCAGTAGTGTAGTGGTTAGCGCTACGCTGCGCTACAAACCTGGCGACCCGAGTTCAATTCCCGCTCACGGCCAACACCGCCAGTGACGATGATCTGAACCGATCCTGGGCCTTCCCCTAGGTCGACTCAGCCTCAAATGAGTACCTGGTGTAGCGGTGTGTCAGCATCGCCACTGGGGAGACAAAGGCTGCCGGGCGTGGTGTTGGTCACCCGCCCCCTCGTGTGCCGTTCTGGCCCTCATAGGTGCTCGCTAACAGCACTTGCCCCTACAGTCTGTTACAGGCTATACGGGGGGTCTTTGTCTTTTTGATCATCGTTTCAGATTGAATTATTTTGAGCTTTCAGGAGCAATGCAATTGGAGGGCTACGCCTGTTGCCACTGTGGCTCGGAGATGTTGACTACCTCGCCTGGTACACAGGAGCGCGTGGGTTCGATCCCGACCCTGACGCCTGCTGCTGTATACTTGGAGTTTGCGTGTCTCTCTCTCCCCGTGGATTTTTCTCCGGGTCCTCCGGTTTCCCCCGCCACATGTAGAATCCACGTGCATTTATTCGTTATCATAAAGCTTTTTGGCTTCGATCGCAAAAGTATAAATGTTTCGTAACCCTCCACCACCCTACACAGCCAGTTAAGGTCGTCACGTAAATAACGCGCAAAAAGTTCACTACTTCAGCCCACCGGTGTGTTTGGAAAGCAAATCTACAACATTTACAATTTGAATGCGTTTCGCTGGTTATTACATCCAGCATCATCGGGCGATTTGCCAGAATAGTGAAGCCCTCCACCTGCGTCCGGTCTTAAATAGTGCAGCAGAGATCAGAGGCGGAGGAGAGGGGGGGGGGTATTGTAATTGTATAATATATTAGTAATAAGTTAGTTAGCATGTGTTTCCTCTTTAAGTAATGCAGTTGTAAGATATATTACTTAATAAGACGCTTCGAGGCCGCACTAAGGCTGTAGCTGTAAGAGCGGTGGAAAATATTTGTGTTTCTCTCAATTTCAATGGATTCTCGAATTAGTCTCGGCCAGTAATAATTAGTTTGACACGACACTTCAGCGTTATCAACATCAAATGAGTTTCCTTGTTGGCAAGCTTGTTTTTCAACTGCCGACAGCTGCGTTTGAGAGTATTTATGATGTATTTGCTGTTGTTTTAGTCTTACGCTAATGTTACGTCCCGGCTGTCCAATATAGCATCTGGCACTAAAGCAAATAATCCGAAACACACCTTCTGTTGATAACTTAGGCAATTCATCTTTAGTACAAGATACACATTTTTTTTTATTTGTGTACCGTGTCAAATTTACTCTGATTTGTAGTTTTTCCAAAACGCGAGCTAATTTGTCAATTACTCCCGCAAAATATGGTATCTTAATTGTTTTAATAACCTGATCGCTTTCAGCAGTATTGCTGTTCGATCTTAGTTTGGCATTCAATGCTCTGTTAATTTGAGCATGATTGTCGCCATTCTTTAACATGTTTAATCTCTATCCTCAGACGTTCACCATCTCACACTGTTTTAGCCCGATGTATGAGTGTCTTGATGATGCAAATCTGCATTCAGATAGGCATCAGTGTGCGTTCCCTTTCGGTAAACGCTGTCTGTTATTTTACCATTTAGGCCGCGTCCAAGCAACATATCCAGGAATGGGAGTGTGTTAGCCACCTCCATTTCCATGGTGAACTGGATGGGCGGGTTTTGCGAATTGAGATGATTTAGAAATTCATTAAGTGGCCAGACAACCAAAGTGTCATCTACATATCTAAACCAAAAAGATGGTTTTAATGTACTCTTGCTTCAAAGTCTTCCATGTACAGATTCGCAATAGCAGGAGACAAAGGAGAGCTCATTTCTGCTCCTTTCTTTTGTTTAAAGAAGTCACCTCTCCATAAGAAATACGTGTTATGTAGACAATGGTCGGCTAGTTTTGGAATTGCCATCTATTTAAGATCCTTCAACAAACTCCGGGATAAGAAGGCTCAGCTAATCGAGTCTCTCACCTTTCTGAAGAGATGCCGCGACTCTAAGGTAATACCAAACGCATTTACACTAACCTCTGCTACTGTAACTTCTTCTAATGCTATCCATAAATATGCTAAATTCCTCTTGATGTGCAAATTATTTTG
Source organism: Lethenteron reissneri (assembly GCF_015708825.2). Lineage (NCBI taxonomy): Eukaryota > Metazoa > Chordata > Hyperoartia > Petromyzontiformes > Petromyzontidae > Lethenteron > Lethenteron reissneri. The sequence continues at coordinate 525,480 of NC_083837.1, read as the reverse complement.
TCAAGGCGCTCTTCCCCCTCCATCCCAGCTTAAATAGACGCTCCAAGCCTGGGGCGTGTCATTCAGACTCTGTCTTCTTGACAGGCCGAAACGTCGTGAGAATTATTTTATTATGTTTTATTTTGTATTATTTTTTTATTATTTCCATTCTACGTGACTTTACCGAAAGAACCAAGAAGATGAACACATTTACACTTACGCGATCTAACTCAAAAACCTTTATTATGAATAATATTGGTCACGAAAGCCTACGTTTCGATTTAAAGCTTTCGTGACTGCAGGGATTCATATTATTGGTTCTATCGGTAAAGTCACGTAGAAGGGAAATGATTATGTTTTATTTTTATTATTTTATTATTTCCCTTCTACGTGACTTTACCGAAAGAACCAAGCCTTACGTGTTAAACTGCGCGTATTAGTATTTGGCTTTTGTGAATGTACACGTGCTGACAAGCCACTTCTTTGAGCCATCAATTGCGATGGCTGGGCCGCTTCTGAAGAGACGAGCTACACCGCTCAGCGGGACCTGGACCTGGCAGTGCAACGTGGTCGGGATTGACCCCATGACCTCCGGTATGCCAGGCGAGGATCATAGCATGTCCCAGCTTCACTGGGTGGGACAGAGGCGGCAGCAGCAGAAGCAGCAGGGAGATGGAATTGGCCAATCCGCTGCGGGTCGCTGAACAACGGCGCCTCCCCAGACCCCTTCGTGGTGTGCCACCATCGCCACTTGCCCCTCCCACGTGACGCCCCTTCCACGTGACGCCCCTCGACTTGATCGTCCTCCTAGCGCCTCTGAGGCGTCACGGTGGCTAGGAGATGTTAACTACCTCGCCTGGTGTACAGGAGGTCATGGGTCGATCCCGACACTGACACCTGCTGTATATTTGGAGTTTGCGTGTCTCTCTCTCTCATCATCATCATCACGGTGGCTAAGAGATGTTAACTACCTCGCCTGGTATACAGGAGGTCGTGGGTTCGATCCCGACACTGACACCTGCTGTATATTTGGAGTTTGCGTGTCTCTCTCTCTCATCATCATCACGGTGGCTAGGAGATGTTAACTACCTCGCCTGCTATACAGGAGGTCGTGGGTTCGATCCCGACACTGACACCTGCTGTATATTTGGAGTATGCGTGTCTCTCTCTCTCATCATCATCATCATCACGGTGGCTAGGAGATGTTAACTACCTCGCCTGATGTGCAGGAAGTCGTGGGTTCGACCCCGACCCTGACGCCTGCTGCATATTTGGAGTTTGCGTGTCTCTATCATCATCATCACGGTGGCTAGGAGATGTTAACTACCTCGCCTGGTGTGCAGGAGGTCGTGGGTTCGATCCCGACACTGACACCTGCTGTATATTTGGAGTTTGCGTGTTTCTCTCTCTCATCATCATCACGGTGGCTATGAGATGTTAACTACCTCGCCTGCTATACAGGAGGTCGTGGGTTCGATCCCGACACTGACACCTGCTGTATATTTGGAGTATGCGTGTCTCTCTCTCTCATCATCATCATAACGGTGGCTAGGAGATGTTAACTACCTCGCCTGATGTGCAGGAAGTCGTGGGTTCGACCCCGACCCTGACGCCTGCTGCATATTTGGAGTTTGCGTGTCTCTATCATCATCATCACGGTGGCTAGGAGATGTTAACTACCTCGCCTGGTATAAGGAGGTCGTGAGTTATATCCCGACACTGACACTGCTGTATATTTGGAGTTTGCGTGTCTCTCGCCTTGTGGTCGCGTGGATTTCCCCCCGGGGTTTTCCCTCCACACTTAGAATCAACATCACAGTGCGTTTAGAGTATTTGGCTGCTATACATTTCCACGTGATAAGCCACTTCGTTGAGCTGTCATTTGTGACCAGGTCGCTTCTGAAAAATCGTTATATAGCTCAGTGGGACTTACCTGGTAAAATAAGATGTTTTTAATAGTTTTAGTTTAGGTGGTGTCATGTTTAGTTTTAGTAATCTCTCTCGCTCTCGACGAGAGTTAAAAATGATTGGTTCAAGCGAGCCTGACCGCTGATGAGACACCAACTCCAAGCTTCTGAGACAGCCATCGTGGCTTCGACCGTGGAAGCTAAGTATCGGTAGTGAGCACGTGGTAGCAGCAGCAGCATCATGAGCATCGTCATTGCGTGAGTTTTATTAAACCCTGTAGATTGTAAACAATAAGAAAGTACATTTCAATTCAAAATCAACTCGGAAGTGCGGTACGAAATTCATAAGGGAAGCGTCCCAGAGAAATTCACACTGAGGGTGGCCTTCACAGCGGTACAGAGACGACCTTCCCATCGTTCGGTGATGAGCGCCGACTGCAAAACTTTAACATGCGCAGGTCGCCTTTCACCGCCAACGTCGTTATTATTATTATCATCATCTACTTTCTCTCTTTGGGGTTAGGTCGCCGCAGCGGTGAAGAAGCTGGTTGTAATTACTGGTGAAACGTCGTACTCGGATTGTAAATGTTGTGGCTTGGCTCTCCAACACACCGGTGTGCTGTACTAGTATACTACACTATACACTACAATACACACGGGTGCTAGTGACGAATTGGCACGTTCCGTGTACGTGACACGAACCCTTACTAGTTGGCTGTGTCGGGTGGTGGCGGGTTTAACGACACATTTATATATTCACGCGATCTAACCCAAAAAACCTCTGTGCTTTTTTTGTGTTTAGTTTGCATTCCTTCCCAACGCACCTCCGATTGGCACGGTTGGCTACATACAGCGTGAGAGAAGTTCAACTTACAGGCACGTCCAACATGCACGGGGCCGACTCGCGTTGCGCCAGAAACTCGGGAGCGCCTTCCACGCATCCCGTCCCATCTCAACCACTTCAATACACTTCTGCTGCAGTCTGATCAAGTGGGAGCATCCCACCCTCGCTAGCAGCTGTCTCTGTGGCACAAAGCTGTATACAGCCCAGTGGGACACCCTGGTGGCAGCTGTCTCTGTGCGGCACACAGCTGTATACAGCCCAGTGGGACACCCTGGTGGCAGCTGTCTCTGTGCGGCACACAGCTGTATACAGCCCAGTGGGACACCCTGGTGGCAGCTGTCTCTGTGCGGCACACAGCTGTATACAGCCCAGTGGGACACTCTGGTGGCAGCTGTCCCTGTGCGGCACAAAGCTGTATACAGCCCAGTGGGACACCCTGGTGACAGCTGTCTCTGTGTGGCACAAAGGTGTATACAGCCCAGTGGGGCACTCTGGTGACAGCTGTCTCTGTGTGGCACAAAGTGTATACAGCCCAGTGGGACACCCTGGTGACAGCTGTCTCTGTGCGGCACAAAGCTGTACACAGCCCAGTGGGACACCCTGGTGGCAGCTGTCTCTGTGCGGCACAAAGCTGTATACAGCCCAGTGGGACACCCTGGTGGCAGCTGGCTGTATGCAGCATCTGGCCTGCAAGCGGGCTAATCATTCTGCCGGGTGAATTTGCGGTGCGATCCCTTGGGGCACTGAAGCGTGACGCCGGCCCCGCATTGGAATGCCGTCACGCTGAGAAGCACACGGCACCGCGTGGCATCTCGTGCTTAATCCCACGCTGCAGTATTAACCAGGACGGCCGGCAGGTTGCCGCACCGCGGAACCCTCTGCGGCAAATGCGCCACCGCTGGTGCACGTCACGGCGCTAAAGCAAACAAGCGAATGTTCATCTGTTGTGGATTCCGTTTTGTACGTTTGCCGAAATATACATAAACATAAGCATCCCGCAGCGGGAGTGAGCACAGTACAATATTCCACGTACGATTTTAATATCCTTGGTTCTCTCGGTAAAGTCACGTAGAAGGGAAACAATAAAATAATAAAAAAGTTTTTCACACCTGATGATGATTGCTTGTGTTGCAGTCGAAACGTCGTGAGAATTTTATTTTTTTATATTTTTATTATTTTATTGTTTCCCTTCCACGTGACTTTACCGAGAGAACCAAGAATATGAATCCCTGCAGTCACGAAAGCTTTAAATCAAAAGATTGTAATATCTTCACGTACATTAGACTGAGCAAAACAATCAGCCGTTGTGATTCAAAGTTGACTTTTGGGTTAGGCCACTGTGTGATCATCTGATCAAAACCTGCGCCCTTCTTCCTTGCCACCCACCGCCGTCAAGCACCATTCTTTTACCAGCACGATGAGCGTAGTCTGCAAGGTGCATTATTTACAGGGTGAATATAAAAGATGATGTACAGTCACTTGCCCACGGAAAGCCTCAGCCAGTCTCAAGGGCCCCTTCCCCCCCGTTTTTTTCAAGAGGGTTCCGTCCTGGTTTCTGTAGTAGGTGGAGGGGGTGATGCTGCTGATGCTGCACAGCAGTGCGATGAGTTGAACTATCAAAGCTATTTTATTTTTACCAGGTAAGGCCCCGTCGAGGCACTACATAGCTCATGTTTTTCAGAAGAGACCTGGCCATCGCCAATGATAACTCAACAAAGTGGCCTTCTCATCATCATCATCGTGTGGAAATTTATAGCAGCAACCACATAACTATACAAACGCGTGGTGATATGCGATTATAAATGTGGCGGTGGGGGGGGGAACCGGAGGACCCGGAGAAAAATCCACGTGGGCAGGCGAGGTAGTTAACATCTCGGCACTGTGGCCATATTGTTAACCGATGTCAATATTGATATTCTTGCCAATATCAATATCGGTGACATTTCAAAAACTGCCAACAAAGAAACAAAGATATCAATCACAGGGCCCATCGAGGCAGCTACCAGGTGTGCAGGCGGTGTGACTGCACCGGGGGCCACGGGCCGGAGTGGGGGCCCACGGGCAGAGTGGAGGCCCACGGGCAGGTATGGGGGCCTATGGGCAGGTGTGAGGCCCACGAGCAGGTGTGGGGGCCTATGGGCAGGTATGGGGGCCCTGGTGCTAGGAACAGTGGGCGGGTGCACAATTGGGAACAGTGGAGGGAATTCATGGCGCCCGAGCTCCAGGCCACTCCACGCCAACAACCGCCGCCTCGTCCAGCAGCCGATGACTCGCGGCTCGACCGTGACGACGATTGGAGCGGGCGACGGACGGCGAACGCGGCGACCCTCACAGCTCGATCTTCTCCATCGTGTCCTTGGACAGATAGACGACCCAGTAGACCATGTTGAACACCGCAAACGACACGGGGAACAGTATCCGTGCGTATTTGTCGATTTTGCTCGTCCCGTCGATGGGCAGCGGCGGTGGCGGTGGCGGTGCCGGCGTTTGTTGTTGCTGCTGCGGTGGTTGTTGTTGTTGCTGCTGCGGTGGTGGCGGTGGTGGCAGCAAGGAGAAGGCCTTGAGGCACGGGGCCTGGCTGGGCGAGGGCGGCGCTGGGGCCCGGCTCGTCGCCGCCGCTTCGGTGCCGCGGTACAGGCGGGGGCTCGAGGCCTCCTCCCGGTACTGAGTGGCTACGTTCATCCGCTTCTTCAGCGTGCAGTTCTGGTCGGGGCTCTGTCGTGTGCGAAGTTTGTTGGGGGTGGAGGGGAGGGGGAGGGCAGTGAGGGAGGATGGGCAAGGCAGAAGAGTTAATCACGAGATCGTCATTTAGCTCGCTCGTTTGTTTACCCAGAAAAGCCTCGCTCGTGTTCAGGAGGGTCTGGGAAAGACATTGCTGCTGCTGTTGTCGCTGTTGTTGCTATGTGTGTGCGATCCCAATTGAGTAACATTTTCAGCATTGCGATGTTTGGCCAATACCGGTTACACTGTGGGGTTTTTATTTTCTTTAATTGTTGTTGTGCGAGATGGGTCGAGTGTGCAGTGATGGGTGGGACGCGTAGTGTGCAGGAAGGAGGATGGAGTTAAGCCACTTGCATGTTGGGAATGGCACTAATTAATTGGCCGCTAACCGCTGAGTGTACAGAGGATCGCAGAACTCGGGCAATCGTTGGTGCCGCTGCTGCCACCTGTCTGTGGGTTTCTCCTCCTGGCGCCTCCGAGTCGTCCCCTCCCCCCCCCTCTCTCTCTCTCGACGCGAGCGAGAAGCGGATTCTGTGTGGCGGTGGCGCAGCCGGATCACACAACTAAACGAGAATTTTACCTGCAAAGGCCCCGCTGAGCTCTGTAGCTCTTTTTCAGAAGCGACTGGCTGCCACAAACGACAGCTCAACGTAGTGGCGTATCACGTGGAAATGCGTAGCAGCCAAAGAAGTCGCGTCTGTAAACGCATGATGTTGGTTCTTAATGTGGGGTGGGGAGGGGGAAACCGGAGGACCCGGAGAAAACTCCACGCGACCACGGGGAGAGAGAGACACGCAAACTCCAAATATCCAGCAGCAGGCATCGTCTGGGTCTGGATCGAACCTCCCGCATACCAGGCGAGGTAGTCAACATCTCCGAGCCACCGTGGCGTCCCTCTCGCCGTGGTGCCTCTCTTGTGGGGGGGGGGGGCGGCGTACCGAGAGCACCTCGTTGCGGGGGCAGGCGGCCAGCGCCGGCGGAGGTCTCCGCTCCCGGGCCACGTCCGGCTCCGGCGACGGCTCGGGGCGACTCTCCGCCGCCGCTGCCGCCGCCGCTCTGAGCGCCGCGTTCCTCCGCGCCGCCATCGCGGCGGCGATGGCGACGGCAGCGGCCATCCTCGCCGCCCTCTTGGTGGCGCGCTCGGCGTGCACGTTGGTGAAGTAGTTGACGGCGGCGAACTCGACGAGCGCCGAGAAGACGAAGGCGAAGCACACGGCGATGAACCAGTCCATGGCGGTGGCGTAGGAGACCTTGGGCAGCGAGCCGCGCGCGCTGATGCTCTGCGTCGTCATGGTAAGCACCGTCGTGATACCTGGCGGTCGCGCCGACGACACCGTCGTCGTCGTCGTCGTCACGGGCGAACGAGGAGCCACCTTCACGTCGCTCATCTACGGCTACTGCCTAAATAGTCGCTCGCTCGCTCGCTCGTCCGCCCAACCACCCAACAATTGCCCAAGCTCTGCAATCCTCTGCATATCAAGGTGCGATTGGCCAATGGGAGTAAAACGGAGCACCCGGAGAAAAAAGCCCACGTGTGCGAGGGGGAAACGCTCTATTCCCACACAGACCTATCAAAATATGTATTTACACTGGAGAAATCCGATGAGCTGTGATGCTCTTTTTCACAAATGTCCAGTAGGGGCAGGTCGGAACGTCAAGACAACAAACAGGACAAACATAACAACCGAGTCCACATGAATGCTATGCCGCCTTCTCCTGGCAGAGCCCGGTACGGCTTCTTCCCCGACGACCACCCACGAGGTGGGAGTTTTGCACGACACCTCGCTCTCGCTCTGTGTGCGTGCGGTGATCCACAGCCCTCACCGCTGCTGTATGGCGTAGCCACCACCACCACCGCCGCCACCACCACCACTGCCGCCATCACCACCGCCACCGCCGCCACCACCACCGCCACCACCGCCACCACCACCACCACTACCGCCATCGCCGCCATCACCACCGCCACCGCCGCCACCACCACCGCCACCACCGCCACCACCGCCACTACCGCCACCGCCGCCATCACCACCGCCGCCACCACCACCCTCAACGCCACCACCACCACCACCACCACCGGCACAGCCGCCATCGCCACCGCCACCATTACCGCCACCACCACCACCACCACCACTGCCACCACAACAGCCACCACCACCGCCACCGCCGCCACCACCGCCGCCACCATCACCGCTACAACCACCGCTGCCACCACCACCACCAAAGCCACCACTACCACCTCTGCCACCACAACCGCCACGACCACCGCTACCACCACCACCGCCCGGCTAAAGCGACTGAGCTACGGTGACGAAGGTGACGATGGTGCCGTGCGGCCCGCGAGCCGGCTCAGCGTACCGAACACGGTCCGGGCCGGCACCGATTCCTTGTTGATCCAGAAGGAGACCTGCGAGAGGATGACGGTCAGGATGCACGGGATGTACGTCTGGATCATGAAGTAGCCCATCTTGCGCTTGAGGTGGAAGTACACGGTCATCACCACGTAGTCGCCTGCGGGGAGGTGCGGTCACGCGGCCGTCACGCGACCGTCACGCCATCGTCACGTGATCGTCACATGGCCATCACGTGGTCATCACACCGCCGTCACGTGATCGTCACGCGTTCGTCACACGATCAATCAATCAAGTCTTTATTTCTATAGAACTATTTCGTGCAAAAGATGCAATTCAAAGTGCTGTACAGGTAAAATAAAACATTGTTAAAAGACTAAATCGCAAGAACAATAAAAGCAATTATATTATTGGGTCTTTCGGTAAAGTCACGTAGATAGGTTACAAGAAAATAACAAAAAACGACGTTACGATCGCAACACAAGCGGTCGTCATCAGGAGAAAAAAAAAGAGCGGGAAAGTTGCTGAGGCCGGCTGTTTTAAAAAAGGGGCATGACCCTTGGGCTACACCCATGGAACGTCTTAGTTTTTTGTTATTTTGGTAGTTGTGTTGGTGGTGTTGGTGGCGGTGGCCATATCGGTGGTTGTGTTGGTAGTTGTGGTGGTGGTGGCGGTAACCGTGTTGATGATGTTGGTGGTTGTGTTGGTAGTTGTGGTGGTGGTGGCGGTAACCGTGTTGATGATGTTGGTGGTTGTGGTGGTGGTGGCGGTAACCGTGTTGATGTTGGTGGTTGTGGTGGTGGTGGCGGTAACCGTGTTGATGATGTTGGTGGTTGTGTTGGTGGTTGTGGTGGTGGTGGCGGTAACCGTGTTGATGATGTTGGTGGTTGTGGTGGTGGTGGCGGTACCCGTGTTGATGATGTTGGTGGTTGTGTTGGTGGTTGTGGTGGTGGTGGCGGTAACCGTGTTGATGATGTTGGTGGTTGTGGTGGTGGCGGTACCCGTGTTGATGATGTTGGTGGTTGTGGTGGTGGCGGTACCCGTGTTGATGATGTTGGTGGTTGTGGTGGTGGTGGCGGTACCCGTGTTGATGATGTTGGTGGTTGTGTTGGTGGTTGTGGTGGTGGTGGCGGTAACCGTGTTGATGATGTTGGTAGTTGTGGTGGTGGCGGTAACTGTGTTGATGATGTTGGTGGTTGTGTTGGTAGTTGTGGTGGTGGTGGCGGTAACCGTGTTGATGATGTTGGTGGTTGTGGTGGTGGCGGTACCCGTGTTGATGATGTTGGTGGTTGTGGTGGTGGTGGCGGTACCCGTGTTGATGATGTTGGTGGTTGTGTTGGTGGTTGTGGTGGTGGTGGCGGTAACCGTGTTGATGATGTTGGTAGTTGTGGTGGTGGCGGTAACTGTGTTGATGATGTTGGTGGTTGTGTTGGTAGTTGTGGTGGTGGTGGCGGTAACCGTGTTGATGATGTTGGTGGTTGTGGTGGTGGTGGTGGCGGTAACCGTGTTGATGACGTTGGTGGTTGTGGTGGTGGTGGTGGCGGTACCCGTGTTGGTCTTGATGAGCTCGCTGGCGGCCGTGTGTCTCTCCAGGTCGTACTGCAGCAGGCTGGACGACTCGAGAGGGATCTCCACCGACTTGTTGGCGCCCTTGGTCCAGCTGTAGAGCACCTCGCTGTCGGGGTAGGCGTCTGCGGGCACCACGCCGCACCAATCGCCCTCAACGTAAACTCACTGTGACACCGGGTGGTCGTAGTGGTGGCGGTAGGAGTGGCGGTAGCAGTGGCGGTAGGAGCGGTAGTAGTAGTGGTAGTAGTAGTGGTAGTAGTGGTAGTAGTAGTGGTAGTAGTAGCGGTAGTAGTGGTAGTAGTAATGGTAGTAGTAGTGGTAGTAGTAGCGGTAGTAGTGGTCGTAGTAGTGGCGGTAGGAGTGGTAGGTAAGGCCCACTGAGTGACTGTGTAGCTCTTTTTCATCATGACGCTGTGAGGTTAATTCTAAATGTGCAGGGAAAAACCGAAGGACCCGGAGAAAAATCCACGCGACCACGGGGAGAGAGAGACACGCAAACTCCAAATATACAGCAGCAGCAGGCGTCTGGGTCGGGATCGAACCCACGACCTCCTGTAGACCAGGCGAGGTAGTGCTGTTAGCGAGCACCTACGAAGGCTGGCACGGCACACAAGGGGGTGGGTGGGTGGGTGGCCTGCACCACGCTCACACTCTCTGCAGAATAGGGGGGAAGAACATACACACTCGACACAGTCAGGTATTGAACCCAGACCCTTCTTGACTTGAGGCACGAGCGCTGCTGGTGCCACCATCTTCGCGATCTCGCCGATCGTCGTCGCGATCACAGACCGTTGTCGCCGATTCATGCTCGCAGGGGACTCACAGCTTCCGAACTTGAGCGGGCAGGCGTGTCCGTCCATGGGGAAGTCCATGAGGCGCATCGGGCACTCGGCGTTGATCGTCAGCCTGGGAGAGAAAAAACGGAGGACCCGGAGAAAAATCCACGTGACCACGGGGAGACAAGAGGGACACGCAAACTCCAAATATACAGCAGCAGGCGTCAGGGTCCGGTTCGAATCTACGACCTCCTGTAGACCAGGCGAGGTAGTTAACATCTCACCACGGTGGCGAGAAAGAGTGAGGAACGGAAATGGGAAGAGAAAGACTGGGAGATGGGGGCAAAGGATGGGGAATGAATGGAGGATCGGCCGTCCATCCCACCGTCTGTGCGTCCGTCCGTCTGACAGTCGGACCGTCCGACCGTTCGTCGATCGGCTCGTCTGTCCATCTGACAGTCCGTCCCTTCGTCTGTCCGTCCGTTCGTCTGTCCATATGACAGTCCGTCCGTTCGTCTGTCCGTCCAACCGCCCGACCATCCCCGGCCTTACCCGGCCCGCCTGCCGGCCGGCTCACCGCATGGTGTAGAGGATCGTTCCGTTCTGCATGATGCGCAGCAACTTGTTGGGGGCCGTCATGTTGTGTGCGATGGACGTCTTGCCGTTGCGGAAGTACGTGTCGGGCGTCCAGATGCGGTTGACCATGAGGTTGTTGAGCCGCAGGATCTCGATGGGGCCCTTGAACTCCAGCCGCTCGTCCACCCACGTTTGTCGGAAGAACACGTCCATGGTGTAGTCCTGAAGCGCACACCAGAGAGAAGGGGACGAGCGATCGATGATGATGATAAGGAGGATGATGATGAGGATGATGAGGATGATGATGATGATAATGATGATAATGATGAGGATGATTGATGAGGAGGATGATGATGACTATGATGAGGATGATGATGATGATTTGGATGATGATGACTCTGTGTTGCCGGCGAGCGCAATGAGGCCTGCTCGAGGCTGCCTCGTTACCATTTTAACGTCGGACACCGGCCCGAAGCTCGTCACGTAGATGTCGGTCTTGACCTCCATGACGGGGCCTGTGAGGAGACATCAGAGGCAGGTGGGGAGGGAGGGAAGGAGGGTCCACTCGGGGTCCCGGACAGAGCCAGGGGGGTCGGGTGGCGGCGGGTTTAACGACACATTTATATATCTACCCCCCCCCCCGCCTGTATGATGGATGCTATTGGTCGCGAGAGGCTGCCACGTGTTCACGTGACGTAGTTCAGTTGGCTGCCCAGCAGGGGGCGACGGCTGCTGCTGCTGCTGCGCGTGGCTGTGTCGAATCTTCGGCACAACGACAATGGTGGGCAGATTTGTTGAGAAGATAAATCACCGAAGACGCAAATGATGCACGGGCACGTGAGTACGACTACGCTGTTCCATCAGTCCCTGTGTGTGTGTGTGTCTATTGGCGTTGTGATTTTTGTGTGTTTACTTATTGAGGACCAAAGGCTGCGGTGAAGGTGAAGAGCCACTCTGTTTGGGTTAGACACGGCCCACTAGTCAGGGATTTGTCACGTGAGCAAGACGCCATTTAGTTACTTATTCAGTGATGACGTCATGCTGCTGCTGCTGCTCTATTTAAGAGGTGGAGGGCTTCACTATCGCCCGATAATGCCGGATGTAATTACCAGCGGAACGTCGTATACTACTAATAAGTCTAACCCGTAAAAACAAAGTTTTTCACTATAAATCTTTTATCTGCGTGGCGGCTAGAGTCCTCTCGTCCTCTGGCTTGAGATGGCTGCCAGCTATGGGTCAGATGATTGCATTGCACCATTAAGCAATTGGTAATTAAATATAATCTTTTTGTCCTAAAAAGTGTAAAATTTTGGAAAAGAAATTTCACGAACATTAAAAGTGTGGAAAATGTCAGCTCGATTGGATCACGGGAAGTGGGTTAAAACACGACCGAAATATTTGCACGGTCCTAAGCAAGCAAGCGAACTTAATATAAAGGATTTAAAAATTGTAAATGTTGTGGATTTACTCTCCAACACACCGGTGGGCTGAAGCAGTAACTCGTTGGCGTTTTGTTCACGTGACAAATCCCTTACTAATTGGCTACTTCGGGTCGGGTGGTGGAGGGTTACGACAACATTTATACTTACGCGATCTAACCCAAAAACCCTTGACTCTGAGTCATGTTGGTCGCGGAAACCTCCTGCGTGTTGAGAACCACCGCCCAAAAGGGGACGCGCTCTGCCCACCCTTTCTTCGCTTCTCATTTCCCGCTCCGTCTCCCTTCGCGTTCCACCTGGGACCCCCCTCCCCCCCTACTGTCTGTGCCGCCCCCGGTCACCTCCGAACCCCGGCCGTAGGCGGTTGTCGTATCCCTGCAGCAACCCGTCCAGAATCTTGGTGATGTTCTCCGGGTAGATGCGCTCCTCGCTCGCTTTCCCGGCGGCACGCTGGACCCCTCCGCACAAACTGCGGGGGGGGGGGGGGGGGCACAGCGGCAAAGTGAACAAGGAGACTCGCCGTGACCCCACGCTGCCGTGACCCCACGCTCACCGTGACCCCACGCCCACCGTGACCCCACGCTGCCGTGACCACACGCCCACCGTGACCCCACGCTGCCGTGACCACACGCTCACTGTGACCCCGCACTGCTGTGACCCCAGGCCCACCGTGACCCCACGCTGCCGTGACCCCACGCCCACCGTGACCCATGCTGCCGTGACCCCACGCCCACCGTAACCCCGCGCTGCCATGACCCCACGCTCACCGTGACCCACGCCCACTGTGACCCCACGCCCACCGTGACCCCCACGCCCACCGTGACCCCACGCTCATCGTGACCCCACGCTCACCGTGACCCACGCCCACTGTGACCCCACGCCCACCGTGACCCCCACGCCCACCGTGACCCCACCCTCATCGTGACCCCACGCTCATCGTGACCCCACGCCCACCGTGACCCCTCGCTCACCGTGACCCCGTGCTGCCCCACCAACAGTCTGTTAGAGGCCATACGCGGATCTTTGACTGTGACTGTGTGTGCGTGTGTTATACGGGGGAGGGGGGGTGAGTGGCGGTGTAGCGGTCAGCGCGCTGCACTACGAACCCAGCGGGTTCGGCCACCAACACCGGTGACGATTATCTGAACCGGTCCTGGGCCTCCCTTAGGACGACTCGGCCTCAAATGAGTACCTCGTGCGGTGTGTTGTGAACATCGCCACTGGGGAGACAAAGGCGGCGGGCGGGGTGCTGGCCACCCACCCCCTCGTGTGCCACAGTGCCGGTAGCCTTCACAGGTGCTGCTGCTACTCGCTAACGGCACTCGCCCCTACAGTCCGTGAAGGCGACACGGTGGGGGGGGGGGGGTGAGGGTCTTTGTCACTTACCACAGCGCCACGCAGGTGAGGCATCAAGGGGCGTGCGTGGATCATGGTGCTGGCCATGCCATGCTAGACACCGCTCTGCCGCGCCTGCCGTGCCACATCCATCACCTGCAGAGAGATTCAAAATCAGAGCATTGAGGCTGGCGGAGGAATCCGATGAGCTATGAAGTTCTTTGTTTCACAGATGTCCCAGTAGGGGCACGGGGTCAGGAAGTTACCACGACAGACACAATCCTCGCAAACACGAAAGGTAAACAAATCACTTAAAAAATACACAAATAAAACTAAACTAGTTTTTTATCTTACCAGATAAAGGCCACCGAGATATTAACTTATTTTTTAGAAGCGACCTGGCCACAAATGATAGCTCAACCAAGTGGGCTTATCGTGTGGACAATCATAGCAGGAGCCAAATAACTCTAAACGCGCGACGTCGATTCTAAATGTGGAGGGGAAAAACCGGAGGACCCGGAAAAAAAATCCACGCGACCACGGAGAGAGAGAGAGACACGCAAACTGCAAATATACAGCAGACATCGTCAGGGTCGAGGTCGAACCCACGACCTCCTGTAGACCAGGCGAGGTAGTCAACATCTCCGAGCCACCGTGGCGAGATGTTAACCCGTCCCTAATGGTGGGTTCGCGCTGCACTGCGAGCCCGGTCAGCCGAGTTGAATTCCCGCCCACGGCCAACATCGGTGGCGAATATTTGACGCGGTTCTGAGCCTTGCCCTGAGTTAATCTAAATTGTCTGATGGTTGCTGTTGTTGTTGGCTTGCACCACATTGTGATTTTTGCAAACAGGGTTTTAATGCGGTTTTTTGTGTGGAATATTTGCTGGTTTATTCCAGGATGTTTCTGTTGCGCGTCATCGCTTCGGGGTGTTCTGTGTTCATATTTTGTTTGTTGCGGTTGCACCCGACTTAAGAGCTGCATGGCTCACAGGGCTACACCTAACACATGAAACTTGAAACTTGAGTCTAATCAGCCTCGAATGAGTACCTGGTGCAGTGTCCCTGAGAACATCCGAGCAGACTCCGAACACTCAGTCAGGGTCGTCAGTCAGGGGTCGTCAGTCAGGGGTCGTCAGGGCCGGGATCGAACCCCAGTAGCGGCACAAACCGCACGCAGCGCACTGAATCAGCGAGCACCTATTCTTTGGGTCTTTCGGTAAAGTCACGTTGATAGGTTCAAAGAAAATAACAAAAAACTACGACGTTTCGATCGCAACACAAGCGATCGTCATCAGGAAAAGCTTTTCCTGATGACGATCGCCAACTGAGCTGGAACCCTGGGTCTGTTTTGATTTAGTGTGCTGATCTTAAAGGTGCAGTGAAAAATTATGATACTCCTACTGATGCTCCTGCTGTTGTGGAGTGACTCATGCAGCCAGCTATGGCTGCATGGTTTTGTCAGTACATATTGTTTATGTCGTTTATTGTGAAAATTCCGTCAGTTTCTATGATCACTGTTTCATTGCTTTCATGGCTTTATTTTGGTGATTTCGAAAAGTTTTTTGGTTTGGTCATGTTTGTTTGTTGTAGTACGGAGTTAGATGGTTGTTGTTGTTTGACTTGCATCCCACTGGGATTTTTGCATACAGCGTTGGTGTACGGTGTTTTTTCTGCAATATTTTGCTGTCTTTTCTTGGATTTTCTCTTTGCACTTAGTCTCATAGTCACTTTAAGATTTTTCTTGTTCATGTTTTTTTGTTTTTTGTTTGTTGCGGTTGCACCCGATTCAAGAGCCGAATGGCTCACAGGGCTATACCAAATAAATGAACTGGAACTTGAACTTGGGGGTCTCTCTCCATCAGACGTTCGAAATTCTTGTGTCAGAGACACTGAGCCCTAGACTGCTGGGTTATTGGGCTCAAGCCCTGGATGTCTCTGCTTGAAGGAAGGGGGGTCACGGTGGCTAGGAGATGTTAACTACCTCGCCTGGTATACAGGAGGTCGTGGGTTCAATCCCGACCCTGAAGCCTGCTGCTGTATATTTGAAGTTTGCGTGTTTCTCATCATCACCACGGTGGCTATGAGATGTTGACTACCTCGCCTGGTGTACAGGAGGTCGTGGGTTTCATCCCGACCCTGACGCCTGCTGCTGTATATTTGTAGTTTGCGTGTCTCTCTCTCTCTCTAATCACCATCAAGGTGGCTATGAGATGTTGACTACCTCGCCTGGTATACAGGAGGTCGTGGGTTCAATCCCGACCCTGATGCCTACTGCTGTATATTTGAAGTTTGCGTGCTCTACCCGTTGTCAAAGGATGTTATCTGCAGGTCCTCTGGTTTGTCCGTCCACATTTAGAATCAAAACGAGCTAAGAATAGTTGTCTGCTATAATGTACACCCGGTATACCACTGGGTTGAGCTGTAATTGTTGTGACAGCCAGTTCGCTTCTGAAAAAGCGCTACGTGGTTCCGTGGGCTTTACCTGGTAAAATAAAAAAAAATTGAGTTCATAATGGCCGTGTCAGAGCCACTGACCTGAGATCCTGGGTGAGAGCCCGGGGTCCCGGTCTCTCTCTATCCTCTCAGGGGGTTCGTAGTGGCCGCGTTCAGGACACTGAGCCGGCACTGATGATGTCTGGGTGCACGCCCTGGGTGTGGGTGTCTGTCTGATAATGGCATTTGTGAGCAAATTCGTACTTGGCAATCTTATTTTGGTTACGGCTGCTGATGTAGATGCAGAGAAACGACTACGATTTCACATTGTGGTTGTCAAGCCCAGGTGCTCCCCCCCCCCCCCCCCGGAGAGGACGTCCCCCAGGAGATGGAGCAATGGATTGTTTATTGCATCCACCAGATGGTGAATGCATAATTTCATCCATCTGCTGGGTGGATCATTGCACCGGATGGTAGGTAAATCATTGCACAAGATGATGGGTGGATCATTGCCCCAGATGATGGATGGATCATTGCCCCAGATGATGGGTGGATCATTGCCCCAGATGATGGGTGGATCATTGCCCCAGATGATGGGTGGATCATTGCCCCAGATGATGGATGGATCATTGCCCCAGATGATGGATCGATCATTGCCCCAGATGATGGGTGGATCATTGCCCCAGATGATGGATGGATCATTGCCCCAGATGATGGATGGATCATTGCCCCAGATGATGGGTGGATCATTGCCCCAGATGATGGATGGATCATTGCCCCAGATGATGGGTGGATCATTGCCCCAGATGATGGATCGATCATTGCCCCAGATGATGGATCGATCATTGCCCCAGATGATGGGTGGATCATTGCCCCAGATGATGGATGGATCATTGCCCCAGATGATGGGTGGATCATTGCCCCAGATGATGGATCGATCATTGCCCCAGATGATGGGTGGATCATTGCCCCAGATGATGGATCGATCATTGCCCCAGATGATGTGTGGATCATTGCATTTGCGATGGCTTTGGTAGCCATCAGTGGATTTATAATGGCTCATGTTGATAATGATATTCCGTATATGTTATGCATATTGTATATAGTACTTGTGTGTGAAGTACATCACGCTATATGCTACATGTGTGTATGCGTGTGTGCATGGAGCGGTGAAGCAATGGTTAGCACACTCTGCTGCGATCTTGGCGATTGAGTTTGATTCCCAATCACGGCCAACATCAGTGACGAATATCCGAACCGGTCCCTGGGCCTCCCCTAGGTCGACTCGGCCTTAAATGAGTAACCTGGTGTGGTGCGTAAATATCACTACTGGGGGAGACAAAGGCGGCCGGGCGTGGGTGCTGGCCACCGACCCCCTCGTGTGCCACAGTGCCGGTAGCCTTCATAGGCGCTGCTCGCTAACAGCACTTGCCCCTACAGTCTGTTAAGGCTACACGGGGGATCTTTGTTGTTGTTGTTTTGTAACTGTGCTTAGGAATGTAAATAGGTGTGTGTCGTATCATGGGATACCCTTTCGCCAGTATCAAAGTATGACAAATAAGAGTAGGTATTGACCCTTTCTGGCAATGAAGCCGGATGTGTTAAGATGTTCAAACACCAAATAGACACTTTTTGCAAGGAATCCAGTCTGCATTAGCCACACACGGTGGGCATGCAAACACACATGCTCTGATGATTAAATGATAAATGCATCGTGTTGTGTGGTGTGTGTGTTGTGTGTGTGTTGTGTGTGTGTGTTGTGTGTGTGTGTTGTGTGTGTGTGTGGTGTGTGTGTGTTGTGTGTGTGTGTGGTGTGTGTGTGTTGTGTGTGTTGTGTGTGTGATGTGTGTGTGGTGTGTGGTGTGTGTGGTGTGTGTTGTGTGTGTGTGGTGTGTGTGTTGTGTGTGTGTGTTGTGTGTGTGTGTGGTGTGTGTGTGTGTGGTGTGTGTGTGTGTGGTGTGTGTGTGTGGTGTGTGTGGTGTGTGTGTTGTGTGTGTGTGTTGTGTGTGTGGTGTGTGTGTGGTGTGTGTGTGTGGTGTGTGTGTGGTATGTGTGTGGTGTGTGTGGTGTGTGTGGTGTGTGTGTGTGTGGTGTGTGTGTGGTGTGTGTGTGTGGTGTGTGTGTGGTGTGTGTGTGATGTGTGTGTGATGTGTGTGTGGTGTGTGTGTGGTGTGTGTGTGTGTGTTGGCTGTCATCGTTGCTCACTTGCAGCACGTGGCCGACAACTGTGTGCAGGCCTCACGGGGAAAGCGTTGTCTATGTACGGATGTACACGCGTGTTTACATGCGTGTACGTGTCTGTGTCTGTGTGTGTGTGAGACGGAGGAGCGGTGGCGTAGTGGTTAGCGTGCTGCGCTACGAACCCGGCGGCCCGAGTTCGATTCCCGTTAAAGGCCAACACCAGTGACGAACCGGTCGTGGGCCTCCCCTAGGTCGACTCGGCCTCAAATGAGTACCTGCTGCGGTGTGTAAACATCGCGATTGGGGAGACAAAGGCGGTCGGGCGTGGTGCTGGCCACCCACCCCCTCGTGCGCCGTGCCGGCCTTCAGAGGTGCTCGCTAACAGCACTTGCCCCAACAGTCTGTTAAGGCTACACGGGGGATCTTTGTCTTTATCTTTGTGTGTGTTGAGTGCTGATTGGCGCAGCAATCAATCGCCCTTGCCCATGACTTCGAGCAGATCCCTGCAAGGCTCAAATGAATTAATTAACTAATTAACTAATCATGCCTTCCCTGACCACGGCGTGATTAACGACCACTCACCACTCACTGACAGCTGCTGGTGGTGGTGATGGTGGTGCTGGTGGTGGTGATGGTGCTGATGGTGATGGCGATGGTGGTGATGTTGCTTGTGGTGATGGCGCTTGTGCTGTATTGATGATGCCGATGGGTGTAGTGATGGTGATTGTAGTGGTGGTGGTGGTGTTGGTGGTGGTGGTAATGATAGCGTGGGGAGCGGTGGTGCAATGATTAGCGTACTGCCGTTATAAAGCCGGCGACCCGAATTCGATTCCCGCTCACGACCAATAACAGTGGCGAATATTTAAAGCGGTCCTGGGCCTCCCCTAGGTGAACTCAGCCTCAAATTAGTTAGCGAGGAGCACCTATGAAGGCCGGAACGGGTACACGAGGGGGTGGGTGGCCAGCACCACGCCCGACCGCATTTGTCTCCCCAGTGCTAGCGATGTTTACACGCCGCACCAGGTACTTATTTGAGGCCGAGTCGACCTGGGGGAGGCCCGGGATCAGTTATTGGTCGTGAGCAGGAATCGAACTCGGGTCGCCACGCTCGTAGCGCGGTGCGCTAACCACCACATGCACTCTGACACACACACACACAGAGAGAGTGATATAATCTTGTGTATATATATAATTATATAAACCACACATTTGTATTCACATAAGTGCGCGCGTGGGTTGTGTCTGTCAAGGCAAGGCCGACTGTGTCACCATCGGCCGCCAACAATAGCACAGCGATACCGCAATTAGCAGCGTCAGTATCATCATCAGCAGCAGCAATCATCGTAATCAGCAGCAGTAGGATCAACAGCATCATCAGTCGCGGTGTCATAAAGCAATCGTTGTCATCAGCAGCGGAATCATCATCAGCGTCAAAATCGATCATCATCAGCAGCAACTTCGTAACTAGCATCATCAGCAGTAGCAACAGCAAGATGAGTAGCAGCAGCAGCGGTATCAGCAGCATCATCAGCAACAGCAGCGGCAGCATCATCAGCAGCAGCGTCACTCCGTGTCAAAACTATCAAAAGCGACACGTCCACAATCATCAGCATCAGCAGCATCGTAATCAGCGTCTTTAACGCATCACACCAACACACAAAGACCCCCCGGGTAGCCCCAACTGCCTGTTGGGGCAAGTGCCGTTAGCAAGCAGCACCTGTGAAGAGCGGTAGGTGTGGCCAACATCACGCCCGGCCGCCTTTATCTCCCCGGCGCTGACGATGTTTTGCACCGCGCGTTAGGTACTCACTCGTTTAAGGCTGAGTCGATCCTAGGGAGGCACAGCCCCAGGACCCGCTCCAGTGATGAGGTGTTCGCTGCAACCGTCCGTGAGCTTGAATCGAACTCGGCTCGCCCCGGGTTTCGCTGCGCAGTGCGCTAAGCGCTGCGCCACCGCTCCTCGCCACAGATCAAAAACACGCGCACTCGCTCGCTCGCTAAGACGACGGTTCGCGACTCGCACCGGGCGTGCGTAAGCGTGCTGCTGATGATGATGATGCCGCTGCTGATGATGATGATGATGACGCTGCTGCTGATGATGATGATGACGCCAATGCTACCTTACACGTGTGCATTCAAATCACTCTTACCGGACTGATGCTCCTGCTGATGCTACTGTTGCTCCTGCTGATGCTGATGATGCTACTGCTCCTGCTGATGCTACTGTTGCTCCTGCTGATGCTGCTCCTGCTGCTGCTCCTGCTGATGCTACTGCTGCTCCTGCTGTTGCTCCTGCTGATGCTGCTGATGCTACTGCTCCTGCTGATGCTACTGTTGCTCCTGCTGATGATGCTCCTGCTGCTGCTCCTGCTGATGCTACTGCTGCTCCTGCTGCTACTGCTCCTGCTGATGCTGCTGTTGCTGCTGCTTCTGCTGCTGCTATTTATGGTGAACGCCGTCAGCGAGGGGGCTGAATTGATGCAGATTTCGCCGCGCGCTCGGAGCGCGAATGCGAGTGGGTGACGCTTATTGGCGATGGTGCGTGACTGTGTGTGTCGGTGTGTGTGTGTGTGAGAGTCAGTGTGTGTGTGTGAGAGAGTCAGTGTGTGTGTGTGTGTGTGAGAGTCAGTGTGTGTGTGTGTGAGAGTCAGTGTGTGTGTGTGTGAGAGTCAGTGTGTGTGTGAGAGAGAGTCGGTGTGTGTGTGTATATGAGAGAGTCAGTGTGTGTGTGAGAGTCAGTGTGTGTGTGTGAGAGAGTCGGTGTGTGTGTGAGAGTCAGTGTGTGTGTGTGTAAATCGGTGTATGTGTGTGTTAGTCGGTGTGTGTGTGTCGGTGTGTTGGTGTGTGTGATAATCGGTGTGTGTTTAATCCGGTGTGTGTGTGTGAGTCGGTGTGTTGGTGTGTGTGTGTGTGTGAATCGGTGTGTGTGTGTTACGAACCCGGCGACCCGAGTTCGATTCCTGCTCACGACCAATATCGGTGACGGCGAATATTCTAACCGGGTCCTGGGCCTCCTCGCCTAGGTCGACTCAGCCTTAAATTAGTTTCAAATCAAACCCGGTGACTATCTCGCGCCACGAGTAAACATCAGCACCGGGTAGCACTTGCCCCAACATCACGATAAAGGCTATACGGTGGATCTTTGTATTTGTATCTGGAAGTGTGTGGGCTGTACCTGTGTATAAGTGTGTATAAGTGTGTGCACGTGTGCACGTGTGTGTGTGTGTGTATTTCTCTGTGCAACCATGCAAATTGCATTCAATTCCCTATCACCAGTGTGTGTGTGTGCGCGCGTTTGTGTGTGTGCGCGCGTGTGTGTGTGCGCGCGCGCGAATGTGTGTGTGTGTGCGCGCGCGTGTGTGCGTACGCGTGCGTGTGTGCGCCTGTGTGCGTGCGCGTGTGTGTGCGGGTGTGCGCGTGTGTGTGCGCGCGCGTGTGTGTGCGCGTGTGTGTGCGCGCGTGTGTGTGCGTGCGCGTGTGTGTGTGTGCGCGCGCGTGTGTGTGTGCGCGCGTGTGTGTGTGTGCGCGCGCGTGTGTGTGTATGCGCGCGTGTGTGTGTGTGCGCGTGTGTGTGTGTGTGCGCGCGCGTGTGTGTGTGTGCGCGCGCGTGTGTGTGTATGCGCGCGTGTGTGTGTGTGTGTGCGCGTGTGTGTGCGCGTGTGAGTGCGATTATGCAAAATTGATTAATTTCCCCATGGGAGGCCCGAGTATGCGTGGGGAGCGGTGGTGCAATCGTTTCACCGAAGTCGACTCAGCCTTTAATGGGCGCCACGGTGGCTATGAGATGTTAACTACCTCGCCTGGCCTACAGGAGGTCGTGGGTTCTAAAAGACACTGACGCCTGCTGCTGTATATTTGGAGTTTGCGGTGTCTCTCTCCTTGTGGTCGCGTGGATTTTTTTTCGGATCTTCTGTTTTTTCCTTCCACGCTTAGAATGAACATCACAATTGCGTTTAGAGCATTTGCCTGCTGCTATAAAGCTCCACGTGACAAGCCACTTCGTTGAGCTGTCATTTGTGGCCAGGTCGCTTCTGAAAAAAGAGCTACACAACTCAGTGGGCCTTAGCTGGTAAAATAAAAATAGACCGTGCAGTTTACATCGTTTTAAATAAGTACCTGGTGCGATGTGTAACAGAATCACCACTTGGGGCGCCAAGGCCGTCCACACCAACCCTTCGTGTGCCATGCCAGGCCCTCATAGGCGCTACTCGCTGACACCACTTGCCCCCACAGTTTGTTCAAGTCTATATAAGACATCCCTTTGTCATCGTGTGTGTGTAAGAGCCTAAAAAATGCAATCATTTACATAAGAGAGGTGTTTCTGGTTTGATCGCGTGGATACAAATGTGTCGTTAAACCCGCCACCACCCGACACAGCCAACGAGTAAGGTTTGTCACGTTAACAGAACGTGGCCAATTCGTTACGAGTTCAGCACTAACCGGTTGTGTGTTGGAGAGTCAACCCACCGCAACATTCACAATTCGAGTAATTCTAACTAGCATGCTCCAACACACAACCGGTTAGCGCTGTACTAGTGACGAATTGGCCACGTTCTGTTTACGTGACAACCCTTACTAGTTGGCTATGCCGGGTGGTGGCGGGTTTAACGACGCATTTATGTTTCCGTAATCTAATAAAAATCCTCATTTATGGACAATATCGGTCGTGAAAGCCTCCTACTGCGTGTTGAACTCGTCTCATTTCCCTGTAGCTGTCGTGTGTGTGAGGATCTGTCATGATGATGATGATCATGGCCGTTCATTCCGATACTTTGTGACGATGCTACTGCTACTGCTGAAGCTGAAGATGATTAATTACTGGTTAAGATGTTTTATTTTTTATTTTACAAAACAATTAATGACAATAGTTCACGCTTAAAGGCGCAGCCCCTGCAATGGATTTGCCCACGCCACTGCTGCCAGAAGCGGCGTCCCAAACGTCCCACGAGTGGGACTCTGCTAGGAGGAGGGGTGCCGCGGTCTGCCTCTTCCATGCTGGCGGGCCTCTTCGACAGAGGTGTGAGTAGCCACACGTTACCCCACCAACACCACCACACGTGACCAACCGTGGCACACCCATTCGTACCACCGATTGTGTCAAACCTACCGCAAATCACGTGACGTCTGTACGGCCACTCCCACTCTACCATCGTGTGTTTCTATTCTCTGTTGTGGGAAGGTTCTTACCCGTCCCTACTGAAAAAGAGCTTCATAGCTCATCGGATTCCTCCAGTATAAATGTATATTGTGATTCTTCCGATTATTTTAATTCCTCCCCTCTCATCTTATATATCTCAATGGAGTCGGTGTGCTATGGAATATAAATGTAATATTGTTGTATTCAACATCGCGGTTTGTCCATTTAAGGCGACTTTAGTTGCTTACGGGCAGCTTAAGGGTGGGGGGGGGTCGTCACGCGGGGAGCTCCGCCCACCACCTGTCACGTGACTGGTTTAAAATGGCGTCCAGTGAAGGTGCGCTTTTTTTTGTTTGTAACGGCCACGTGCGTGTGTCGGTGTTTGTGTTGGGGCGCCGTTAAAATGATGTCACAATGAATAGGGGTGGTGTATAAGCGTCGTAAAGTGTTGAGTTTAAAGTATCAACGGAAACGATTTAGTGGGCCATGAGGTCAAGAGCCCCCCCCTGTTACAAGTTTTAAACAGTCTTAATTTTCATCAAGGGTTTTTTTATTTTCACATGATTGAGTTAGAAATGACATCGTTTGGTAGAGTAGGTGATTTGTGAGAATTGTATGGGGAATTTGTAATAGCGTAGTTTTATAGTGGTTACAATCGCTGTGATAAGTGCAGTGAATTAATTACTGCGCACATAAAGGGTTCAAATAATAGACGTTAAATATTACATTCACAGACATGCTAAGTTAGAGCTAATGTGCTTGTGATATGAGTCTTCCATGGGAAGACGGCTTTGAGATAGTTCATTCGTGTGATGTATTACTATGTTTAGTGTGTTAATTCATTTAAACCAAATTCATTCGTTACAATGTATTTCCATTGACACAATATATTATAGCTAAGTTATTATAATTCACTTATATTGAGTTAGTGTATTACAATTCACGAGTCTGGAGTTCATTATACTTCATGGGTATTGAGTTCATTTATTATAATTGTATTTGATCATTTCCAAATCGGCGATTAATCCTCTACATGTGTAGGGCTGTTACAGAGGGGCTGTTTGTGTAGGGCTGTTTGCATAGGAGCTAACGGATAACAAACACAGTGGGCGGGGACTCCGCGAGTACACGGGGTGGTGCCCGCAACGACGTCCGCACCGGACGGCGTGAGGGGGGTTGTGATCCTCTAGGGGGGTATAAAAAGGGATGAGCCAGAGAGCTCGGGGTTCAGTCTTAGAGTAATTAGGGGAAGACGGAAGACCGACCAGATAGGCCCTGGACTCCCCCTGGGACGCCGCCCTTATCAGGGCAGCGCAGGCTGGAGCCAGTGGCGTGGTCCCGTGAACCAGAGTCAGTACTCTGGGACTCCGGGTACCGTAGCCCGACTGACCAGTGTCGGGCCAGACAGCCTCCCCTAGCCCGTTAGTGGAGGACTCGGGGTAGGAAGGATAGCTAGAGGTGTATCCCCAGTTATACGGGTGAGGGGGCCGATACACCCCTCCAGTGCTGTACGACCATTGTGTAAATAAACACGTGTGCCTTACTACGGTGTCCAAGCGTCTTCAAGAGTACTTCATCTGGTGTCAGAAGAACTACGAACATGGACACGCGCCAATCAGCTCGGGCCAAAGTACAACAAATGGAAGACGCCGCCGAAATTGTCGAGCCCGAGATGGCTCAACAAGACATCGTGCAGCCGGGGCCGGACGCGTTCTTACCGGAGCGTCGGCATGAAGAGGGGCCGCGGACAGACGAGCTGAGGCTGGCTCACGAGAGGCTGGCTGAACTGCTCTACGCCGCTGCCGCCACGCTGGAAAACATCACGCGGCTGGGGGCTGGTGGTCCACCGCGGGGCGAGGGGAGCCGGCGTCCGGAGCGCCTTCCCGCCATTTCCGGAGATTCAAACTTTGAATTTCCCGCCATCGACGCGGCGATCGCTAGGGGCGTGGCCAGCCTGAACCTCAGGTCCGACATCGGCCGCGCTGGGGCTGCCGCGTCAACGACGGAGGAGGGCGCGTCATCACGGCTGCGACAGGCGATACCATCTGCCGTTCGCGCCGAGACACAGCCGAGTCGGGGAGACAGCAGCCCGCGGGACTCCACGGCAACCGCTGCGCTGCACCAAAGACTGCCTCCGCTTAAAGAATTTGTGGGCGCAGAAGGCGACTGGGGCGGCTTCCAGCGACGCTTCCTCGCCCACCAAGAAATGGCCAAATGGACAGATGCTGAAGCTCTCTGCGCGCTGCCGGCGCTCCTCGACGGCGACGCGCTCGCCGCCCTCACATCAGCGCCGAAGGAGAAGCGCTCTACGCTACCGATGGCGCTGCAGCTGCTGGCCGGGGTCTACGGACCTTCCGCGGAATGCAGGCAGCAGTTCTACGACCGCCAGCGGGGCGCGAAGGAGTCGCCGCTGGCATACAGAACAAGTCTCCTGGCGTTGGCCAAGACAGCCTTTCCTCGCATGGACGAGGACGGGGTCGACGCCATGGTGACTGAGAAAATCTTCCTGCTGGCAGACGACCTGGACATCGCCGTCGTGGCACAGGAGGATACAGAGATGACTTCCCTACAAGCGGCGCGACTCCTCCACGCCAACCTGCTGTCACAGCGGCGGAAGGCCAGCAGGGCAGCGGCTGGGCGTGCGGTGGCGGCAGCCACCCTCCCGGCGGAGGAGGTCTTCGCCGTCAACCATCGTCGGCAGCAGGGGACGGGAGCACGGCCGGGCCGGGATGGGTCGAGCCGCTTCGACCGTCCGTCATCGCCGCCGGCGCTCCCGCGTTGCTTCAACTGCGGCGTCCGAGGCCATGTCGCCTCGGGGTGCCGCTCTCCCCGACAGCGCGGGACGACGCCTCGCCAGGACGCCGGGCCTCCTCCTCCTCCCAAGCTCCATCAACATGATCCGGCGAGTCGCGACACCACACATGTTTGGCCAACACACACACCTGTCGCACACTCTCGCATCGCAACGAATGGGGGGACGACGTTGCATCGCGACGGGCCGGCGCGTACCACTGTGGGGACTCGAATCGAGCCCGGGCAGTGGTCCGCGTTGGCCCATCGCGTTGTGGCCGCATCGTCAGGGTCGTCGGCCGTCGTGGGACATATTGACGGGGTTGAGGTACGCATCCTGGTCGACACGGGGGCATCGGCGATCATTATTTCCGAATTGATTTACAACATTTTACCTGTCAAAAGCCGTCCCTTACTGCCAGTTAACGTCCCATTCTATGCGGCGAACGGGGGCTCCCTTGGCATCATTGGACAGATTCGAGCGCAAATTGGTATCGGGGATATCAAATTATCAGGCCCGATTTTTGTTTCCTCCTCGCTGGCAGTTCCGTGCCTGCTGGGGACGGACTTCTTGGGTAAAATGCCGATCCGTATTTTAATAGACCAGGGATGCATTGAGCTCCCGTCGGGACGGCGCATGGCGTTCCTACCTTCTCCTTCTGTGATTTGGACGGCGTTCGTAACTATACCAGCGTCCGTCGTTGAAACGGTTCGTGTGCCGCCGGGAGCTCAGATGTTAGTGCCTCTAAGACTTTGTCGGCCCTTCGCGGAGGGCATCGGGGCCCAGGGAATCCTGTTGGGACCGTCTAGGGCCGGGGTTAGTGGACCGCATTTGATTCCGGCCCTGACCGTCGTGAGGGGAGATGGGGACCCTTTCATCGCGGTCCTCAATGTGGGATCGCAAACTGTTGTAGTTCCTCGAGGGACGGTGCTTGCGCACGCGACGCCGATGCCCTGCGAGGAACCGGTTGCGAATCATGTCGGCACCGCCGCCCGACTGCACCCACATTCGGACAGCGATGACGGGTGGCTCGACGCGCTTTGTGCGGGATCGACGGACCTGTCAAATTCAGAGCGCCAACAGCTTAGATCGCTACTGCAGGAATTTTCCGACGTTTTTAGTCGGAATAAATACGATTTGGGTTGTACTCATCTGCTGCGTCACCATATTGACACGGGTGACAGCGCGCCACTTCGCCAAAATCCGTTTCGGTTGAGTCCCGCCGAAAAGGACCATGTCAAATTGGCTGTTGATGACATGTTAGCCGCCAACATTATTTCTCCCTCTACCAGCCCTTGGGGAGCGCCGATCGTCCTGGTTAAAAAGCAGGACGGCTCGTTGCGGTTTTGCGTTGATTTTCGGCGCCTTAACAAAATTTCGGTTGCCGACGCATACCCGCTCCCACGGATGGACGAATCGCTGGACGCCTTGGCGGGAGCGCGATTCTTCTCCACGCTGGATTTACTTTCGGGATTCTGGCAGCTTCCTCTGGATGATGAATCGAAACCTAAAACTGCTTTCCGTACACCGCACGGCCTGTTCCAATTCAACCGGTTGCCGATGGGCTTACACTCAGCGCCGGCAACCTTCCAACGTTTGATGGAATTGGTTTTGGCTGGATTGCAATGGGAGTCGTGCCTGATTTATTTGGATGATGTTATTGTCTTCGCTAAAACTTTTGACGAACATCTCCAGAGGTTGCGGGCGGTTTTCCTAAAGATGCGGGCTGCTAATTTGAAGTTCAAGCCCCAAAAGTGTCATTTGTTACGCGATTCCGTGCGTTATTTGGGCCACATCGTAGGGCGCTCGGGTATTGCTACCGATCCCGCCAAAACGCAGTGTGTCAGCTCCTGGCCGACTCCCACCTCGGTGGGAGAGGTCAGGAGTTTCGTCGGCTTCGTGTCATATTACAGACGGTTCGTCGCCGACTTTGCAACAATTGCCAAACCCCTACACGCATTAACATCAAAAGGGGTTCGGTTCCACTGGGGTCAAGAGGAGGAGGCTGCTTTTTGCTCCCTTCGGGACGCCCTGGTAAAAGCTCCTCCCTTGATCTACCCCGATTTTTCAAAACCGTTTCTGCTCGACACCGATGCGAGCAACACGGGTATTGGGGGCGTGCTTTCCCAGGTGGTTGACGGCGTCGAATGGGTGGTTGCGTACGGCAGTCGGGTGTTGTCTCAAGCAGAGCAAAGATATTGTGTCACCCGCAGAGAACTGTTGGCAATTGTCTATTTCATCCAACAGTATCGCCCATATCTGTACGGTCGGCGTTTCACCGTCCGCACAGATCATGCGGCACTGCAGTACGCCCTGCGAGTTCAACAGCCATCGGGACAATTGTCCCGATGGTTGGAGATCCTCCAGGATTTTGATTTCGACACCACATACCGTAAGGGCGTTCGCCACACCAACGCGGACGCTCTGTCGCGCATGCCAACCACCTCGGAATGTGCATGCCTCCTGGGGTCGGGACGTTGCAAGCCAGCAGGGGACGTGTCGGTTCCGGTCCTTGCGGCCGCCGCCGACGGCGGGACAGTTGTTCCAAATTCTATTGAACAACAAGGGAAAGATTCCCTGCTGGGTTTGCACATTCAGGAATGGGGGCGCCTCCAGATGGAGGATACCTCCCTCCTCGCGTTGCGTCGTCGCGCCGGGGAGACGGGGCGGGGATCGGGTTATGCCGACGCATGGGAAATGCACGCGGGGTTGCTGATGCACTGGGACGGAAAATCCCACCGACACCGGCTGGTGGTCCCTTCGGGCTTACGGGGTAGGGTGGTGTGGGCTGCTCATGAGCGCCTCCTCCACCTGGGTACCCAAAAGACCCTCGCCTTGCTCCAGCGTGATTTCTTTTGGCAAGGCATGACAAGGGATGTCTCAGATCTGTTGGCTTCATGCCCACGGTGTGCACAGCGAAAACCACCAGCACGAGAATCAAACCCGCCCTTGCAGTCTATCAGGGTCTCCAGAGTAAACGAACTTGTCGCGCTGGATATTCTGGGCCCATTCCCCGCCACCCCTAGGGGTAATAGATATTTGTTAACCGGGGTCGAGTACTTTACGCGCTGGCCTATGGCCTGGCCCCTGGCCAATCAGTCGGCAGCAGCCATCGTCGACGCCTTTGTCCAAGGCTATGTCATGGACAAAGGTGCCCCGGAGCGGCTGCTGACCGACCAGGGTAGAAATTTTTCCGGAAAACTCCTCCAACAGGTTTGTGAGCTCCTAGGAACAAAAAAGATTCGTACTTCCCCCTATCACCCGCAAACTGACGGGATGGTCGAGCGTCTGCATCGCACCATCTCGTCTATGTTATCACAGCAGGTTTCGGACTCACAGACCGATTGGGACTTGAAAATCCAAGGGGTCTTGGCGGCATACAGATTGGCCCCCCATGCTGCAACGGGATTTTCACCCTTCTTCCTCATGTATGGCCGCGACCCTGACCCACCCATTCGGGCGCAGCTGCAGATCCCCACGCCGCTGGGTAAAACAAAATTAATTGACCATGTCAAATTCAACCTTGAAAAATTGACTGAGGCACGGGATGCTGCCATGCTAAATTCAGAACAGCGTCAGAAAGCAAATGAGCGCCTCAGACTGGGTCGCGCGCACGTGCTGCAGTGGAAGCCGGGGGACAGGGCATGGCTGCACTGCCCCCAGGTACCACTCGCGACATCCTCTAAACTGGCGCGGCCGTGGAGGGGTCCTGTCGAGGTGGTCGAGGTTCTGCGGCCTCAGTGTGTTCGCATCAAATGGGGGAAGCGCCGGTGGTTTGTGCACCCCTCGAGACTTAAACCATTCGTTGCGGTGCGAGGCCCCACTCCACACACGCGTGGCCAAACATGTGGGGGGTCGGCCGACTCAAAGGGTCCGTCCTTGCTGCCCTCGCCTGACGTGTCGCCGGCTGTCCCGCCCACAGATGCACCGGGATTGACGGGCTCGCACCCACCTACCGCTGCGGGGGATGCCGAGGGTCTCGCGACGTCAAACGCGGACTCAATACGGAATGAACAGCTGCCACCGGCCGGTCCGCCATCCGGGGTTGCCCCGTGTGACGGGCCTGCAGCAAGGACGCGCGCAAAAATGCGCAGACTCTTATAATGCATTGGAAGAACACTTAATTCTCTTGTGTACGGTTGCGGGGTGCTGCGTCGGTGGGGAGCTCCTGCCACATTGTGTTGTGTTGCATGTGTGCTAGGGGTTCCCTGCTAAACCTGTATATACGTCGCTCTTACGGAATTCGTATTTATTCAGGGGGGGTGCGTCGGATTGTTCCCTTCGGGGTTTGTTGGGTTTTGCTGTTGTTGTTGTTGTTCCCTTCATGTTATCGTTAAAAACGTTTTTTGAGGCACACGCGGAGATCCAGGGGTTAATTAACCTTTATTGAAGTTGTTGCAGCCGGGACGGCTGCGAGCTGTACAGGGGGGGGGTGATGTAGGGCTGTTACAGAGGGGCTGTTTGTGTAGGGCTGTTTGCATAGGAGCTAACGGATAACAAACACAGTGGGCGGGGACTCCGCGAGTACACGGGGTGGTGCCCGCAACGACGTCCGCACCGGACGGCGTGAGGGGGGTTGTGATCCTCTAGGGGGGTATAAAAAGGGATGAGCCAGAGAGCTCGGGGTTCAGTCTTAGAGTAATTAGGGGAAGACGGAAGACCGACCAGATAGGCCCTGGACTCCCCCTGGGACGCCGCCCTTATCAGGGCAGCGCAGGCTGGAGCCAGTGGCGTGGTCCCGTGAACCAGAGTCAGTACTCTGGGACTCCGGGTACCGTAGCCCGACTGACCAGTGTCGGGCCAGACAGCCTCCCCTAGCCCGTTAGTGGAGGACTCGGGGTAGGAAGGATAGCTAGAGGTGTATCCCCAGTTATACGGGTGAGGGGGCCGATACACCCCTCCAGTGCTGTACGACCATTGTGTAAATAAACACGTGTGCCTTACTACGGTGTCCAAGCGTCTTCAAGAGTACTTCACATGCATACACACCACACACGTGGTATCCACACATGCAGGGCGGCCCGTCCATATAGCCAAATCCGACGAAAAAAATACACATTAATAAAAAAAAATACAAATGACGAAGATGTCATTATTTAAATTCCTGTGCGCGTACAGAGGGAATATGAAATATAATTCACTTCTCAGCATTTCTGAAAATGTATTTGTTGGACAAACGGATGGACGGACACACTGAATAATGATGCCTCTGTAAAAAAAAAAACGCTTAAAAAACATTAAACGGAAAATAGTGGCAAAATGTTTCTCAGTTTACCAGAAAGCTCAGCCTAGATTTTCCCGTGGGGTTCGGGGGTGGGGGAACCGATTGCGTGGTTCGCCTCGAGCGCCGGTTGCTGGCAGCAAGTCTATGGCGTGTGTGCAGGGGCGCTGCATGGATTCGAGGTTGTGGCGAAGTGAAGTGAGGGATGTTTATTCATCTCGTCGTGCCGGGTGGTGCTTTTGTGCTGCGCCAGCGGAAAGAAGGGAAGATGGGGGTAGAGACGAAAAAAAAGCACAGCACAGAGGAATGAGACCATTAGAAGCGGGCACGCGAGGTTTGTTTCCGCGTGAGAGTCGATCAGTTCCAAGCGTTGCCCTCAAGGGCACAGAGCACGCGGGGGACCTGGTCCCGGCGAGTGAGCGAGGAGGCCGTTACATCTCTCTCTCTCTTCCTTCTCTAAACTGGATTAAACCTCCCGTCAATCACGTGGCCTATGTGTAGCCACCCCCACTCTGAACCCATCCCATCCATATATCTCGAGCAATCTAAACCAGCTCAAGTCTCGATTTAAAGTGACTGCAGGGATTCATCTTCTTGGTTCTTTCGGTAAAGTCACGTAGAAGGGAAACACTAAAGTAATAAAAATAAAACATAATAAATTAATTCTCACGACGTTTCGGCCACAACGCAAGCAGCCGTCCTCAGGTGAAGAACAGGTCTGTCGGAAAGACGCTGTTGTGGCCGAAACGTCGTGAGAATTATTTTATTATGTTTTATTTGTATTGTTTTATTATTTCCCTTCTACATGACTTTACCGAAAGAACCAAGAAGACAGCTCAAGTCTCCCGTAAGCCGCATGGTTTGCGTGTGGCCGCCTCCACTCTGAACCCCCCCTCTCTCTCCGCAGACCCCTGATGATGCCTCTACTCCGTGCTGATCATCTCTGCTCACTCCTCCCTGCTCCCCTTTCATCCAATACCGACACCCGCAATTCAGCACTAAGTGACGGTGTCATCACCACGGCGCCTGTGCCAGACCAGGTGCACTTTGAGGTCACGTGAAGTGTCGAAGGCTCGCTGACAGGAGGTCTCGGGACAGACCCAGGTGCCGTGGGTTGACTGACTGAAATGAGTGGTAGGTACACCACCAGCTGTACCCCTTAATGTGCCAAACTGCTGCATCTTCGCCACCCACGCTTCGCTCGTTGTTGTGAGTGTCGCTCCTCCGCCCTCCGTTGTTGCTAGAGGGCGACTGCCTCCAACTTCCCAGTAGCGTCCTTCACGAGCCTCCTCCATTTTATATTATTCTATTTCTTATTTATATAGCGCCCTTCCCAGGGCCGATCTTGACACCACGGGTACAAGTCGTCGGCAAGTCCACTCAGCTCCCCATCCTCCTGTGCCGCATCAGTCCATCTCTTCTCCAGCCCATGCCGTGCTTGTTTAGCCCCTTCTATGCAGCCAAACAGAAGCGGCTTGGACATGCAGTGGCTGGGCATGCGGGGCTACATGATCCGTTCAATGCAGGCTGGCCTGCCAGAGGAGCTCACTCATGGAAATGTGTCCAGATCTTTCAAGGATTTTTGAGCTCCAACAATCCAACCCATGATGGATCATAGGCATGCCAGCCTGAACGTTTCTAATTGGCACAGATGTTCCATTAGAGGGGTTCCATGTTTTACAATCATATAGAAGGGAGGGCATGACTGTGGCCAAGAAGACCTGAAACTTCGTGTGGAGCGACAGACCAGATAGTTTCCACACACCATTGTGCAGCTGATGAAAAGGTATTGCCGCCCGACTGATTCAGAGTGAAACCTCTTCTGTCAAACCGGAGCTGGTCATAAACACACTGCCCAGTTATGGAAAACTCTCAACTCTCTCGACAACTGCTCCATCACCAATTGGGAGCTGAGGGGGTAGAGTGTTTGGTGGCACAAAATACCCAGGCAGGTGCTTAGTTTTCGTGAGGCTGATGGACCTTTTCTGGCACATCGAGAAGAGAGATGCCCCTATAGTTGTTACACTCTGTGCAGTCTCCCCTCTTAAAGAGGGGGGGGGGGGCACCAGTGCATACCAGTAATGAACACAGCGTGTTCATTATTACAAGCCCATGGGCTGCACAGAAGTTCAGCAGCCTCCTTCCGTTATTATTGAGCTGATCTGGCCCGTGCCTTCAAATCACTCCAACCCAGGTGGTCCGTGTTATGACCCACTTGGGCATTAAAGTCACCGAACAGGATGACTCTATCACGAGGGGCCACTTTAGCTAGCACCTAGAACAGGAGGTTATAGAAGGAATCTGACTCATCGGCCTTGTCTGCATCCATCCACTGATATTCATCTTCGGTGGGGGAGTAATCAACCACCACCTTTCCTCGCCTCTTGTTGATGGAGAGGCGAGCCCAAAGTAGCCTAGGACTTACAGCTTCCCACACCTCACTGCCAAGCTCCCATATCCCCTTCATTTGTTTGTTATAAATAAGTGCCACTCCCTGCTGTTTGCTAGTTTCCTCCCCCTAGTGGAGAACTGTCCACCCCTCATGATGACTGGAGCCAGAACCGGTCCACCGGACCTCCTGTATTCCACAAAGGTCCAGGCGGCACCGGTCCATCTCCCGACAGAGGACTGGTCGCCTTTCCTCCGCAACGAGAGTCCGAACATTCCACGCGGCCAATCTCAGTGCGTCCCTGTTCCTGGCTCTGCTAGATGGAGTTTGGCCAGAAGGCGCCATGGACGCCTGTCCCGTGGCCTCGAGCACGAGCTCGTTTCGGTGTTCCCCTCGTGGCGTTTGGTAGAACAAAGTGCCACGTGGAGGGGTTACCAGCCCCTCGCACGCACTGATCTATCTACATACAACATGCCCCACTCACACCAACACGGCCTGCGCAC
The DNA here is from genome assembly GCF_015708825.2 of Lethenteron reissneri. Classification (NCBI taxonomy): domain Eukaryota; kingdom Metazoa; phylum Chordata; class Hyperoartia; order Petromyzontiformes; family Petromyzontidae; genus Lethenteron; species Lethenteron reissneri. The sequence goes on along the minus strand of NC_083837.1, from coordinate 491,329 downwards.
ACACACACACTCAGCCGGCACCCGTGCCAGGCCAGGTGCACTTGAAGGTCACGTGAAGTATCGAACGCCCGCCGGCGGGAGGTCAGGGGACAGACACCAGCAGGCGCCATGGGTTGACCGACTGAGATGAGTGGCCGATGCACCACAAACGAAGGTCAACGCACACGCACAGGCACGCACGTGCGTGCATGCAAACCCCATCCCATCGCAACGGCTCGCGAGGGCGCCCTGCCCGTGGTTGGATCGTGCCGTGGGAGAACCCAAAGACGTGACCCCCACCACCACCACCCCCTCCACCACCACCACCACCACCCCCTCCACCACCACCCCCTTCACCACCACCACCACCACCCCCACCCCCTCCACCACCACCACCACCCCCTCCACCACCACCACCCCCACCCCCTCCACCACCACCACCACCACCACCACCCCCTCCACCACCACAACCACCCCCACCCCCTCCACCACCACCACCACCCCCTCCACCAGCACCACCACCACCACCTCCACCACCACCTCCACCCCCTCCACCACCACCACCCCCACCCCCTCCACCACCACCCCCCTCCCCTCCCTCCACTCCAAGCGATGCTCACGTAGCCAGGGCACGTCGTCTGCCCAGGCCCCTCTTCTTGACGACTCCCCTCTGGGGTTTGCCGAGACGGCGCTCTCCCTCTGGTTTCATGCCGTGGCGTCCGTACTACGAAAAACAAATCTTGCCACGTGTCGCACCCCCAGAAAGGGCATCATCTCGCACCCCCAGTGGGCGCGTGATGCCCCCCCCCCGGTGTAGCACTGCTGGTCTAGAGGCTGCCACGCGCAGCGCCAAGATGCACCGATCGGAGCCGGCGCTGTTAGAGGATCGGTGCTGTGCGTGCGAGAGGCAGATTCAGGCGGGGTGGGGGGGGGGGGATACAGAGAGGAGAGGACAGAGAGAGGGGGACATAGACATGGAGTAGGGAGAGAGGGGGTAGAGAGAGGGGGGGTAGAGAGAGGGGGTAGAGAGAGAAGGAGAGGGGGGCAGAGAGTGGGGGGGCACATAAAACAAAGCATTGAAAAAAAACGAAATGATGAACGAAGCAAAGTGCCGACTACACCGAGCATCTTCTTGTTTCCTCTGATCGTAAAAAGAGAGAGGAGAGAGAGGAGGGAGAGGAGGGAGCCAGTTGCTGTCGCGGGAAGGCCCTGGCTAGGACGGTGCATCACGGAAGGAATTTCATTCACACAGTGACACACACACACACCTACACAGTGACACACACACACACCTACACAGTGACACACACACCTACACAGTGACACACACACTGACACACACTGACACACACTGACACACACACACCTACACAGTGACACACACACCTACACAGTGACACACAAAGACAAAGACAAAGATCCCCCGTATAGCCTGAACAGACTGTAGGGGCAAGTGCTGTTAGCGAGCACCTATGAAGGCCGGAACGGTACACGAGGGGGTGGGTGGCCAGCACCACGCCCGACCGCCTTTGTCTCCCTAGTGGCGATGTTTACACACCGCACCAGGTACTCATTTAAGGCTGAGTCGACCTAGGGGAGGCCCAGGACCGGTTCAGATAATCGTCACTGGTGTTAGCCGTGAGCGGGAATCGAACCTGGGTCGCCAGGTTCATAGCGCAGCGCGCTAACCGCTACACTACCGCTCCCCACACACACACACTGACACACACACACCTACACAGTGACACACACACACATACACAGTGACACACACACCTACACAGTGACACACACACATACACACTGACACACACACCTACACAGTGACACACACACATACACACTGACACACACACCTACACAGTGACACACACACATACACACTGACACACACACCTACACAGTGACATACACACTGACACACACACATACACACTTATATACACACACACATACACACTGACACACGCACCTACACATATACACACAAACACACTGACACTCACCGACACACACACCTACACAGTGACACACAGTGACACACACACATACACACTGACACACAGTGACACACACGCACATCACAGCAATGCAAGGAGGAGAGATTTGTGTTTGACATTACAGATAAGCAAGGGTGGGGGGGGGTATAGATGTCTATTACATCGCTTTAGAAACCATCACATCACCTACAAATCATGCATTTCCACACGGCACTTATGACCATCACTTATTTATGTTCACATTCCCAGCCCGTGCTGTCAGCTCTCAACTGGGACATGTCGCACAGCAGCGCCGACTCCCTGCGCGTTAGGGACCGGTCCGCGGAAGTGGAGATCACAGAGGTGCATCTGAAATCGCAATATTCAAACTAAAGTAAAAGATATTCTTGGTTCTTTCGGTAAAGTCACGTAGAAGGGAAACAATAAAATAATAAAAATATATAAAAAATAAATTTATCACGTTTCGACTGCAACACAAGCAATCATCATCAGGTGTGAAAAACACCACTTTTTTAAAATGTCTTTCTGTGTTTTTGACACCTGATGATGATTGCTTGTGTTGCAGTCGAAACGTCGTGAGAATTTAATTGTTTTATATTTTTATTATTTTATTGTTTCCCTTCCACGTGACTTTACCGAAAGAACCGGTCGACAGCCTCCCAGCCTTGGGCAGCCAGCGCCGCCAGCGCCCGCCCACCCGCCCTGTGCCGACTACCACGACCCAGAGGGCCCATCGGCTTTTCGAGCCATCGGTGCCTCCTGTCCAGGCGAAACTCACTCCGCTTGACCCTCTGGACCCTGCGTGTGTTCTCTCATCCACGTGTTCCTCTCTCTCTCTCTCCGTGTCTCCGTGTCTCCGGAGTGCTATTCTCAGCATGCATCTCCCCGTGTATTTTGTATTTTGCAGTTCCACTCTTCATGGTTGAGGCGTGGAATGACAGCGGCTGCGATTCGGGAAGCCCGGCTCTGTGAATATGCGCGATGAGGTTCAGCTCCCCAGTGACTCTTGTCTAGCAGTAGCCCAGAAATACACACACGTGTGTATTTTATAAATACACACCTAAAATAAGACAAATGTGTAAATTAAACATTGATTAAAGTGCAGGCATGTGGGGGTGTTTGTTTGCTTTAATTTGCACGGAAAATGAATGCGAAATATTGCGATGGCTTATATTGACTAAGCTCGCGGCTGATTCGATCCTGTCCGATGGCGCCGTGACCAACTGGAGGCGCGTGTGGGGACAGTGAGGAGTCAGACCTCGGCACGTTGTACGATTCCTTCTCTTCAGCGACGATGTTTTGTTCCTCGTTTCCATTCGCTTTGGTTTGCTGTTCATTTGAAATGTCACGTTCTCTTTGTGTCATTCTGTTGAGCGGATCGCTCTCTGCCCCTTGCTGTCTTTATATTTCACCTTTATGTAACCAGGTACAAACACAACACTCTTTGGGGAAGCTGGCAAGAAGTCAGCAAAAATAAATCACCACAAACGCACACACACAACACGCAATAGTACACCACGCAACATTCACGACAATTACACACAAACCCGCCTCGAAGCCTCCATCTCTCATCTCACTCATCAACTGCATCACCCCTCGGAGCCATCGCCCGACTCACAGACTCATCTTGACAATTACTCGTCAAGTCTACGGCCAACCCCTATCACTACCCATAGCACTACCCCGAGAGATAAGAGATACAAGAGAGATAAGGGAGGCAGGAGGCTGGAGGGCCTTGGTCTTGTGCCACAGCACGGATGCTGCTGCCAGGTGTTAGCGACGAGCACTCGGCCCCTGCATGAAGTCTGTGCAGGATTGTAATCACGCAGCGCGCTGTTCTGACACGGGCAACATCCACACAACATCACGGGTGCACGCCGGGTCAGAGCTAGAACATCCGCTAAACCGCATCGTGACGGAACAGCACCCAGGCTCTGGCTCCCATTGCTGGTGGGGCAGTCCATCTGGGACGGCCGCCTCGCCTCGGCTGCCTGATGGTTTCCAGGGGAAAGCGGCATCACCGCTTGCCGCTTGGGGCCTTGGCATTGCAAACCCTAAACCGTGTTTATTTTGAACGCAAGGGGGAGGGGGGGTATCACAGCATTGCGCACTGAAATGAAATGCAAAGCCAATGAAGCGATGTTCAAGTTAAAGCCGTGAGATCATTGTGGGTGCCGGACAGACCCTGGGGGCGAGGCTCGAGACGGCACCGACCCCCAGCCAGCCTCGAAACTGCAGAGCCGAGCGAGGGAGAGATCTCGCGCGATCGTCAAAACCACCGCGCGCAGACAAACAAGAACGAGTCCTTTCCGACCAGATTATCAGCGGAGGGCTCTTTTATCGATCCGCGTAACAATAGCGCCAGGACGTCATTGTTCTTGATTCTGACTCCACCCCGGCTCTCATCGGCAATCCCTGCCGCTCAAGAGCCGACTCGGATCACCGTCATCGGTCACGCGCTCGATCCACTGCAGGATCAATGGCTCCCCTCTCCCTCCCCTCCCCTTCATCCCTCCCCTCTCCCTCCCCTTCATCCCTCCCCTCTCCCTCCCTCCCCTCCCTCCCCTCCCCTCCCTCTCCTCCTCCCCTCCCTCCCCTCTCCCTCCCTCCTCCCCCTCTCCCTCCCCTCTCCCTCCTCTCCCTCCCCTCCCTCCTTTTTTTAACGATCAGACGAGAAAGATGCTCGGTCTTTCGGCACTTTTTTTTACGATCAGTGGAAACAAGAATATGCTCGGTGTATTCGGCACTTTACTTCGTTCATCATGTCGTTTGTTTGTATTTTTTTAAATCAAAGATATAACGCGGGTTCCCCGTGTAACATTAGTCCCCTTGTGTGTTACTGTGCTCATAGACACCAACAAGAAAAAAATCACCCTCAAAAACCCATCACCAGATCCCCTGCTGCTGCGCTACCAGCACCATAGTGGCGAAGGCACCTGCCTCCCCTCCCTCCCCTCCCTCCCCTCTCGCCTGTTGTGGATTTACCGCATAAGCAATTGATCCGATCTACATGACACCAGCTTTAGAATTTTGTGCACCGCACCAAATCTCACTTTAATGTTTTGCTTTTGCAAAACGCGGGCTAATTTGTCAGTAACCCCCGAGGTTAGCGGTATTTTAATTGTTTTGATAATCTGATCACTTTCAGCCGTGTTGTTGATGGGTCTTGGTTTGGTATTCAATGCTCCGTGAATTTGAGCATCATTTTGGCCATTCAGTCGTACGACTGCTCAAATTAATAGAGTATTGAATGTCAAACCATTCAATGCTCGATATCGGATCAAATGCTAATGCGGCAGATGCGATATTGGACAGACGGGACGTAACATCAGCGAAAGACTAAAAGATCACGAAAGGAACAGTAAATTCTCTCAAGCTCAGCTGTCAGCAGTGGCAGAGCACGCTCGCCAACAAGGACACTCAATTGATTTTGATCACCTTGACGAGTTATGCAAAACGAATTACTACGGGCCAAGTCTAATTAGAGAATCAATAGAATGTTTCAACCGCTGCGATCGCTACAGACTCAGCGCCGCCTGGACGCGTATTCTGAAGTAACACACAACACACATTGCAATTCCTGACAGTTGAGTCACGTGCTAAGTGGATGATTGCTGATCTATCACATAATTTCATTCACCCCCACCCCTGATCTCGAATCGTGATGGGGCTCAACAGCGGTGACGTCACCCTGCACTATTTAACACCGGGATCACGTGGTGGAGGGCTTCTCCAGTCTGGCAAATCTCCCAAAGGTGCTGGATGTAACTACCAGCGAAACGTCGTACAACTCAGATTGTAAATGTCGTGGAGTCACTCTCCAACACACCGGTGGGCTGAAGCAGTAACTAACTAGTTGGCGTTTTGTTCAAGTGACACACTTTGTACGGATTGGCCGTGTTGGGTGGTGGCGGGTTAAACGACACGTTCATAATACCGCGATCTAACCCTGAACCCCTGTGTTGTGGATGATATTAGTCACGAAAGCTACGGCGTGTTACCCTACACCCCTCTCGCTCTCTGTGAGAGATGGGTCCTCCCATTGGCTCCACACTGCGTGGTCTGCGTGAGGTCGATGGTTCTCTGCGTGAGCCTGTGGGTCTCCATGCAGAGTCTACGGCTCTCTGTGTAAGTCCTTGATGGGCCTGACTGTGACCATCATCTCACCGCCCTTGAGAGTCGCAATTTAGTCCCGGGCGGCAAGAGGCGTTACTCAATCAGGGCTGAATCAGTGGCTCCGACACGGCCATGATGAATCCCGCTCCCCCGAGAAGACGGAACGAGGCACCACCAGCCCCAGGCCCTGAGCCCAGAACCTCGGCGACACCCGCTGCGTCTCTGGCACGATCATCGTGAACCTCCTGAGCGAGAGAGGAGAGAGAGGGAAGCAGCCCCAGGCCCTCAGCTGCGGCACGGTCATCGCGAACCTCCCGTCGAGATCCGCAGCCACCTCGGGGCGGGTCGCGCCTCCCTCTCTCCCTCTCTGCGGTACGAGGCGATTTGTCTCCACGCGCTCCCTGCGTGTGGCCCACGGATCGCTTCCTCGCACTCAACACAATCAACTGCTGCCGTTTGACAGCGGAGGAATGACGACCAATGACGACTCCCTCGCTGCGCGTGTCGAGAGTGGAACTTTGTTTTGTGCTGGTAGGAGCCACCTGGTTCCACCAGCTCACAGGGGATTATCGTGTCCGTCCGTCCGTCGTGCATCCAAAAATGGGAGGGGTGGGGCTGGGTGGGGAGGGGCTGGTCACCCCGTGGTGCCCTTATAAAACTCAACGTTTAACCTACTCACGCCGGCTTGTGCCCGCCCTCACAGTCGGGCATATTTGCGGAATACACCACGCCGCCGTTGACCCTGGCCATTGACCGAGCAACCCAACGTTCCTACCAGCTCCCTCCGCAGGAGGAAAGTGTGTAACGAGGCAAGGCCCCCGCTGGGCTAAGAAGCTCGTTTCAGAAGCGACGGGGCCATCACAAATGATGTCTCGATCGAAGTGGATCATCGTCATCGTCATCATCACGTGGACAATTATAGCGACATCCAAATCACTCTCAGCGCGTGACGTTGTAGCTGTAGCTGTCACCCCGTGTAGCTGTCACCCCGTGTAGCTGTCCCCCTGCGCTAGGCGCTGACGCTGCTGCAGAGATGCCCGCAAAAAAGACCCCCCCCCCCATAATCTTTATATATTTATTTTAAAAATAGAATATGAAACGATTCGTTTATATATTTATATTGTCAGAGAAAGTTTTCACTTTGCTCTTTCGCTGATTCCTGGTGCCCTGGGGCCGGGGGGGGGGGGGCTCCTCTGCACACCACCTGCCCCCCCCCCCACACACGCACACAGACAAAGCTCCCCCGGGTAGCCTCCACAGCCCGGGGTCAAGTGCCCGCTCAGCGTGGAGCAGCCGACGAAGGCAGTCGCGGGCGGCGCAACCTGCAATGTGCGTCGGTGGCCGGCGTCACGCCCGGCCGCCTTTGTCTCACCGCTGCTGCTGAGTTTAGTTTTTAATATAAACGGGCAGCGGGCCGCGTGCCCACTCACTTCGGAGCCCGAGTCGAGCTCAGAAGCGCTTCGGAGATTCGCGAATCGGACTCGGACACGCGCCGGGTTCGTGGTGCAGTGCGCTAACCGCTGCGCCACCGCTCCCCGATACAAAGATCCCCCACTGCCGTATAGCGTTAACAGGCCGTTGGGGCAAGTGCTGCTAGCGAGTAGCGATAGAGGTCGACACCCACCCACACACTCACACACACGCTCACCCACACACACACGCACACACCCACACACTCACACACACACACCCACCCACACGCTCACTCACACACCCACACACTCACACACACACCCACCCACACGCTCACCCACACACCCACACACTCACACACACACCCACCCACACGCTCACCCACACACCCACACACACCCACACACTCACACACCCACCCACACGCTCACCCACACATCCACACACTCAACAACAACAACCGCCATTCGCCAAGTACACCTTGAGGCCACGTGAAGTGTCGAACGCCCGCTGGCAGGAGGTCACGGGGCAGACCCAGGTGCCACGGGTCGACTGACCGAGATGACTGGCTGATGCACCACCTGTGCCCCCTACTGTACCAACTTGCTGTGCTTTAGCCACCCGGCGCTCCGCTCGTTGTTGTGAGCGTCGCTCCTCCGCCCTCAGTTGTTGTTGGAGGGCGACTGCCTCCAACTGCCCAGTAGCGTCCTTCACGAGCCTCCTCCACAGAGGCCAATCTTGACACCGCTGGTACCAGTCATCGGCAAGTCCACTCAGCCCCACGTCCTCCTGTACCACATCACTCCATCTCTTCTCTAGCCCGTGCCGCGCCCGTTTAGCCCCCTCGATCCGGCCGAACAAAAGCTGTTAAGGCATGCGGTGGCTGGGCATGCGGGCTACATGACCCAGCCAACGCAGTCTTGCCTGCCGGAGGAGCTCACCGATGGGACTTTGCCCAGATCATTCAAGGATGTGTGAGCTCCTCACACAATCCAGCCTGGTTAAACCCAGGATGGATCGTAGGCAGACCAGCCTAAATGTTTCCAACCGACGAAGATGCTCTATTAGGGGGGTCCACGTTTCGCAAGCGTAGAGAAGGGAGGGCATGACTGTGGCCGAGAATACCTGAAGCTTCGTGCGGAGCGACAGACCAGGTAGCTTCCACACAGCGTTACGCAACCGATGAAAAGATATTGCCGCTCGACTGATTCGGAGTGAGACCTCTGCTGTTAATATACACACACACACATATACACACACATATACACACACATATATACACTGTGCTATACACCACAATGTTCGTGACTTGTGCCTTACGTATACGGCTGTGTCTGTGCGGGTATAAATATATTATAAGCTGTATCTGTCTGCATATAGCATACACGGGCGTGAGTGTGTGTGTGTGAATGTGTGTGTGTGAGAATGCGTGTGTGAGCGTGTGTGTGTGGGTGTTTTGGATGCACGACGGACGGACGGACACAATAATCCCCTGTGGGCTGGTGTAACCAGGAGGTTCCTACCAGTACAATGCATAAGACGGGTGTATAATTATAAAGTTTAAGTGAACGCCACTACAGATAACCGCACTGCATATTTACTTTACGCCGAGTATAAACCAACGAAATGTTGGCTACGGTTTAAAGTATTGCACCGTCAAACCGACTTGTCACAACGCTGGTTTATTTTGGTTGAATATTTTCATTGGCTGGGCTGTAGTTGCATCGCGGGTAGGGGGCTACTTCGTAGTAGAGATGATTTGCATTTACTGCACAGGAGGCGTGCTGAAGATTGAGGTGTTCTGTATTCATGGGATGGATGGCAACCGGCAGATAGAATTTGTAATGCTCATCCCTCGCCCTTGCTCGTGGGTCAAGCCCTGTGGCCGCACCACCACCACCAACCACACCACACGCTGCACCACCACCACCACCAACCACAGCCTCACCACACGCTGCACCACCACCAACCACAACCTCACCACACGCTAAACCACCACCACCACCACCAACCACAACCTCACCACACGCTGCACCACCACCACCACCAACCACAGCCTCACCACACGCTGCACCACCACCACTACCAACCACAACCTCACCACACGCTACACCACCACCACTACCACCAACCACAGCCTCACCACACGCTGCACCACCACAACTCCCAATCGATGATGGGGCAGTTGTGGAGAGTGGAGTTTCGCATACCTGGGCAGTGTGCTCATGACCGGCTCCGGTTTAACAGCAGAGGTCTCACTCCGAATCAGTCGAGCGGCAATATCTTTTCATCGGTTGCGTCACGCTGTGTGGAAGCGACCTGGTCTGTCGCTCCGCACGAAGCTTCGGGTCTTCTCGGCCACGGTCATTCCCTCCTTTCTCTACGCTTGTGAAACGTGGACCCCCCCGCTAATGGAACATCTTCACCAGTTAGAAACATTTAGGCTGGCCTGCCTACTATCAATCATGGGTTTAACCAGGCTGGATTGTGTGAGGAGCTCACAAATCCTCGAAAGATGTGGACAAAGTCCCATCGGTGAGCACCTCCGGCAGGCGAGGCTGCGTTGGCTGGGTCATGTAGCCCGCATGCCCAGCCACCGCATGCCTAAACAGCTTTTGTTCGGCCGGATCGAGGGGGCTAAACGGGCGCGGCACGGGCTAGAGAAGGGATGGAGTGATGTGGTATAGGAGGACGTGGAGCTGAGTGGACTTGCCGAGGACTGGTACCAGCGGTGTCAAGATCGGCCTCTGTGGAGGAGGCTCATGAAGGACGCTACTGGGCAGTTGGAGGCAGTCGCCCTCCAACGGAAGGCGGAGGAGCGACGCTCACAACAACGAGCGGAGCGCCCGGGTGGATAAAATATAGCGAGTTGGCACAGTAGGGGGCACAGCTGGTGGTGCATCTACCGGTCATCGCAGTCATCCAACTCATCGCACCCAGGTACTCATTTGAGGCCGAGTCGACCTAGGGGAAGGAGGTCCAGGCACGCCACGCTGTACCCACACGCAGCGATGTAGAAACCGGGGGGACATGCCTCACCCACTTTATTTACATCGACACTTCACACCGTCACGCGCGCCACTTTCAAGTTTAAAAAAAAATAAGCCACGGCGTGCTCTTTATTATTATTATTCTTCTTCTCGTTCACTCGCTAAACTCTCCGCTCTAAAAGGGGGGCCGACGCTTTAACCCGGTGCGACCTGGCTCCACGTGACCTGATTCCACGTGACCCCCCGAGGTTCTCTCTGCTTGTGCCGGCAGAGCAGCGGCAACGCTCGGGGGGGGGTGGAGGTTGACGCACCAAAGATCGCACTCCCTACAACTAAACTCTTTGTACTTCACCACCAGGTAAGGCCCCACTGAGACACGGAGACAAAGGCATCACAAACGACAGCTCAACAAATTGGCTCAACACCACCACCATCACCACCATCACCACCGTCGCCCTCGTGTGGAAATGCATAGCGGCTGCTAAACTCTAAACGCGTAAACGTCGAGTCTTAAATGTGGAAGTAAAAACCGGAGGACCCGGAGACAAATCTACGGGGAGAGACACGGGGAGAGAGAGAGAGACACGGGGAGAGGGACACACGGAGAGAGACACGGGGAGAGACACGGGGAGAGACACGGAGAGAGACACGGGGAGAGAGACACGGAGAGAGACACGGGGAGAGAGAGACACACGGGGAGAGAGAGAGACACGGGGAGAGAGAGAGACACGGGGAGAGAGAGAGACACGGAGAGAGAGAGAGACACGGGGAGAGAGAGACACACGGGGAGAGAGAGAGACACGGGGAGAGAGAGAGACACACGGGGAGAGAGAGAGACACACGGGGAGAGAGAGACACACGGGGAGAGACACACGGGGAGAGACACACGGGGAGAGAGACACGGGGAGAGAGAGAGACACAGGGAGAGAGAGACACACGGGGAGAGAGAGACACACGGGGAGAGAGAGAGAGACACGCGGACTCCAAATACAGAGCAGCAGGCGTTGCCAGGATCGGGATCGAACCCACGAACCTCCCGTGTACCAGGCGAGGTAGTCAACATCTCAGCCACCGTGCCCCCCCCCCGTGTGAACACCTCGACGCAGCTCTCGCCGACTGTTCCGTGCGATCCGGGGGGGGGGGGGTGGGAGGGGGTTGGACGCCGATCGCGAGTCGCGACATCGGCAGGCGCGGAATGAAATCTGTAAACCGTGTGGGTGGCGGTTCAGGCACGGGCGTGCTCGCTGCCGCAATCTCTCGCGCAGCGAATTCAAGTCGTGGACTTATTCTTCTTCTCTTACAACAACCGCAACAAGACGGGGGCGCTCCGAACGTCTTCTGCGCGTTCCCGAGGCATCACCGCGGGGGGGGGGGGGGGG
>NC_083837.1:347669-472669 GCF_015708825.2 Lethenteron reissneri | reverse complement strand
CAAATCTAGAATGGAATATACACGGCAATCACCAAACCCTCCCTCTTGCGAAAACCTGGAAGGAATTCCCGACACCGCTGCTGCAGCAGGCGGACCCAACGTGGCCGACCAGGTGTGACACCAACAGCCATTGGGGCTCCGCAAGCCTCTCATCCTCAGCGCGTGTCTGGTAACTCCAAATATACAGGCGGCATTCAGGGTTTGGATCGAACCCACGACCTCCTGCACACCAGGCGAGGCAGTTAATATATCTCGCCACGGTGGTGAGATGAGCGAGAACTAATCCTTGCCAGGACCTCTCCAGGACCTCTCCTGGCAATTAGTTCTCGCTCATCTCACCACCGTGGCGAGATATATTAACTGCCTCGCCTGGTGTGCAGGAGGTCGTGGGTTCGATCCAAACCCTGCATGCCGCCTGTATATTTGAAGTTTGCGTGTTCTTCCCGTTGACGCGTGGATTTTTCTCCGGGGACTCCGGGTTTGCCCCTTCCCATTAAGAAACACGCGTTTAGAGTATTTGGCTGCTACACATTTTCACGCGATGATGATAATCCTTTTCGTTGAGCTATCACTTGCGATGACCAGGTCGCTTCTGACAAAGAGCTAAACATCTCAGTTGGGGCCTTATCTGGTAAAATATAAAAATGGTTTCATCATTTTCGTGAGATGCTCCGATCATCGTCGTTGTTGCAATCGGCGTGGTCTTGAAATGGGGGTAGCACTCACCAAGACATCTTGCCAATCACGTGGTGCCAGGGATGTGATGCAGGTGGCTGAAATTGTGTGTCATCGATCGAGTCATCTGTGTCTACGTTGATGCAACAACAACCGCCATTCGCCACTAAGTGGCGGTGACGTCACCACGACGCTTGTGCCAGGCCATGTGCACCTTGAGGCCACGTGAAGTGTGACACTTCACACTTCACGTTGATACACGCACGCACAAGCACAAGTCCGAGTATGAATCTGCAAAGTCCCAACATTTATTAAAAAGGAGACAACAATGGTACATGAAGTTCACATTTCTGTAAATTTATCCAACGATCGGATTCTCCAGCATTATTAAGACGCTCTGGGAAGTAAAAATAAGATGCGTCCCTCAGCTCGTGCCCACTGCCGATCAAGTTACACCAATCTAATGTCGCGCACAAAGATCCCCGTGTAGCCTTCACAGACTGTTGGGGCAAGTGCTGTTAGCGAGCACCTATTTAGGACGGAACGGTACACGCGGGTGTAGGTGGCCAGCACCACGTCCGACCGCCTTTGTCTCCCCAGTGGCGATGCGTACACACCGCACCAGGTACTCATTTGAGGCCGAGTAGATCTAGGGGAAGCCCACGACCGGTTCAGATAATCATCACCGGTGTTGGCCGTGAGCGGGAATGATAATCGGGTCGCCGGGTTCGTAGCGCACCGCGCTAACCACTACACTACCGCTCCCCAGCTACACACACGCACCGACAGGATTGTAGGATACACCCCAAACTTGAGCTCTAAATTACAGGGGGGTGGGGGGGGGCGTCCTTATGACCCGGAGAAAACGGTACTGGATTTAAACCGGCCTCAAATTAAACCACTCTTTGGCTTCACGACAATTCTTTGACACAAAAGGGAGTGCAAAAAATGTTGCGCTTTTGTCAAAAATGTAACCTTGAACTTTTTCCACGTGTTTAATATACAATCCCATCCACCACCTCGACCACCCCCAGTGGATATGCGCGTAGGTGTGTGTGTGCACGCGTATAAGCACGGGCAATATTTAATTTGCCAACATCAATCGACTGCTGGAACGAATAGTCAGAGCCAAACCATCCCCGCCACGACGTCAAGCCCCTCGGGACTGAGCCCGCCCACCCAGGTTTTTAGTTTTTTACAGATTGTACCATCGGCGGTCACGGCATCACAAGCCGAAGGATCCCATTCGGTGCAACCCCCCCCCCCCCCTTCGCGTTCAGAGGATGGCCCAGGAAAGTGGACACCACGGAGCTCCATCTCGAGACGATCTCCTCTGCGATATCTAAAGTGGTCCAGCAGCAGAAATCCTCCATCAACTCCCTTCACCGATCCCTCGCTCGACAACCCTCGCGACCTACACGGCACGAGCATTGGGAGGACCTTCATCCAGCAGTGGATCAATGAAAACCCGATCACTCTCCCATTGTTTTTGCTCCGCGACATCGACCGCCAAAGGGTTCACGAACATTCACATTTCCCCCAAAACCACGCGCGAAGACGACACCAAGCGAGGGCCTACAACAAAACGAGACGGTGGGAGGGAGGGGTCACCACCGGCTCGTCACCACCACCACGAGTCCCCGGTTGAGCCTCACAGAAACGTGCTCGGCTCTCTGCCCCATGTTGATGCCGCTTGGTCAGCAGCAGTCGGGTTAAGATCGTATGGTAGGAGGTGGGGGCGGGGGGAATCAACCCGGTAAAAACCCCCATCACTGGTTTGCCGCACACATTAGAAATTCTATTTACATATAAAAAAAATACCTTCCCGTCAACTGAGAGACGAGGAAGGGAGCTGCCACACAACGGTGTCACGGTTTGCACGGCGAACCTGCAACGCAGGGGCGGCCGGGGTGAGGTTCCACCTCACCGGCGCAGACGCTTGACACAATGGGGCACATTCTTTTAATGAAATTGGTGCAGTCGCGAGTGTAACGCCACTGGAATCGGTGACCGGTGCCTGACCTTCGGAACCGGTGACCGACTTTGAGAGTCACCGAACAGTCGACCGGTTTTCGTTTAACAACGCTCGCGAGCCGTGTCAGGTACAGTACAGGATCAGTGTCTCGACAGCCGCTGTCTTATTTTGATTTAAAGCTTTCGTGACTGCAGGGATTGATCTTCTTGGTTCTTTCGGTAAAGTCACGTAGAAGGGAAGTAATAAAATAATAAAAATAAAACATAATAAAATTATTCTCACGACGTTTCGGCTTGCGTTGTGGCCGAAACGTCGTGAGAATAATTTTATTATGTTTTATTTTTATTATTTTATTACTTCCCTTCTACGTGACTTTACCGAAAGAACCAAGAAGAAGAAGCCACTGTCTTGTAGCCATCCCGGGCGGCCCGATACACGCACGCAGCCTCGGGCAGCCAGAATCAAGAGAATGTCAACATCACGGACTCTCGGCCGCGACGACGCCACAGCGGGGGTCGACCCCCCCCCCCCCCCCGCTTTGAAAACAAAATGATCAAGCGGAACGCAATCGCCACGCTGGGCGCTGCGACGCCCTCCCAATTATGAGTTACCGGGGCCCTGAACTCAAAAGCGTCGTCACCCTGAGCACGGTACCTCTGTGTGGTTAGTCAGAACTCCGTCCCTGAACTGTTGGAAACAAAACGTGAGGAACAAACCCTCCCTGGCTTACACTTCACCGGCGAGGGCTCCCTTGCATCGACAGATCTCAGCGAGTTCTCTTAATCCGGCTAAATAACGACCAATCGATTCGATAGAATCGAGCTTTCAAATCTGAAATAAATCAACGAAAATAAATCGATTTACTGTGAAACCGTTTAATGTCATCCCCCTCGGTACCCAGAGCGTTAGTAGACAAAATCTGACTCCCAAGTCGGAAGGTGACACAAACGTTAAAATCCTGCTCAGGAGTCAAGTGCTTGGCTTACAATTCATCACCATCAGTCATTGTCAATCGATCATCATAATCATCAACTTTCTGACATCAATACAATTGGTAGCACCACTTTGTGTCAGGTCACCAGTGGTTGTCATGCAGATGTCCTGGGCCCTACCAAGGAACTGTGGAATTTACACCACTGGCTCCACGGCCAAGTATGCCCAGACTTTTGGTAAAAATAAATCTCTGTGATGGGAAATGTCCATCAAAAATATCCCCAACTAACAGCCCATCGGCAATAAATGTGTTTAATCTCAACTTGTCGCTGCCTCCGACTGCTCTCTCTTTCTGCAAGACACTTTTTAAATGTAAAGCTCATTCCTTTAGAACGGCTTGTTGCGTTTAGTTTGTTGTCCTTCCCTCGCACCTCCGATTAGCACGGCTGGCTACGTACGCTGCGAAAGAATTTCAACACACAGGCACATACATCACGTCAACTGGAACGCATTCCCCAAGCTCCCACAGAGCTCATGAGCAGGGCTTCATTCATCAGGGATTATATTTGTCCGGGTCTCTGGTAAACCGGAATAGGAATGCGACCGAGTAGCCACGGTCAGGGGTGATGTGGATGTGGTGCGCTGGGAACGCGAGTTGTTTTCTGCATCGCAGGCCGGCGCAAACCAGCCCTGGTCACACGACTAAACTATGAACTAAACAATTTTTATTATTTTACCAGGTGAGGCCCACTCTGAGCTGTATAGCTCTTCTTTCAGAAGCGACCTGGCGATCACAATCGATAGCTCAAAGTGGTGGATCATCATCGCGTTGAAACTGATAGCAGCAGCCAAATACTCTGAACGCGTGATGTTGTTTCTAAACGTGGAGGGAAAAAACTGAAGGGCCCGGAGAAAAGTCCATGCAACCACGGGGAGAGAGAGACACACAAACTCCAAATATACAGCAGCAGGCATTGGGGCCGGGCTCGAACCCACGACCTCCTGCATACCAGGCGAGGGGGTTAACATCTCCTCGCCACCGTGGTGCTACACGCCCCTCCCACGTAGCCTTTTTCCACTGCCGCATTCGAGCCGAGCCAACACGGCACCCTTCATGGTGAACTTTTCCCACCGGGGTGATTTTTCCGGTGCCGAGCCGTCAGGCCACGGATACGGTGGCTTCACGAGGAGGCATCCGAATCTGAGCTCAACGGGGCGAATCGTTTTCATCGTTACACTCGCGTCTTTCCGCTCGTTCACCGCGCGTGACGTCAAGTTGGTACGTGGTGAGGACGTGCATACGTGCGTACGTGTGTACGTGTGTACGTACATTGGACTTCTTTGGCAACGAACGTAGCATTGCTAATCGGAGGTGCGCGGAAACCGATCGGTGAGTTTACGCACGCAGACTTTCACCATCGGTCTGTCCGCCTGTCTGTTGACTCCTTGTCTCTTTGCTGCTGCTGCTATCATCGTCACTACAATCGATCTCTCCCCAGTCTCTCTGTTACAGCGACCTACGTCACCACGGCCACTTTCCCATCGTCGCTCCGTCTCCTCCCCCTCTCTCGGCTACCGCTACCACCAACGCCGCAGCCGCCGTCTCGAGCAGGCGGCACCCCCATCACCGTCCTCCGACACGCCGTCCCATCGCTTCACGCCCTCCCCTTCCCCTCCCCTCCCCCACCAGCCCAGATGTCCGTCAGAGGTCGTGCGTAGTCGCCGAGTCCGCCGTGCCGGGCGAGCGGTCGAGCCAGAGCAGCAGCAGCAGCGACAGCAGCAGCAGCAGCACGAGCAGCTTCTGCAGCCACAACACGCGCTGCGTCTGCTGATTCAGCTCCCGAACTGACAGCCGCAGCTGCTGCATCGACCCCATCACAGAGGCCATCTGCGGAGGTCGGGGGGGGGGGGAACATGCGAGTGGAACATATGAGCGGAACACGTGAGCGGAACATGCGAGTGGAACACGTGAGCGGAACATGTGAGCGGAGTACGTCAGCGGAACATGTGAGTGGAACATGCGAGCGGAACATGTGAGCGGAACATGTGAGCGGCACAGCTGTGTTTCACAATCACTCTTCCATCGCTACCACACCCGGACTTCACTCGTCGATTCCTCCGCCCGTGTTGAGGACTCGGTTCTGCCAGACACGGATTGTGTCTGGCAGATCCACCACTCTGTGTTCAACCACCAGCAGCACCAGCACCAGCAGCACCACACTGCAGGTGACAACAGCGCACTCACCCCCCCCCCCCCCCCCATTCAGCCACTCACTCGCCACTTCTGCATTGTCCCCCCCCACGGCTCCATTCTACAATTCCCTCATCCCACCGTCTCTCTCCCCCAAGCTCTTACAACAATAACAAGAATATCAATATCAATAACCCGGCTAAATTCACAAAACACATCAACTCCCATCCTCCAAGACCTCCACCACCGGCGCTGGTTGTTACCGCCCGCTTGGCGTTTAGGCAGCGTCAGGCCTGTGCCCGTTAATCGTGAATTAAATAAATCCTGCCGAGGTGCTGGGTTCAAGCCCTGCTCGTCTCCCAGCCACCCACCCACAGACACACACGTGGCAACCCGGTGCAGCGGTTGTGCAACGAGCCTGATTCTACTGATGAGACCCACGAAGGTCGAAGCCGGTCCGGATATTGGCTTGCTAAAAAAAAATTTCCGCTCGACGGCATTGACCTGGAAAGCCTGCAGGGCGACGGAGCGAGCGTCGATTTGATCGCTACGTGGAGACACAGAGAGCTGATTACAATCACCTGTACCTGTGCCATGAGCTCATCCCTGTCCTCTCCCAATCCTCCTCCTCCTCCATCTCCTGCTCCTCCTGCTCCTCCTGCGCCCGGGCTGTCCCTGTGCCTCCCCCGGCTCAAGCCTCCGTTACGGGCCTCGGCAACTACTCGGCATCGCAGCCTGCGGAGAGGGGAGGCGAGGGGCGCGCCGGTGAGAGATCGCTGGCCGAACTGGGACCTCCACGACACAATCATCCGGCGGTCCGCCAGCCTCTCGGCGCAACGTCCCAGAAAAAAACCTCCGTTGTTTCTGGCGCACGCCATCACCGACCGCCCTGCTCCCCCCCCCCCCGCCGCTAACCAGCGCGGTGAAGTATGGTCAAACAGCCCCGACCATCAAAATGTCATGGCGAGGCGTTCCCTTGTGCACACCGCTCACATTCACTCTGACGAGGCAGATAAATGCGCGCACAGCAGCAGCCCTGTCACTGCTGGCACAGGCGGCCTCCATCCACAAATGGGGTACTAGATGGGGTGCTTGGTCTAATTTTCCACGCTAGCCTGACATCATGCAGCACCCACACTTTACCCAACCACCGCGGCTACGCGTAAACTGACGATCGTGGACTGCGGTGAGCCCATCGTAGAAGTTTATTTTGGGTTAGATTGCGTCAATATAAATGTGCCGTTAAACCCGCCACCACCCGACACGGCCAATCAGTGAGGTTGTGTCACGTAAACGGAACGTGCCGATTCTTTACTAGTTTAGAACGCACACCGGTTGTGTGTTGGAGAGTGAACCCACGACATTTACAATTCGAGTGGCCGTGACGTTTCGCCGGGAAGTACAACAACAACAACAACAACCAGCCTCATCAGGCAGTAACCAGATACGTGGAGAAATCCTCCTCCTGTTTCGGTCTTAAATGGACGGGGGATAAATGTGATGTCATCACTTGTAAGCCAATCAGGAGCGAGGGACCAGGGGGCGGGTTTAATGTGTTCATATAAATTACAAGGGATATCTGTTACCCGTTCGGCTGGTGGCGGTGTTGTATGACACATTTATGTTGATGTGCCCTAACCCAAAAAACAAAACCTCTATCATAGATAATATTGGTCGGGAAAGCCGACTGCTACTCCTACGTGTTAAACTGCGGTGAATCCCATTCACTCCGCTGCGAGGACAGAGATGGGCAGTGGGGGGGGATTGTGATTGTGAACGTGCCCCATAGTTCCAGCTGCCACGCACGGAGGTGGAACCCAATCCGGCGACATCCGCGTTTGCAAGTCCGGTTTCGCCACGGACCGTGACACCACCGCAGCTGCATCCCCTGAACCCAGTGGCCTGTGTTCGACTCCAGGCCAGGGCTGACGTCAGTGGCGAGCTAAATATGAACCGGCGTGGAACGCGTCCGTTCGAAGAGCTAATTGGCCAACGCACACGCAAGATACAAAGGTCCCCCGTAAAGCCTTGACAGACTGTCGGGGCAAATGCTTTTGGTGAGCTGCACCTTCTCTGATGAGCACGGTTGGCTATGTAGGGTGCAAGTTCAACATACATACATGAAGGCCACACACACACATCGCATACGCACACCACACACACACACCACACACGCACACCACACACGCACACCACACACCACATACGCAAACCACATACGCACACCACACACCACACACTACACACGCACACCACACAAACCACACACTACACACGCACACCACACAAACCACACACTACACACGCACACCACACAAACCACACACTACACACGCACACACTACACACGCACACACTACACACGCACACCACACACTACACACGCACACCACACAAACCACACACTACACACGCACACCACACACTACACACGCACACACTACACACGCACACCACACACTACACACGCACACCACACACTACACACGCACACCACACACTACACACGCACACCACACACTACACACCACACACTACACACTACACACGCACACCACACACTACACACGCACACCACACACTACACACGCACACCACACACTACACACGCACACACCACACCACACACGCACACCACACACACCACACACACCACATACACACACCACACACGCACACTACCTGTGCTCCACGAGGCTCTGCCTTGGCACGTTCTTCCAGAATGCGGAGAGGTCGAAAGGCACCGCTCCCACCACCTCCTCCTTCACCTCTGCCGCGATCACCTGGAACTTGTCCATCTGCGACGCCTCGTAGCCTAGGCCCACACACGGAACATCGCGAACAAAAGAAGAGGAAGACATTTATTCCATACCGGAGGAATCCAATGAGCTATAAAGATCTTTTTCACAGATGTCCAGTAGGGGGCACGGGGTAAGAATGTTACAACAACAGAGAATAAAAAAGACGATAGGAGTGCAAAGTATAGCCAAGATAAACAAGGCACTTAAAATATACAAATAAAACTAAACTATTTTTTATCTAACCCGGGAAAGCCCACCCAAGTATTAACTTATATTTCAGAAGCGACCTGGCCACAATTGATAGCTCAAAGTGGTTTATCACGTGGAAATTTATAGCAGCCAAATAATCAAAATAACGAGTTTGCCTTCACTCGTAACTGCGTGGCGTTCTGACCCTCCGCTATCGCTCACGCTGCCGCCATGGTGGACTATCCCGTCGACTCAAACTCGTAGATTCCTCCACTCGTGTTGAGGACTCACCCTAGCAGACACAGTCACGTCTCATCCGCCACCACCACCACACCGCAGGCCACAACCACTCACTCGCTCGCTCATTCGCACACTTGCCCACACAAAGACAAAGATCCCCGTATAGCCTTTAACAGACTATTGGGGCAAGTGCTGTTTGTGTGCAGCACCGATGAAGGCTGGCAGGGCACACGAGGGGGTGGGTGGCCAGCACCACGCCCAGGCCGCGCGTTTCCCTCGTGGTGATGTTTACACATCGCACCAGGTACTCATTTAAAGGCCGAGTCGACCTAGGCGAGGCACAGGACTGGTTTAAATATTCGGCACTTTTACTGATCTTGCGTGGGAATCGAACTCAGCTCACCGGGTTCGTAGCGCAGCGTGCTAACCGCTGCACCACAGCTCACCCGCACCCACACACTCGTACACCTTCTTACTCGCACACGCTCGCACTCAATCACACTCTCACAACAACACCCGACATTCGCCTCTAAGGGATGGTGACGTCACCACAGCGCCCGTGCCAGGCCAAGAGCACTTTGAGGCCACGTGAAGCGTCGAAGGCTCGCTGGCAGGAGGTCACGGGACAGACCCAGCAGGTGCCACAGGTAGACTGACTGAGACGACTGGGAGATGCACCACCTGTTGCACCCCCAACTGTGCCAAATCACGTGACACTCTGACACGCACTCTGCAGGACAGGGCGGGAGAAGACACAAGCTCCACGCGCAGAGAGGCGCCAGAGTCGGGAATCAAAGCCGGGCCTCTGTTGCTGCAAAGCGTGGAGTCAAATGGGGAGCGGAGGGGAGCAGGCGGCACGGAGAGCTGGGGTGGCAGCGCCCGCCCGCTTGCTCACTCACTGCTGAGCAGGGCTATTTGGACGTCGCAGGAGGCGCCCGGCTCCAGGTTGCCGTTGCTCGGCCTCACGCGGTATTTCTCCGGTGCCGTGGTCTTCACCTGCGCGGAGGGGAAGGGACATTAATTCGCTCCTTCGTTCGTTCGTTTGTTCATTCGCACGCCACCGTGTGTTCAGTCTTCTGCCCATCGCATGCTTGCTCATTCATTCACTCGCTCAATCATTTTGACCGTGGTTCATTAACTCGCACACCTTTTCATTCTTTAACTATCTTATTCATTAATTCACTTGCCGATTCATTGATTCGTTCTCTCTACAATTAATTCACTCAGTCACTCCATTGCCTTGTCTACTCATTCACTGAATCACTTGCTCGTTCGTTTTGCAAGGCTTTCGCGACCAAGATCACCCATGTCGCTTCCTCACTTGGCAGGACAACCACGCATTTGCTCATTTATTCATTCGTCTGCTCATTCGTTCCTTCCTCGGTTCCCCCCTCCCACCTTGAACGCGACCGGCGCCTGCGTGGCGTTGGTGAGCACCATGAGACACTTCGTGTCACCGCCGCTCTCGCGGGAACCAAACTGCAGCTCCTCCGCCGGGCTGGGGTCACGGGGAGACACGGGGAAACACGGGGGTCACGGTAAGTCACGGGGAGACACGGGGGAGACACAGGGGGTCATGGGAAGACACGGGGAGACACGGGGGTCACGGAGAGACACGGGGAGACACAGGGAGACACGGGGGTCACGGGGAGACACGGGGAGACACGGGGGGTCATGGGAAGACACGGGGAGACACGGGGGTCACGGAGAGACACGGGGAGTCACGGGGAGACACAGGGGGTCACGGGGAGTCACGGAGAGTCACGGGGAGACACGGGGGTCAAATGGGTCACGGGGAGTCACGGGGAGACACGGGGAAAGGGAGGAGTTAAAGAGACACGAGGAGGTGGAGACACAGACGTTAGAGACATACAGATACGTGAGGAGATAAAGACAGGGAGACATGGGGCCAACACAGAGACATGGAGACAAGGTGACAGTGGGACATGCAAGAGACAACGCGAAGACAATGTGGAGACAACGTGGAGACGCACAGGGGACCACTCGGGCGCCGTGGGTACCTGATGTTGAGCAGAGGCCCCCGAAATATCGACACGGGCCGCTTGAGCTTCCTGGCCCGGCCCTCTCCCGCCAGAGCCTCGCTCGGCTCCGCTGAGAGCGACCTCGCATCCACGTCATCCGCAAACGACACCTGAGTGGAGGCAGTACAGCAAGTAGGTTCCGTAGTGTAATGGTTATCACGTTCGCCTCGCACGCAAAAGATTCCCCGGTTCGGAACCGGGCGGAAACACTTTATTTTAGGTGCCACGGTGGCGAGATGTTGACTCCCTCGCCTGGTCTACAGGAGGTACGTGGGTTACACCATCATCATCATCACGGCGGCTAGGAGATGTTAACTACCTCACCTGGTATACAGGAGGTACGTGGGTTACACCATCATCATCATCACGGTGGCTAGGAGATGTTAACTACCTCACCTGGTATACAGGAGGTACGTGGGTTCGATCCCGACTCTGATCCCTGAATATTTGGGGTCTGCGTGTCTCTCTCCATGTGGTCGCGTCGAATTTTCTCCGGGTTCTCCGGTTTTTCCTTCCATATTTAAATCAACACCACAGCGTTTAGAGTATTCAGCTGCTGCTATACATTTCCACAATGATGATGATGAGTCGCTTCGTTGAGCTTTCATTTGTGGCAGCCACCTCGCTTCTGAAAAAACACAGCTCCATAGCTCAGTGGCGCCTTCACCTGGTAAGAATATATTTTTATATATTTTTAATATTTTTTATTTACAATCTCCGAGTCGGTGGTGTAAATAACAACATTGAGATGCCGGGGGGGGGCAAGTCAACCCGTCACGAGAACCCGATCGTTCGTCCGACCCCGTGCCGTTAGGAACCTGGCGGTGCGCCGGCGCGTCGGCCTGAGTGAGGGGGGCGGCCTCAGTGAGGGGGGCGGCCTGAGTGAGCGGGGCGATGGTCCACGCCTCCTCCGCCTCCTTGGCGTCGCCCGGCTCCTCGTCCTCCGGAGACGGAACCGGACACTCAAAGTGGTCGTCCTCCGGCAGGGGCGGGTAGCTGTAGCGGAACTTGTCCTGCGCACGTGTGGGGGGCGGTGAGGGTGGGGGGCGCACGCATGCAGACGTTTACGCGATTATATAATGACTAAACGGTTTCTATTTTACGATTAAACTATTTTATTGTTTACCAGGTAAGCCCCACTGGGCTGTGTAGCTCCTGGTCCTACAAACGATACCACCTCAACAAAGCGGCTCATCACGTGAGAATTCATAGCAACAGTCAAATGCTCTGAACGCGTGGTGATGTTGATTCTAAACGTGGAGGGGGAAAACCGGAGGTCCCGGTGAAAAATCCACGCAACCACAGGGAGAGAGAGAGAGACACCACAAACTACAACAACTATACAGCAGGCATCAGGCTCTGGATCGAACCCATGACCTTCTGTATACCAGGCGAGGGAGTTAACATCTCCTCGCCACTGCGGCGATTAGAGAGTTGTCCGCCATCGGCGACTGCCTAGAATGCAAAGTTTCCTCGCACCTGTAACCCAGCTTACTTAGACGCATGTCAAGGGGAGCTTCATAGCTCATCGGATTCCTCCAATTTTATCTTCTTCGATTCACGTGTGTTTATGGTCACAGTTAAGACTCAAACAAAGAGCTTAATTGCACCTGACGCGTTGTTTTTTTCCGGTGCCAACTGGCTCTCAACGTCATGTTCGCACCGTTTTATTTAAAGTAAAGTTTCTCAAGTGCCCTTCGTTTACGACCGTTAAAAAAATCACCTCGTTTCAAAATCTGAATCTTTTTTTAGAATGTGAGGAGGAATCCGATGAGCTATGAAGAGATTGTGTCACTACCAACGATACTCACCTGACGTGGTGGACACCACGTGACACGCATAAGCAGGAAGTAAAAACAAAGCCCCTCTGACTGGTACTTAACGGGGCCTGACAGGGGATTGGTTAGAGGCAGGAAAATCGAAGGGATTGCAGGAGAAATACTAAAATGTAAAGAGCGGGAAACGGAGGATGAGTGATAGGAAGGACAGTTGGGATCTGTCAGAGAAAGTGGAAGGTGGTTGGCTGGAGAGAAGTGGAAGGTGATTGGCTGGAGAGAAGGTGGAAAGCGATTGGCTGGAAGAAGGTGAAAGGTGATTGGCTGGAGAGAAGGTGAAAGGTCAAGGAACTTTCGGTGAAGGGCCTTGAGGGATGTACAAGATTCCCTTCACTCCAAGACGCTTGGAGAGAAGGGAATCCTTGAAGAGCTGCGTGTGTGCCTCATGCAGGACGAACTAAAGACTTCTGTTGTTGAAGACGACCGTGCCAGGTGTCACGACACACAGATGTCCAGTTAGGACATCGTTTGTTGGTTGTGCAATATTCCTGCTGTACTCCTCCTCTGCGGCGTTCACGTTTGTTGTCTTTGTTGTTGTCGCTGCCACCGCTGCCTGAACCTGGCAGGAACCCCTCCCGAGTCCTCGAGACTCCACGGGGAGCGAGGCCGTCGCAGGTAAAGCGAGTGAGCACGCACGGGGGGGGGGGGGGGGGGCAAATGAAGAAGGGCGGGGGGGGGCTCACCAGGCCGCCCATGTGCGGGGGCAGGCAGTCGGCGCCGATGTGCTGCTGTACGTCTCCGCGCGACACAAACTTCAGGATCTGTATGGCCTCCGGGCCCAGCCAGCCCTTGATGATCTTCCACGCCGCTGAACACAGAGAAAGGCCCCCCTAAAGTTTAAACAGGCGGCTGGGGGCAAGTGCTGTCAGCCAGCGCACACACAAACGTATGCGTACACACGTACAAACACACCAATACAACAGCCACCATTCGCCACTAAGTGGCGGTGATGTCGCCACGGCACCTGTTCCAGGTCAGATGCACATTCAAGGCCACGTGAATACAAAGATAAAGATCCCCCGTATAGTCTTAACAGACTGCTGGGCAAGTGCTGTTAGCAAGCACCACTGAACGCCGGCATGTTACACGAGGGGGTCGTTGACCAACACAACGCCCGACCGCCTTTGTCTCCCCAGTGGCGATGTTTTTTTACACACCGCACCAGGTACTCATTTGAGGCTGAATTTATCTAGCGGAGGCCCAGGACCGGTTCAGATCATTGTTACTGGTGTTGGCCATGAGCGGGAATCGAACTCGGGTCGCCGGGTTCTGTAGCGCGGAGACAGACACACACACCTACACACCAGAAAGGCAATGAGCCCTCTCACATAAGGAGCCCATCACTGTGACGCACACAGTGCGTTGGGTGCGATGGGGTGCGGGGCAGCCTCACTCACCGTTCATGATCCAGGGCATCTCAAACACGATGATTTTGGCTGCGAGGAAATAAACAACAAACATACATCACCGTCGGCGTTCATCATCGTAATTGTTCGCCCAGCGGCGTTCCACCGCGGAGGTGGAGCGATGAAACCGGCTCGCGCGCAGGGCGCCACGTTGGCTAAGGGATATTAACTACCTCCCCTTGTATACAGGAGGTCGTCGGTTCGACCCCGACCCCGACCCCGCCTGCTGTATGTTTGGAGTTTGCGTGTCTCTCTCCCCGTGGTCGCGTGGATTTTTATCCGGGTCCTCTGGTTTTTCCCTCCACGTTTAGAATCAACAGTCACGCATTCACAGTATTTGGCTGTTGCTGTAAATCTCCACACAATAACAATCCACTTGTTGAGCAATCATTTGTGGCCAGGCCGCTTCTGAAAAAGAGCTAAATAGCTCAGTGGGCCTTACCTGGTAAAATATTTGTTTAGTTTAGGAGCATCGCATTGTGGAACCGTGAGAGCTGACAATGGCTTGCAAAGGACTTCATCCAGCAGTGCATAGGTAATTATTGCTGTGCTTGTTTTGCCCAGGTGGGACGCTGTTGCTGCTGTGTGCGAACCGAAACGAGTAATTTTTGCGGTTCAAATTTGATCAACATTTGGTAAAAAATTTGGACCGTGAGGCTGGCACGCAAACAGCGGCCTACTCTTCGCGAACGACGTCGCGCGGATCTCTGATGAAGCAGACAGCACGTAGAACTGCCGCGGACGATTCACACCGCCGCGGTTTTACCGGGGGGTGGCTTGCCAGATTTGAACCCTGGTGAACCTCTATGACAGTGTTTCTTATAACCTTTACTGCAGCCATGCACCCCTTTGGCTCACAATCGTGTAAAAAATAAACACATAGGTTTGATGAAACAAAGTGGTTGTACTTACGTGCCCATGCTTAATTGTGTTTTCGATTATTTACCTTCTAAAAAAATCTGGCCATGTCTCGCAACCCCTAGAAAGGGAACCTCGCACCCCCAGGGGGTGCGTGAACACCAGGTTAAGAAGAACCACTGATCTAGGGCATAGCGGCCTACGCCGCCCACCCACTCGCCCGCCCACTCGCCCGCTTGCCCCCACGCCCGCCTCTGGGCCGCGTCATGGCCCGGGGCCCTAACCGGGATTTGCCAAACTCCGGGGACTCACCCAGCAGTCCAGGGTAGTAGATCTTGAAGGAGTTGATCACAAATCGAATGAAGTCCAAGTCCTAGGTGGGGAGAAGGCAAATGGGGCAGTTTCCACCAATTAAGACAAACTTACATTCGGTGAATGTGTGGGCGGGTTGAGTGGCTGGCGGGTTGAGTGGCTGGGCGGGCGAGTGGACAAGTGAGTGAGTGAGTGAGTGGGTGAGCGGGTGAATGTTTGCGTGGGTGAGTGGATGCGTGAGTGAGTAGATGAGTGGGTGGATGAGTGTGCACATAGCCTGGCATAAGCGCCGTGGTGATGTCACCACCACTGGCGGTTGTTGTTGTTGAATATTTGAGTGGGTGAGGAGATAAGCAAGTGGGAAAGTGAATAACCAAGAACAAGCGAGTGAGTGAGTGAGTGGATGGATGAGTGCGCGAGTGGGGACAGCGGACAAGTGAGTCGGCGGTTGAGAGCGCGAGATGTTGAATGATTCGGCGGGGGGCGACTGGTTATGCGAGTGGGTGGCCGAGTGTGTGAGTCGACATGGCGATTGTACGAGCGAGTGGGTGGTTGAGCGAGCGGGTGGTTGAGCGAGTGGGTGGTTGAGCGAGCGAGTGGGTGGTTGAGCGAGCGAGCGAGTGGGTGGTTGAGCGGGCGGGCGGCTCACCACATTCGAAAGCCCCGTCTCAGCCATGTCGAACATGACGGTGATCTTCTTGTTGGGGTCGCGCTGGGTGTGCCGCTCCACCCAGAAGGCGACGAGGCGCCGCTTGTCGAGGTGCGACTTCACGCCCATGCGCACGTGCAGCCACACTGAGCGTGGAGCACACGGGCGGGGAGGGACACGGGGCCACACAACCATGAGAACGGGGGAGGGGGGAAAAGGTGGGGTGGTTGAGTAGCTACGCGAATGGGAGGGCGGTTGAGTGGGTGATTGGGTGAGTGACCGAGTCATTGAATGGTTGAGTGGACGAGTGGAAAAGAGGTTGAATCGTTGAGTGGGTGAGTGGTTGAGTGAGTGGGAGAGAGGTTGAATGGTTGAGTGGGTGAGTAAGGGAATAGAAAATTGGTTAAATGATTGAGTGGGTGAGTGTGTAAGTGGGAGAGTGGGAGAATGAGTGGTTAAATGTGTGAGTGAGTAGATAAGTGATTGGTTGAGCGAGTGGTTGAATGTGTGAGTGGGTGAGCGGGTGAGTGGTTGGGCGGAATACGCGTCACTCTCATGCCTTCGGAACTCAAAAGCTGCAGTGTGGCAGCAGAAGATCGAACGTGCGAGCGTGCGTGCGCAAGCGTGACGCACGTATCCTATTTGAGTCCCTGTCCAGGCCGTGCAGGTAGATGGCGCCGTGCTCCAGCAGCGCCGCGTCGAAGCTCAGCTCCGTGATGTCTGCATGCGGCACACGGACAGGGGTCACCGGCAGGGGTCACCGGCAAAGGGTCACAGACAAGGCCAATCAATGCCACGGTTAGGGTTTATCGACGGGCTAAAATTATAGGAATCATTCATGAGACCAGCAGCCACTGTGGTTAATCCTGCAGGCGTAACCGTCACAGGTGGCGTCGGCACACGGTGGCCAAATCGTTTTGAAAGACGTCACGGGACTCGTTAACGTCTGCCGCGAAGCGGACGACTTGTTAACGTTTGCCGCAAAGTGGACGGCTCGTAGTATTTTACGGTGTAATATGCGCGCCCGCGCCATTAACCAGCGGCGGCCTTCCGGAAGCGAATCACGAACATCTGCCGCCGGGTCCACGTCGCTCCCCGGAGGTTGCCGGGGGCTTCGGTTCGCCCGCCCGCCCGCTCGCTCCTCTCACCGTTGATCTCAAACTCGCGGCGCCAGACCAAGGCGTCGTCCAGGGCGTGGGCCGCCGCGTCCAACGAGCCATTCCTCGAGCGCAGCACTCGGCGTAGGAGAGCGTCGTTGGTCCGCACGAACTCGAGGTCACGAGGGTCGTACCGGGGGCCGCCCCCTTCCGCCGGTTCTGGGAAATCATCATCGACGACGACGTTTTGCATGGGACAAGTAATCAGACTAAACAATTTTTTTACGTTACCAGGTCAAGGCCAACTGAGCTATGTAGATGTTTTTTCAGCAGCGACCTGCCCAACATAAATGATAGCTCAACCAAGTGGCTTTTCATCATGTGGAAATTTCTATCAGCCAAATACTCTAAATGCGTGATGATGATTCTAAATATGGAGGGAAAAACCGGAGGACCTGGAGAAAAATGCATGCAACCACAGGGGAGAGAGACACGCAAACTCCAAATGTACAGCAGGCGTCAGGGTCGGAATCGAATCCATGATCTCCTATATACGGGGCCATCCATTGAATACGCACGCAAAAATCTGTCAAAACTTGACTCCTCCCCCCCTCCCTGTACGCACGCAGACTTTTACCCCCCCCCCCCCACCTGCGTGCGTACATACGCTTGACGCCCCCCCCCCCCCCCCCGAATCCTATAGAACGGCCGATATATATTTAATCCACGCAGAAACTATCAAAGATTAATCATACTAACGTGTTCAAGCAAACAGATAGTCCACCGCCGGACTATCTAACTCATTTGGACGTCAATGTAGACACATTATTATCGAGGCTTCACCCCCCCCCCCCCCGTTTCTTACGCGTACATTGTCAGTGAACCCCCCATACGCAAGCGAACGCATTTGGATTAACCCCCCCTCCCCCCTCCACGCGTACGGACTGAATGGATGGCCCCTACCCGGCCAGGTAGCTAACATCTCGCCACCGTGGTGGCCTCACGGCGATGATGATGATGACACGCGCTGCAAGGCAAGTAGCCGCAATGAGACGCAGTGGATTGCTGGGCGAGGCCACGTGGTAATATCCTGCCCAAATCTGTGTTGTTAAGAACCCTCCAACACCCCAACGCCGCCAAAACTAATTCAACTGTCACTCACCCACACTCACCATGTCACTCACCCACACTCACCACGTCAATCACCACGTCACTCACCATAGCACTCACCATGTCACTCACCATGTCACTCACCACGTCACTCACCACGTCACTCACCACGTCACTCACCACGTCACTCACCATGTCACTCACCATAGCACTCACCATGTCACTCACCATGTCACTCCCCATGTCACTCACCCACACCCACCGTGGGTGAGCTAGACATCAATTATCACCCACTCACATCCACACTCACCGTGGGTGAGCTAGAGAACAACAATTCTCACTCACGATGGGCGACAGTGAAGACTAATAAACGGTGTGGCGGCCGAGGGATGGAACGCGTCATCTAGCAGTGGATCGACCGTGGCTAATGATGATGATGTCTAAATGATTTAAAGGGCCAACCCCACCATGTGGAGAGCTGTTACAATATCCGAGTGCGCTGTGTTGACACGGCTCGGCGCCTCTGGAGGACTCGATCCCACTTCCTCCTCCTCCTCCACGGCCTGGCGAGGCGTCTAGATTCGAATCGAGGATATATTCTCGTCCGTCCAGTGTATACTGTCCCTCTCGTACTGTATGATGAACTTCATTCGCGCCGTACATAGCCAACCGTGCTGATCGGATAATTGATTTTTGTCCCGCGTGTACGGTCCGACTCGTGTGTACTGTCGATCCCGTGTGTACTCTCCGTGCCGATTATGAGCATGGTGTGCGCACAGTACTCACACACACTCACTCGCACACACACTGACACACACACACGCACACACACACGCACTCACCCACTCACCCACGCACTCACCCACTCACCCACACACCCACTCACTCACCCACACACCCACTCACTCACCCACTCACCCACGCACTCGCCCACACACCCACTCACTCGCCCACACACTCTCACTCACCCACCCACACACACACACACTCGCACACACACCCACTCACTCGCCCACACACCCACTCACTCGCCCACACACCCACTCACTCGCCCACACACCCACTCACTCACCCACACACACACACACTCGCACACACACTGACACACATACACGCACTCACCCACACACTCACTCACCCACACACTCACACACACTGACACACTCACCCACCCACACACTCACTGACCCACACGCGTGAACACCTCCCACACACTCACTCACTCACCCACTCACTCGCCCACACACCCACTCACTCACCCACACACTCTCACTCACCCACCCACACACTCGCACTCACACGCGTGAACACCTCCCACTCACCCACACACTCCACACACTCACACACACACCCGGAGAAAAATCCACGCGACCATGAGGAGAGAGACGCGCACACAAACTCCAACTACACAGCGGCAGGCGGCAGGGTCGGGATCGAACCCACGACCTCCTGCACACCAGGCGAGGTAGTCAACATCTCGCCCGCCCACACCGCGAGAGGGCCCCCACAGCACACAGCCCACGTACTGGATCCGTAGTCGTCGATGAACCTCTGCCTCAGCTGACTCACGGCCGGGTCCTCGTCCGGGCAGAGGGCGAAGGCGGCGAGCGAGAGGCGGGAGGCGCCGGGAGACGACGCCGACGACGCCGACGGCGGCAGCGAGGAGGAGTCGGGAGAGGAGTCGGAGGCCTCGCCCTCGCCATCCGCGGCCATGGTGAGGCGAGTGATCAGCTGTTCCGCGTCGCGTCACGCGCGTCACGTGGCCGCCAGGACCTCCCCCCACTCACTCCCCTTGTCCCCCCCCCACTCACCCCCCTTGCCCCCCCCCACTCACCCCAACCCCCTCCCCCCACTCACCCCCCTTGCCCCCCCCACTCACCCCAACCCCCTCCCCCCACTCACCCCCCTTGTCCCCCCCCACTCACCCTCCATGCCCCCCCCACTCACCCCCAACCCCCTCCCCCCACTCACCCCCCTTGTGCCTCACCCAATCACCCCCATGCCCTCCCACTCACCCCCTTACCCCCCCCCCCCCACTCAGAGAGGGGAGAGGGGAGGGGGGAGAGGGGGGAGGGGGGAGGGGGGAGAGGGGAGGGGGGGCGGCGGGCGGCCAATGGCGAGTCGATCACGTGACCCTCGCGCGGGGTAAAAAGGCGGGAAATGCGCGTCTCTCGGCACGTCAACACATTCGCGTTGTTGTACATTAAACACCAGGTTTGTTGTACATTAAGCCCCAGGTTTGTAAACCCCAGGTTTGTTGTACATTAAACCCCAGGTTTGTTGTGTTGTCGTTAACGCTATCGACAAATGCGTGCATAATAAATTAACTTTTACGTTGAGTTATGCTTTTGTTTACGTGAGGTAACTACAGTTATGGTAAGCCGCGCTCGACCCCCGCGGGCTGAGGGCCTGACCCCTCCAGACCCCTCAAGACCCCCTCGATTCTGCGTTACAATCCACACCCAGCGGCAGCAGCAGTAGCAGCTGCACACACCGTGAGATGATCCTCGTCATCGCTCCGTCTCCACGGGGCTCGTTCCCTCGGCCGCGTTACTCCGCGTGAAGTGAGGAGGCGAGAGAAGTCCCCTCACTACCACCTCCTCGCCATCACCTCACCACTACCATCACTACCACTCCCATCACTACCACTACCACCTCCTCGCCATCACCACCACTACCTTACCACCACTACCAGCACCATCACTACCACCTCATCGCCATCACCTCACCACCACCACCATCACTACCACCACCATCACTACCACCTCCTCACCATCACCACCACTACCTCACCACCATCACTACCACATCACCACTACCACCTCCTCACCATCACCACCACTACCTCACCACCACCACCATCACTACCACATCACCACTACCACCTCCTCGCCATCACCTCACCACTACCTCACCACCACTACCATCACCATCACTACCACCACCTCACCATCACCACCACTACCTCACCACCACCACCATCACTACCACATCACCACTACCACCTCCTCGCCATCACCTCACCACTACCTTACCATCACTACCAGCACCATCACTACCACCTCACCATCACCACCACTACCTCACCACCACCACCATCACTACCACATCACCACTACCACCTCCTCGCCATCACCTCACCACTACCTTACCATCACTACCAGCACCATCACTACCACCTCGCCATCACCACCACTACCTCACCACCACCACCATCACTACCACATCACCACTACCACCTCCTCGCCATCACCTCACCACTACCTTACCATCACTACCACCTCACCACCTCACCATCATCACCTCACCACCACTACCACCACTACCTTCTCACCACTACCACCTCACCACCACCCCACCATCACCACCACTACCACCTCACCATCACCACTAACTCACCACCACTACCATCACTACCACCCCACCATCACTACCACCTCACCAGTACCACCACCCCACCATCACTACCACCTTACCAATACCACCTCACCACCACTACCTCACTATCACTACCACTTCCCCATCACTACCACCAACTACCACCTCACCATCACCCCCATCTGCAAACAAATACAGTCCAAAGATCCCCCGTGTAGCCTTAGCAGACTGTAGGGGCAAGTGCTGTTAGCGAGTAGCACCTGTGAAGGCCAGAACGGCACACGACGGGGTGGGTGGCCAGCACCACGCCCGACCGCCTTTGTCTCCCCAGTGGCGATGTTTACGACACACCGCACCGGGTACTCATTTGAGGCTGAGTCGTCTAGGGGAGACCCTGGACCCGTTCAGATCATCGTCGCTGTAGTTGTGACGGTGACGTCACCACGGAGCCCGTGCCAGACTAGGTGCACTTTGAGGCCACGTGAAGTGTCGAAGCCTCGCTGGGAGGAGGAGGTCACGGGACAGACCCGGCAGGTGCCGTGGGTTGACTGACCGAGATGACTGGCAGAAGCACCACCAGTTGTACCCCCTACTGTGCCAGGCTAGGTGCAGGAGGTCACGGGACAGACTCGGCAGGTGCCGTGGGTTGGCTGACTGAGATGAATGGCAAATGCACCACCAGCTGTGTCCCCCTACTGTGCCAGGCTAGGTGCAGGATGTCTCGGGACAGACCCAGCAGGTGCCATGGGTTGGCTGACTGAGATGACTGGCAGATGCACCACCAGCTGTACCCCCCTACTGTGCCCGGCATCCGCTCGTTGGTTGTGAGCGTCGCTCCTCTGCAATTCGTTGTTGGAGGGCGACTGCCTCAACTGCCCAGTATCAGCGTCCTTCTAGAGCCTACACAGATGCTGTTCTTGACCATTCTCACCACCGCCATTCTACCACTTTAATGCTTCCCCCATCTTTTCTATTTACTACCCCCCACCCCACAGAGCATGAGTATCGGAGATTCAGCCACCAGAGCTGCGGGGCCATTCCTGCTGCCGCACGGAAACTTCGTGGTGTTGTTCACAACAGCCACAACAGCCACCGGACAGGGAGAGCGACTATCCCTCGAGGTTCAAGCAGCCAAGTTCGACCCAGGGACCCATGTCTTCAAATGGAGCTCAGCCGGGCCTCGCTGGGTGGCCCCAAGCCGGACTCGAACCCTAGACGTGTTGTTCTGCGGCCGCTCGCCAGTTCGGGGGGCGGTGCGATCGTGCGTGCTGCTGCATGTGCAGCAGCTCCCAGTCGTCACTGACGACGACGATGTTGACGAGGTGGACAATGCTGAAAGGAGAATGGGGATCAGGAGGAGGTGTCGGTCCTACGTGGTGCTGTCACTCGAGACCGGGAGATGCAGCCCACACCCTGACCACTTTGAGACGAGGTTGGAGTTTGACTCGCCGTCGGGGCCACGTGGTGCCGACGTGGCGTTGGTAAATGGCTCTACGGTTGTGTGGTGGCGTGATGGGCAAATCTACGTGGCCACTGCCACCAGCAGCACCAGCAGCACCAGCAGCAATGTGATTGTGCAGACGTTTGAGCTGCTGTCAACGATGGATGTGTTTTGGGTTGGCGAGTTTTATGGGCAGCTCACAGCTCTGGGCCGCACGTCAAGCAGCAGCAGCAGGAGCATCATCAGCAGCAATGACTGGGTCTTATCAGCAGAGTGGATCTCTGTGCCTCTGCAGAAGACCTCTTCACTGCCACCATCGGTACCGCCATCTCTGCCTGTGCCCCACGAATACGCAGGCGTCACTCGCTGCCTGTGGACGTCTGACCGCCAGGACGGGCTGGCAATGGTGGCCGCAAAGGGTGATGATGTTGATGCTCGTGATTGTGATGCTATGGTGGTGGTGGTGATAGCCACCAGCGCGGGACAGCTGCTGGAGTTTGCCAGCGGTGGGAAAGCGCCGCGCATGTGTGCCTTGCCGTTCGGCGATGCGAGAGGGATTTTTGAGATGCGGAGCGGCTGGTGTGGAGATGGAGCGCTGCTCGTGCGGTCGGAGGGCGGGGGCATGTGCGCCGTTTGGCGGGAGACGTTTCAGGTGAGGGGCGGGTTGCTCTGGGGGTGCGGTTCATAATGGCCGTGTCGGAGACACTACCGAGCAGCCCTGAGAACCTGGATTTGAATCCGAGAAAATTAAATCAGGTTATCAGGTATAGCGAGTTGATGTTCTCAGCCTGGGCACCAATGACTGCATTAAAAAAACGTGACTTTGTGTCTGGTTATGCAGTTTATTTGGCTAAATTCCAGCTCTGAGAAATATATATATCAGCCCTCAACTACTGCTTAGCCCCGCAGAAGCCTATAACACCTGTCAGTTTAGATGAAGTTGCCCATCCAACGGTTGTCCAGGCTCAACCCTACCTGGCTTTCTAGCTCCGCCAAGATCGAACGTATTCAAGCTGATTTTCTCATAGGCCGACGAATTTCTATGACTGCATTAATATTGATATTACTCAACACCGCAATCCTGTGTCCAACCCTAACCTGAGAGCAGGTGGCCGCTTGCTGGGAGGGCGTGAGGGCCGTGCTTGTGGGAGACTTTGCTGGCACAGGGTGCGACCAGGCCATGCTGCTGCACGGCGATTCCGCACCAAGAAATCCACTCCAGGAATTCACTATCACCGACCTGGGCCCCATCGCTTACACGGTACGACCGGCGCGTCCACGGTCGCGCCTGCAAGTTGTGCCGGGTGGGCAAAACGAAAAACGGTTCCCCCTTCGTGGGCCGTAAGAAAGAAGATGACGACGAATGTTGTCTCTGTTGGCAGAGTGTGGAAAGCGTGGAGGATGTGAAGGAGGAGGCGATGGAGGAGTCCTCGTTGGAGAAGTGTGAGCAGATGGTGCAAGTTCTGGAGACAAGACTGCAGGTGGCGCTCGCCAATCAATCCGCATTCTTAATTACCCTGCACATAATTATAAACGTTGAAATGATTATGATAATTATCGTATACATTAGAACCCCTCTTAATGACAGTGATTGGTTCCACGACACCGGTTGTTAAGCGAGTACAGGAAATGCACGTTAAAGGCTTTTTCACCAAGAAAAATGTGTAATAATGAAACAATGGATATTTATACATAAAAATACTAACAACATTATAAACGCATAATATTAAATAAACACGGCTCATAAATGCATTCATTAATATTTACTGTACCTACAACAGCCCGTCGTTTACAGGGGAATGGTCAGTAATCAAACATTGGGCTCTATGGAGGCACTACAACTACTATACGCTACACTATACGCTACACTATACACTACACTACTATACACGACACACTACACTACACTATACACTACACATTTGGCTCTATTGAGGCCCGTCGTTAAGGGATTAGTTGTTAACAGGGGTGGTCGTTAAGAGCGGTTCTTCTGTACATCTCTTTAGCAATCCACTGCTGGATGAAGGCCTCTATGGTGTGTCATTCGTGGGGGCTTGTTTGACCACGCTTCACAGTGGCGAGTGCCGGTTATTTTGCACATGAAGTAGAGCAAAGTAGAAATATTGTGCATTCGCAAAGCGAAACGCAGTTGCAAAGTTTAAGGAAACCGACCATCGTGATGTTTGCCATTTCGTGACCTTTAATATCATGTCGTGAAGAATTGACATCGCGTCAACCCTGGGGGAAACAAAAATAAGCTGACAGCACGCCTCCTTCACATGTCTGTCCCTCCACCCACGGAAAGAATGCAGGCGTTTTCTTTGACAAATCTTATCCACCACATGGCTGTTTTTGGAGTAAAAAAAAACATTTCAGCAGCATTGGTTTAATACGAGCAAAACTCAGGACAGATCTGGAAGTTCTCCAGCATTGGTTTAATCAGGTTTGCCTGACTTTTGATGAGACACTGAATGTCGAAACTGGCCCAGAGTGTTGATTGTATTCAACCAATGCAAGTGGAAAAAAAATAACTCCCAGAAAGCCATGTGGCCAATGAGATGTGTAACAAAATACATTACTATGTTCTGGGGAGGGATAGACATGGGAAAAATAAAGCCTTTTGAAAAGTTTACTTTAAAGATATGTTTTAAATAACATATTTAAAGTAGACCAATGAGATGAATTGCTTTGAAGAAAGAAAAAAAAACATTTAAAAGCAGCTCGGCCCAAATTACAAAGACTGACCCGTGCCGTGAATCTGACAGTCTTGCCGGGTGGTGGAGTGGCACGACAATAACTTTGGTATGAAGCCACTACCACGTGGGCCAACCCAATCACCAACATGGTTCGAGTGTTGCCTGCTTACGCGTTACTTGTTTTCCTCTCCGTCGACGCTCGTGGTTACCTGGCGGGCTAACTCTTGTGCACGTTTGCTGTCCACGCAGGTCGGGCTGTCGGAGCTGCGGGAGCTACAGCTGCTGTCGCAGGAGAAGCAGCGCGTGATCGCACGGGCAGCCGGTGCCGTCGCCGCCATTCCGGACGGCGCTCCCACGCCGAGCCTCGCCGCGGTGCCGGTGAGAGGGGGTTCACTCGCTCGCGGGAAAATTATCGGTTCTGTAAGAAGTGGCCCCGGTGGCTTTAGGGGGTTCAGGTATGTGTGTATGTTGAACGTCTTTCGCACCGTACGTAGCCAACCGCGTTAATCTGGAAACACGCTGATGGCCTTGTTGTCAGAGACACTTGGCCAGCACCGTTGAGAACCTGAGTTCAAGTCCTGGAGATTGCTGCCGCTCCAGCGTTTTCTCTCTGGGGGTTCATAATGGCCATGTCAGAGACACTGAGCCCACACCGCACCGCTGATATTCTGGGTTTAAGGTGGAAACCCTCGGACTAGGGTGCTTCTCTCCGTCTCAGTTGGTTTGCAACGGATATGTTCGAGAACCAGCTGGCACCGCTAAGAACCCAGATTCACGGTTCAACTCCTCGAGCTGGATTCATAATGGGCGTGTTAGAGACAGAGCCGGTACTGCTGAGATCCTGGGTTCGAGGTTCAAGCCCTGGGTCTGGGTGTCTTTCTCCCTCTCAGGGGGTTCATAATGGCTGTGGGGCTGTTAAACACATTTGGTTACTGAGATTTAGTCACTGGGTGATCCCAAAGGACTCTACCGGGTCGTGTAATTGCAGGACATGATTGTTTGTGTTTCTTTGCAGTCAGGGTTGGTGTCGATGTTTGACGATGAAGTGGGGAACGAAGACCGTGTCCTTGAAGATGTTTTACAAGTAACACCCGATAACTACAACACCCAGCAGCGCTACCACTACACCGCCCG
This sequence comes from Lethenteron reissneri, assembly GCF_015708825.2. Lineage (NCBI taxonomy): Eukaryota > Metazoa > Chordata > Hyperoartia > Petromyzontiformes > Petromyzontidae > Lethenteron > Lethenteron reissneri. The sequence continues at coordinate 445,707 of NC_083837.1, read as the reverse complement.
GCACTACCACTACACCACCCTGCACTACCACTACACCACCCGGCACTATCACTACACCACCCAGCGCTACCACTACACCGCCTGGCACTACCACTACACCACCCTGCATTACCACTACAACACCCGGCACTGCCTCTACACCCAGATCTACAACCTCCTAGCACTGTCACAACAACAGCCTGCACTAGAACACCCATAATGCCCCTTAGCGAATGGGACGGGTACGATCATCACACGATGCATATCTCAGCGTCGCCGTTGCCACGGCAAGCCGCTACGGCTCCCCGCTGAGACGCTGAGATCATCTGCAATCTTCCCAGAGGGCAAGCTTTGGTGGTCCCTGACATTTCAAGCTTTTTAAATAGGGGACCATACATTCATGATAAGAATTCAAATATTCAACGTTATATAGTTGGTAAATATCTAATAAACGCCATTTTTTGAGGCCTCATTGGGGTTCCACCGCTGGCAAGAAGAATACCGTTGTGCTGCTGTGTGTGTGTGCGTTCGGCTGTTGCAGGAGCCGGCTGTTGCTCTGACCGTCCGGGTGGAACAAATCTGGCAGCGCGTGATTGATGATTCCTGGGTCATCGGCGTTGACCTGGAGTGGACGAATGAACGGTGGGTCCCCCGCTTGCTGCGCTGCGTTGCGCCAGGTCGCTGCACTGCTAACGCACCTCCAGAAGCTGCTTTGACGCTTCTGTACGGTGACGAAGCCTTGAGGAGGTCACGTGGCCGAGCAGTCGTGCGTTCGTCGCTTCTTGCAGAGGTTCACGGTTCGAATCCAACGGTCGCCCTGATTAATGCTATGGCTGTATTGACCAAAAAAAAAAAATAACCACGTCTTTAAAAGAGTGGGTCATTTTTGTGTGCTGGCGTCACGCTCAAACTTACTACATTTTGAAAAATCCGGGCAAATTACTCAATTGGGATCTCACAAATAAGCAGTCATTGCTTCTGACACTACTGGTAGACCTCATAGCCTGAGCAGTGGATGGTACCGGTTTGTGGCTGCCTTCTGGCTTCTGTGTTTTCCTACCCGAGCGATCCAGATGGGCTGAACGACAACAACGATAATAGCGACGTCGCTGAAAACAGTAAAAATGTTTCCCAACCCTGCCGCACCCACTCTGCCTCGCTGCAGCTGCCCCCGTCACCTCCGGCTGCTCCTCCTCGATGAATCCTCCTCTCCACACTCTCCACGCTGCATCCTCTCCTCGCGTTGTCTCCCCCTGCACCCTCCTGACGACGCCGCCGTCGTCCCCCCGTTCATCCAGCCCCCGTCTTCCGGGGCCCCTGGTCTCCGCTCACCGCCAGCTAAAAGGAGCCAAGTCCCCGACTCTCGGCGAATCCGGGGCGAAGCCTACGCTTGACCGGTATAGTTGGTGCTCCGAATGAGAATTTTGAGATTTTTGAGTTGATTATTGCTATAGATTTGACACTGCATGAGTGAAATGTATGTTAAGAAGTAAACCCGAATGCTGCCTTGAAGTCACGGGTAATTTTGAAAAATGCTTCTTCTCAGCCTATAAGATTTGGCAGTTCACCAGGAATGATTAAAGTAAATCAGACAGCTGATGGGCCATGTATTAATCACAGCTTTTCTCACTTTCACCGCTGACTTAATTGATTGCATCTGCTCCACGTTTCGCCGTCTCATTAGCGGTAGCGGCTTCGGCGGCTCTGTCGTGGCTGTGACTCCGCTCCCCGTGTTCACGGGCGTCGGTGAGCGAGGAGGAGGAGGAGAAGTTGCCAGTCGCTTGTTGCTGCTGGCACTCGATGCCGATGGAGGAGGAGGCGGCGACGACGACGACGATGATGGTCGGAGCGGCGCGATACGGGAGTCGGTCGAGGGAGACGCCACCAAGGCCTGGACGTGCGGCGTCGTGACCCTCGGCTGCTCGCGACGTCTCCGACGGGAAGTTCGCCCCGCGGCTCTTTGAGCAAGAGGACTTGACGCAAGGTGGACCATTTCATTATTATGATGACGCTTGTTTACCCAGGAAAGCCTTGCTGAATCTCAAGACGTTTTCTGAAGGGTCCTGGCAAGTTTTTGCAGTAGGTGGCAATGCTGCTACGTGTCATCCCCATTGAGTAATTTGCAGGTAAATTTTCGGCATTGGGCAATGCCAGTTAGTTACATTTGATGGGTTTTTTTTCCTCTAAAAGAAAACCCGGGAACCCAGAGGGAACCCAAGCAGAACAGGGCAGGAACAACCATACTCCTGCATGTGGGTTTAACAGCCTTCATCTTCCATCCAGCGGTGTTACAGAGGGTGCTGGGTCTGTGTAAACGTCAGCAATATTCCACTGTTTGTCATCATCATCATTGTCCCATCTGTGCTGATGTTTCCACGTCATTCCTCTTCACTCTAAGTGCCTCCTCTGATCCATCAGTCCATCTCTGTCCCGGTCATCCTCTGCTGCCTTCCGTTAGCATCGTTGCCATTGCGATTTCGGGATTCCTGTTTGGTGCCATGCTGCCCACGGAACTGTAGCAGTGTGCGTTCCTCAATTCTCTCTTGTATTGTTACATGACCCATTGACAGCCTTGATCTACAAGGCTGTCATTGGGTTAGCCCCACATTACTTACAGGAACTGATCCACTTATATACACCACCAATGAGGTCCTTGAGATTTTCACATCTCTTTCTTCGTATTCTGAGGTCAAGGCTGCGTTCCTGGGGTGTTCGGGCTTTTTGCCAGTGCAGCGCCAAGACTATGGAGCGCGTTGCCTCTGACAATGAGAATATCTAGAGCTATTTAAATCTGCCCTGAAACTCACCTCTTTAAAATGGCCTTTTCCCTATAGTTTTGGTCGTTTTCCGCTGGCTCTTATCTTATTTCCTGCTTTTCATACACGGCGCATTGGGATCCTTTGGATGAAATGTGGCTTACAAATGTAAATTATTATTATTTTGTTCGTTCCATCTATAACGGGCTGGTTTCACCACGCACAAAGCTGCGCGGCATTGTGTGCAAAAAAGAAAGCTCTTGGCCTTGTCCAGACCACAGCTCAAAGAACTGTAGTGTGTGGCCGTGTTTTACACCACTGACTCGCAGAGTTGAGAACTCGTGGGCATTCTAAATGGCAGCAGTAAAGCAAAGGCACGACTGCAGTGACGTCCTCCTAACGTTATATTCATGCAGAGTTCAGGGGACTGCAGCAGTGCGATGCTCTTGCCTTCTCTTGGTCACCAGTTCTGATAACCTTTCAAGAGTCGTTCTGAGCCACGAGATAGCTTCTGGTGACGCCGAGTGAAGCTCCGTTCCTTCCTCGAAGGAACAAGGTTCGTGATTTGCTCCACGATCGTGGCGTTGATTTGACCGTGAAATAAAAGTTGACGCTCGCAATCCCACTCGCTCGTGTCCCGTTCAGACGAGGCCGCCCACGACGTTCAGGCCCTGTCGGCCGCCCGGCCGTGGGGCTCCCTGTCCCTGCACTCTCGCGACGTTGCTCTCGCCGGCGCCCTCTCCTCCCTGGTCTCCACGCTCGGCCGCGCCATTCCTGCGACACCTCCGTCCGTCTCCGCGGCGGCGGCAGCAGCAGCAGCTTCCGCATCATCGTCTCGGCCCACGCTCATTCTGACTTCTCAGCGGCGCCACGGGCCGCTCAGAGACACGGCCGTGCTGTGGACCCAGAAGGGACCCTTCGATGCTCGTTTAGAGTTCATTGCTCGGTGAGCTGTCTTAAGGCACCACGGTGGTGTGATGTTAACAGCCTCGCTTGGTATACAGGAGGTCATGGGTTTGATCCCGACCATGGCACCTATATATTTGGAGTTTGCATGTTCTTCGTGGTCGCGTGGATTTTTCTCCAAGTTCTGCGTTTTTTCCCTCCACAATTAGAAACGTGCGTTTCGAGTATTTGGCTGCTTTAAATTTCCACATGCTGATAAGCCACTTCGTTGAGCTATCATTTGTGGCCAGGTCGCTTCTAATAAAGAGCTCTATAGCTCAGTGTCATGCCAATAGAGTGATTTGCGGGTATTTTTTCAGAATTGGGATGCTGGCCAATACCAGTTAAAACATTTACATTTTTTAGCAATGAGAGCAAACCATAGAAAACCTCTGCAGAACAGAAAGGCACCCAAGTCCGCAATAGAACCCAGGCCCTTGTTTCTGTGGGGCACGAGTGTGGACACTGCACCCACCCGCCCCCTGAACCAACCTTCACACCCCTCACCACTTCCCTCTGCCGCCCCCACCTCTCCACGCCCGCACCGTCAGCTCGTCCGCGTCTCTGTGCGCGTTGATGGCTGCGGTGAGGTCCTCGCTGCCATGCGGAGCCATCCTCTCGTCTCCGGATCCGTGCCCGGGTCTCGGCCTCTCGCTCTCGCGCTGCCTCGACGTGGAAATCACCGCCTCCCTGGCTCACGGACGCCTCATTCTGGGCCCCTGCCTCCCGCCAGAACCACGAGGTGATACAAACAAGCCCCCCTAGGCCAGTCCATTGAGGGAGCCTCTCTCTTGTGTTCTCACCCGTGTGCTTGGAGACTTAAAACTCCTTACAAATACGCCAATGTGTTGTGCCCCTGCAGCTCTCTGTTGCCTGCTAATGAGAGAAACGTGTTGAATAAGCAATGCGTGTGCATGGTTTTTCCTAACCCGTTTTTATGCCTCGTTTGTTTTGTTTCGTCTTATTTGAAAAAAATTCTCATCATGCCCGTACTCGTTCCTATTCTCCAGTTCCATCTTGTCTGTCCCGTCTCATTTGTTTAATCTCTGTTATCCCTTCAGCCCAAAGGTAACAATCGCTCTTAATGCTCGTGCGTCCCGGATGACTTTGTGAACAATCCACTCCGGACTCATCCCACCGCGTCTGGTGTCTCGCGTCATAATTTAAACCGTCTTTCGCAGGCGGGGCCGGCGGCGGCGGCGAAGATGTCGCACGTGATCTGGAGTCCGAGCGGGGGGCATTCGCCCGGGAGACGGAGCGACGTCGGGGCGCCGCGGGACGGGGCGCCGCGGAGGAATCGGCCGAGCGGCTGAGACTCGGCAGGAAGAAGGCGGCGATGGCGCGCGCGGCAACGGACGCCGTCGCCACGCGGCTCGCGGCCACGATCGGACGCGGCGCTGCACGCTGGCAGTGTTGATACGGGTAGGAGGAGGACGTGAGGGAGTGGGACACGAGCGGGTGAGACACGAGGAGGGGGACACGAGCGGGTGGAACACAGGAGTGGGACACGCGGGAGCGGGGCGCGAGGGGATTGTATTCAATGGGTGGTACACGAGGCAGAGCAAATAATCTACGCTTGCAATACTGAGATGAGTTCCAATCCAGGTTTCAGCTGCTTGTCATTAAGCTGGGTTCTCATGTGCAGTGCGTTGATCGTCCTAGCCCGGTCACTGGTGAGTGCACAATAAACCCCATGGTATTCAATGTGTTTCTATAAGAACTTTGCCGGTATTCCAGCTCTGGAAAATAAACATTTCAGTTTGACTGCCGTGCGACAAACACTGTGACAGCGTGGCTGGGGAAATTCTGCCAACGGTCACTTGAAGGAATTTTGGAGGTAGTTCTGTGATATCCGCTTCCGTAGGCCGTTCTCTGCTCTGCACGGGTTCTGAATGACGTGGCGCCCATAGCACAAATCGCGATGAAATTGATGGGGGAGAGACAAAAAATATGAGTGTAATTGGGTGAGGGGCGTTGCTCCTGTCCATTCATGGCCATGAGCCTTTGATGGAAATTCCACATTCCTATGACAGGGGTAATTATGATAGAGTAGACTCTCGATTATCCGAATGCGGTTAATCCGATTTGCAAATTAACCGCGTACCTGAGATTTTGACAAAAATGTATAACTCATGGATGTACCCTTAGGCCCAATCTAAAAACAGTTGTACATTGTTATTGTAAATCTGTATTACAAGTCACGTGCTTAAACCGAACAACGACGTTGCTCCGGCTAATCTGAAATCCACGTGATCGCCTCCACAGTAGTTGCATATCTTTACAACAGTTTGATGTTGCTGATTGGCGTGGCTCTGCTATCATCCACTCAGTGGGCCGAGTCTTCTGCGTGGGAGCAGGAAGGAGTTATTATCACTGAGCAAGCTCATCGTTCGGTCGATCGTTTGCCTTCGTTCTCAATCGAAAGAGTATTGTCTTCAGTTTACCCACATTCGTGGTTTTTTGCAAAGAGATCCGCGGAAAATGTTTATTTTTGGATTATCGGCGATTTTGAATGATGCGCGGGCCGTCCTGCCCGTCATTAGCGCGGATAACCTCGAGTATACCGTACGTGTATGTAGGTGCCTCTGTATATTTGTGATGTGAAATAAATAACCCCTCTGTGTGATTGTACATCGTTTGTGTTTGTACGACTCGGTGATGTGATGCATGGGGCATTGTGTTCATCACATTTGTACATTTTTATAGCAGTGGGGAAGCAATATGTAAGTGTCTTGTGTTCACTGGACTTGTGATACAGTAGATAATCGATTATCCGGCGGCTTCGAGGGAGGAGAGGGGGCGCCGGGTTTAAAAAACGGCGGATAATCACTACGGTATCTGTTTAACACGCAGTAGGCTTTCGCGACCAATATCCTTAATAGAGGTTTTGGGTTAGAGCGCGTAAACATATAAATGTGTCGTTAAAACCCGCCACCACCCGACACAGCCAACTAGTAAGGGTTGTTACGTAAACAGAACGTGCCAATTCGTCACTAGTACAGCACTCGTGTATAGTGTAGTGTATAGTGTAGTATACTAGTACAGCATACCGGTGTGTTGGAGAGCCAAGCCACAACATTTACAATCTGAGTACGACGTTTCGCCAGTAATTTCAATTTATGAAGTTAATACCAAACTGAAACCTTTTACAAGGAATCATGTCTGAATTAACCACAATGCTTGTCGTCAGAATGCAAACAAAAAACATACTCTGATAATATATGCATTGTCCTTGAAACTGATTGGTCCACACCAGAGACAGCTTTCTTTTGAGCCTAGTCTCAAGGACGCTGTACGCCTTTGGCGTCCTCTGGTCTAACACCGTTTGAGACTAGGCTCAAGAAAGCTGTCTCTGGTGTGGACCAATCAGTTTCAAGGACAATGCATACATTATCAGATTATGTTTTTTGTTTGCATTCTGACCACAAGTATTGTGATTAATTCAGACATGATTTTTTGTTAAAGGTTTCAGTTTGGTGTTTTAACATCTTAACACGTGTTTTGTTGCCAGAAAAAAAGGGGAAAACCTATTCTCATACTCGGATAATTGATGATCAACTGGAAATGTAATGACATTGCATGTGTAGGGATTGATCCAGATGATATGCATGCATTCTACCTTTGGGCTCACCCAGACCCAGGGCTTGCGCCCAGATTCTCAGCGGTGCTCCACAAGTGATTTTGACATAGCCACGATGAAACACCTCCGTGTGTGTGTGAGAGAGAGACCAGACCCTGGGGCTTGAGCTCAAGATCTCATTGTGAACCCTCAGAGAGGAAGAGACACTCGGAGCAAGGGCTGGAACACAATCTCAGCGGCGCTGGTTCAGTATCTCCGACTCGGTTCTACGCTGCCGTTTATCTGTGCCTCTCACAACATGGCACCGTCACACGCCCCCGTGGTCCAATGCTTTGGAGGTAAGGCTTGGTGGATCACATGTAGATTTCTAGATTTGAAGTTTTCGTCACTGCAAGGATCCATACTCTTTAGTTCTTTCGGTAAAGTCACGTAGGTGAAAATAATAATAATAATAATGAAAAACTAAATTAAATCATGACGTTTCGGAAGCAACACAAGTCTCCGTCACAGCGTCCACTCCAGAAAATTATTTTCTTGCTGTGGCTGTCCTACCTGTTGACAGAGGCTTGTGTTGCTTCCGGAACATAATTAAATGTAGTTATTTTATTTTTATAATTTTTTATTTTCACGCACGTGACTTTACCAAAAGAACCAAAGAGCACATGTAGATTTGTGAGACTCCCAAACCTGATCGGCTTTTGAAGTCACAAAGAGGTTGAGGAGGAAGCGCAGGACGTCGCCACGATGTTTCTGTTGAGCTCTGAGTGTTAGCCCCATATATTCGCATTACCATGTTTGGTTTTCCCTGGACAGCCTCATTGAGTCTCAAGACGATTCTTCAGGATGGTCCTGCCAAATTGTTATAGTGGGGGTGGTGTCCAGTGCTGATTTGTGTAATCAAGAATGATGTAAAATTTTAGTTATTTTGTTGTTAGCATTAAGATGTCGTTTGGCCAATACCAGTTACATTGTATGAGGGTTTTTTTTTGCGATGGGAAGAAAGCAGAGAAACCCTTGCAGAAGGGGGGAGAACATACAAACTCCACAGACAGGCACCCCAGCACCAACCTTTCTCTCTTCCTCCGTAGGTTCCTCCACTTTACGCTCACACACACACGCGCTCACACACACGTGCTCACACACACGTGCTCACACACACGCGCTCACACACACGCGCTCACACACACGCGCTCACACACACGCGCTCACACACACGCGCTCACACACACGCGCTCACACACACGCGCTCACACACACGCGCTCACACACACGCGCTCACACACACGCGCTCACACACACGCGCTCACACACACGCGCTCACACACACGCGCTCACACACACGCGCTCACACGGGGAAGTGGCAAAGAGGGCTGTCCCGGCTGTTTGGTGCAGGAAAGGAGTTGTTTCCTGTCCAGCAATTGTTTCACTCCGGGCTTCAAAGGCAGAGTGCGACGCCTCTGTGCACCCACCTCGCTTACAGTGTGTGTCTGTGTGTCACTATCTCACAGTGCCAGCGTGTGTCAGTGTGTGTCTGTGTGTCACTGTGTCACTATCTAACTGTCAGCGTGTGTCAGTGTGTGTCTGTGTGTCTGTGTGTCTGTGTGTCTGTGTGTCACTATCTCACAGTGCCAGCGTGTGTCAGTGTGTGTCAGTCTGTGTCTGTGTGTCTGTGTGTCACTATCTCACAGTGCCAGCGTGTGTCAGTGTACACCCACCTCGCTTGCAGTGTGTGTCTGTGTGTCACTGCACCGATCTCAAAGTGTGTCGATCAGTCGGTGTGTCACTGCGCCGATCTGGCGGTATCTGTGTGTCTTTATGTGCCAGGGCTCTGGGTTGCCCTTCGTGCTTTCGGAGTAGCTGACCCCTTGCTCACATCATTAAGGAGACTCCATGATCGTGGGTAGGAGCCATTTCCTGTTCACCTGGGAGCGGCAGGGATGTCCTCTGGCCCCAACACTGACTTGTTTTTGACCACCTAGTTTGAGAAGTTTTTCACGGTTTTACCAGAGAAACATCCATCTGGTACAGATGTATAATTCAGCACTGAGCAACGCAGAATGTAGCAAAATTACGTTTAATGAACCGAAATATATGAAAATTAAATTATTTTTGTTAATGAGGTGGAGCAATTAGATGTGTTCTTATGCAGGAGGGAGGTGGGGGGTCGCCGCTGCTGAGCAAAGGCCCAACATGTCCAGTGGTGGCTATCAACAAACAGCACAGTGAAAGTTGTGATGAGTACGCGTTGCACTCTTTTTGTATTGAGCGAGGTTGTTATTCTTATCAGCCGTGCGAGGGAAAAGGTAGGAGAAGTGAGGTGTGACCTGCAGTGTGGAGAGTGAGTGAGCGAGTTGGTGAGTGGTTGAGTGGTTGAGTAAGTAGGTGAGTTAGTGTGTTGTGACCTGCAATGTGGAGAGTGAGTGAGCGGGTTGGTCAGTGGTTGAGTGGTTGAGTAAGTAGGTGAGTTAGTGTGTTGTGACCTGCAGTGTGGCGAGTGAGTTAGTGGGTTGGTGAGTGGTTGAGTGAGTAGGTGAGTTAGTGTGTTGTGACCTGCAGTGTGGAGAGTGAGTGAGTGGGTTGGTGAGTGGTTGAGTGAGTAGGTGAGCTAGTGTGTTGTGACCTGCAGTGTGGCGAGTGAGTGAGCGGGTTGGTGAGTGGTTGAGTTTAGTAGGTGAGTTAGTGTGTTGCTGTGACCTGCAGTGTGGTGGTTCGATGGATGGGTCGGTGGGTGGGTGAGTTTGTGTGTTGCTGTGACCTGCAGTGTGATGGTTGGATGAGTGGGTGGGTGAGTGAGCGGGTGAGTTGGTGTGTTGCTGTGACCTGCAGTGTGATGAGTGGGTGAGTTTGTGAGTTGCTGTGACCTGCGGTGTGATGGTGGGATGAGTGGGTGGGTGAGTGAGCGGGTGAGTTGGTGTGTTGCTGTGACCTGCAGTGTGATGAGTGGGTGAGTTTGTGAGTTGCTGTGACCTGCAGTGTGATGGTCAGATGAGTGGGTGGGTGAGTGAGTTGGTGTGTTGCTGTGACCTGCAATGCGGATGACTGCAGCGCAGTCGGTCAGCGAGACCGAGTCCTCAACACGGGACACGGTGACAACGGGAGTGATGATCGATGACCAATGTCGACGACGGTGAACTTGACCAAGCTGTTGACCACGTGTGTTGCCTGCCTGTGTCTCTGTGCGCGCGCAGGGGGATGGCGAGCCACAGACAGTCGGGAAGAGAGTTCGGGGGGCGGGGGGCGTAGGTCCCGAGTTCCACCCCCGAGTTCCCGTGTTCCACCCCCGAGTTTCCTCGTTGGGGGCGCCGGGGCAGGATGCGTGGCGGCTGCTCCCCACGCTTCACCCCACCCAGCCAGGCCGCCCGTCGCCGGAGAGAGCGAGTGGCGGCGAGTCGGTGCACGGTGGCTTCATGTAAGTGTCTGTGTGTGTGTGCTTCTTTGTGCTGTGTAGGTGAGTTCATGTAAGTGTCTGTGTGCTTCTTTGTGCGTGTAGGTGAGTTCATGTAAGTGTCTGTGTGTGTGTGCTTCTTTGTGCGTGTAGGTGAGTTCATGTAAGTGTGTGTGCTTCTGTGTGCGTGTAGGTGCACCTTCATAGGTACTCGCTAACAGCACTTGCCCCAACAGTCTGCTAAGGCTATACGGGGGATCTTTGTCTTGTGTGCTTCTTCGTAGTCTATGTTTGTGTGGGGTAATCTTCGTGGGGAGTGGTGGCGCACTGATTCGCGCTCTTTGCTGCGAACCCGGCCACTCGCGTTCTGCTCAAGGCCAACATCGGTGATGAATTCGTGAACCGATCAGGGCCATCCCCTAGGATGACTCAGCCATAATTTACTACTGTATCTGGTGCCGTGTGTAACCACCACCTCGAGAGAGACAAAGGCGGCCGGATCTGGTGCTAAACACACCACCACCCGCTCATGTGCCGTGTTGGCAGTCATCGGTGTTTGCGAACAGCGTTTGCCACAACAATCCGTTAAGGCTACATGGGGGATCTTTGTCTTTGTATCCCGTGAGAAACGATGGTAGATATTGAGTGCAGTGTGCTCATCACTGCTTCTCTGCTCTCCACTCCCCAACACACAAGCACACGTTTGCTTACGCAATCTAACCCAAAAACCTTTATTATGAATAATATTTGTCCCGAAAGCTTACTACGTGTGAAACTGACAAGCACACGCACAAAGACAAAGTCCCCCTATACAGCAAGTAGCACCTATGAAGGCCGACACGGCATACGAGGGGGTTAGGTGGCCAGCACCACGCCCGACCGCCTTTGTCTCCCCAGGGGCGATGTTTACGACACACCGCACCGTGTATTTATTTTGAGGCTGAGGACCGGTTCAGATAATCTTCACTGGCGTTGGCTGTGGGTGGGAATTGAACTCGGGTGGAGGAGTTCGAAGTGCAGCGCGCTAACCGCTGCACCACCGTGCCCCCCCCCCCCCACAACACGAGCACGCTCACAAAGACACAGACTCGTACACAGACACTCGTGCAGACACACACGCACACACACTTTACAACGCTCACGTATGCACAGACACGTACAGCCACACGCATTCATTCGCACGCACGCGTCAGCACGCACGCACCAGCACACACACACGGACCAGCACACACACACACACACCAGCACACACACACACAGACACATGCACACACCAGCACACACACGCACCAGCACACACACCAGCACGCACACACCAGCACGCACGCTCCAGCACACACACACACACCAGCACGCACACACTAGCACACACACACCAGCACACACACACCAGCACACACACACACCAGCACACACACATACCAGCACACACACACACCAGCACACACACACCAGCACACACACACACCAGCACACCAGCACACACACACCAGCATACACACACACACCAGCACACACACACACCAGCACACACACACCAGCACACACACACACCAGCACACACCAGCACACACACACACCAGCACACACCAGCACACACACACACCAGCACACACACACACCAGCATACACACACACCAGCACACACACACACCAGCACACACACACCAGCACACACACACCAGCACGCACGCACCAGCACGCACGCACCAGCACGCACGCACCAGCACGCACGCACCAGCACGCACGCGCGCACTCTGTCTCTCACGAGAACCTCGCTCGGCATAAACGGCCAAATAAAGGAGAGCGAGGGAACAAAGGGAAGCAAAGGGAAGCGGAATTCCCTGCCCGCCCGTGCCAGCCGCTTTCAGAGCTGCCCCACGCGACGTCGCGGGCCCATTGAGCCGCCTCCGAGGAGACGTGCCCAGGCGCAGAGCTATGCCCGTCTCTCTCCCTGCCTGGCACAGGTTCACAATGGCCAGCAGCGGGCCACGGGGTGGACGAGTTCTAGGAGGCGGCGGCGGCGGTGGGCGCCGAATCTCAACTCGCGCGACAGAAGTTTGAGTTGGGACGTGTAGAGGCAGCATGGGATTGCGGTGAGTTTGTGTGTGTGGGTGTGAGAGAGGGTGAGTGTGTGTGTGGTGTGGTGTGAGAGAGAGAGTGAGTGTGTGTGGTGTGGTGTGAGAGAGTGAGTGTGTGTGTGGTGTGAGAGAGAGTGAGTGTGTGTGTGGTGTGAGAGAGAGTGAGTGAGTTTGTGTGTGTGAGAGAGAGTGAGTGTGTGGTGTGAGAGAGAAGGTGAGTGTGTGGTGTGAGAGAGGGTGAGTGTGGGTGTGAGAGAGAGGGTGAGTGCGTGTGTGTGGTGTGAGAGAGAGAGAGGGTGAGTGCGTGTGTGTGGTGTGAGAGAGAGGGTGAGTGTGTGGTGTGAGAGAGAGGGTGAGTGTGTGTGTGATGTGAGAGAGAGAGGGTGAGTGCGTGTGTGTGGTGTGAGAGAGAGAGAGGGTGAGTGTGTGTGTGTGGTGTGAGAGAGAGGGTGAGTGTGTGGTGTGAGAGAGAGGATGAGTGTGGTGTGAGAGAGAGAGAGAGAGAGGGTGAGTGCGTGTGTGTGGTGTGAGAGAGAGGGTGAGTGTGTGGTGTGAGAGAGAGGGTGAGTGTGGGTGTGAGAGAGAGGGTGAGTGTGTGTGTGTGGTGTGAGACACAGGGTGAGTGGCTCTGTGTAGTGTGAGAGAGAGTGAGTGTGTGTGTGTGGTGTGAGACACAGGGTGAGTGGGTCTGTGTGGTGTGAGAGAGAGAGCGTGTGTGTGATGTGAGAGAGAGAGTGAGTTAGTGTGTGTGGTGTGAGAGAGAGTGAGTGGGTGTGTGGGTGGTGTGTGAGAGAGAGGGTGAGTGTAAGAGAGAGGGTTAGTGTGCATGTGTGGTTGTATTCTTGCGAATGTCAATATGAGTTAGATGCCAAATGTCAAGGTCTATTGGCCACAACGAGAGGGCTTCAGGAGAGAGAGTCTGTGTCGTTTTGTTATCCCTCGTCCGCTGAATGAGCGCAGACCGCAGTAGATTGGGTTGCACGGCCAATATCGCACTGCTGTGTTTATGCCTTTAATGTGTCTCTATGGGTCTCTGTGCATCTCTATGGGTCTCCATGTATCTCTGTGGAGCTCTATGTGTCTCTGTGGGTTTACTCTGCGGTCCATGAAGGGGATGTGCGCATCGGCCTGTCGACGTATCTGATGCGCTTGACGATGTGTGGTAGAGTGCGTGGGTACGGCTGAGTGTATGTGTGCTGAGGAGCGGTGGTGCAGTGGTTAGCGCACTGCGCTCGGAATTTGGCAAACCCGAGTTCGATTCCCGGCCACGGCTAACGTCACTTGCGAGTTGCATCCGAGCCGGCCCTGGGCTTCACTTTGGTTGACTCAGCCCTCAATGAGTACCTGGTCTTGGTGTGTCAACACCACCGCTCGGGGAGACAAGACGGCCATGCGTGGTGCGGGCCAACCCACCTCTCTCCTTGTACTCCGTGCCGTCCTCAATAGGCGCTCGCTAACGACACTTGCCACGACACTTGCTACATAGTGGACCTTTGTCTTCGTCTCTGTGCTTGGGGAGCGATGGTGGCTTGGTCTGCTGTTCTTGAATGACTCTTTGACCTCACAAGATCCATCGAGATGTCACTTATTTAAGAATCGGACAAGAACCCGGACCCCAGCAGTGGACAGAGCATCGGCGAATGAATGACTTGTGTGCGTCCTGCAGGCTCCAACGTGGTGTACATCATGTCGCCGATCGACACGGCTCAGGCCCTTCTCTTCTGGTGCCTAGCAACAGGTTTGTTACCTCCCCGTTTCTCTGTTGACGATAATATTATTACGACTGCTACTACGACTACTTTTGGATAAAAAGACTCCCCAAGCCATCCACAGCAGGTGGCACGCGCTCATTAAACACTCTCGCGCTGTATAGCGGGGGAGATTATGTTGTGTTTATTCCCAATTGAGTAATTTTCATGTAAATTAAAAATGTTTGGCATTGGGATGTGTTTAGCTATGGGCAGAAAAGTGGAACACCTAGAGGAAACCCGCGCAGAACAGGGGGAGGACGTAGAAACTCCACGCGGAAAGGCGCCCTAGTCGGGAGTTTAACCCAGGTACTCTCTTTGCCGTGAGACGCGAGCGTCACCACCGAGCCACCGTGCCGCTCAAAAACTTTCGTACGGCAGATCCGTTGCGCGTGACACCCCTTGGCGACCGCAGTTCAACAAAACGCCCTGTCCGTCTGTCCGTCTGTCCGTCTGTCCGCCGTGCGTGCGTGTGCAAGCGTGCGTCACCTCGTCGCACGCCGCAGGGGGGCGCCATCTGACGCCGCCGCTGACGACGTCGCCGCCGGCCTCGGGCGCGTCCCCCCTCGACGGCGCGCCGCCTCCCAGCCCGTCCGTTACGACGCCGGGCGCCCCGTCTGGTTGGACATCTAACGACGTCGCATCCGGTGCGCCAGCTGGCTTTCCACCCGGTTGGATGACGGGCGGAATATCCGGTAGGCTGCCGGACGCTCCGGCTGGCGAGATACCCGGTGTCACGCTCGGTTGGACTTCCAGTACCCTGTCCGTGAGAATCTTAGACGGCTCATCCGGTGGACCGTCGAATACGCCGCCTGACGGAACGTCCGATGGTAAGGCTGGCGGACTATTGGGGAGCGTATCGAGCGAGATGCCGGATGTCCCGTCCGGCACGACGTCTCGTTTTCCGTTAGGTACGTCTGTTACGCCGGGAAGTGCTGCCTTTGGTGGAACATCTGGTGGAATGCCAGAGGCAACCAACATCCCAGTTCAGTAGAACTTCTGGTTTGCCATCTGGTGGAATATTGCATTTATCTCGTGGAACACAACACGTCTCATCTGGGACTCCGAGCACGATATCTGGCAGACCGACGGATATGCCGCCTCCTAGAACGTCCGATTATCCACCTGCTGGAACATCGCCCATCATATCTGGCAGATCAACAGCCACCTCGCCCGGTATGACATCTGGCGGGACTTCCGCTCGACCCCCAGATATTGAGCAGCCGGGGAGCGGAACGCAGGAGGCCCTGTCTACAAGAGCACGTGACGGCTCGCTCACCGGCACGCTGTCACCGCTCGGCAGAACATCACCGGCAACACCGACGACTGCATCGGCAAGCAGCCCTACTTTCTCCTCCTCCTCCTCGGCCGCTCGCACCTACAGCCCAGCTGCCGTGTGGGAACCCGCCGACCGTCCGGTGTCGTCACTGTCGTCCGTCGCCGCCGCCGCGGTCTACGATCTTCTTGCGGGCGCCGTCGCATTTTGCCGACGACGGAGGCGGCGGCGCCCTCGTCGTGACCGTCGTCTCGTCCGACGGCCCCCTCCCGCCGGGGCTGCGCGTCGATCTGGCGTTCGGCTCCTGGCGCCGTCGTGGCAGTCCAAGCCGTTGCCGCCGCCGCCTTACCGGCGGCGCTCGGCGAACGTGAGCTTCGCGTGCCCGCCCTTCCCCCGATCGGGCCCCGTGCGCGCGCTGCTGCTGCTCGCCGGCGGCGGCGGCGGTGTCCTGGCCGCCAGCGGCGTCATCGAGGTGAACCGAACCCGGCGCGGCCACGCGCTGAGCCTCGGCCGGCGCCCCCCGCGCGACTGGCGGCGCCCGCCGGCACCGCCCGCGGTGGTGCGAGGGGACGGTCGTGGCGGCGCTTGAGCCCGAGCCGTGTCGCCCGCCGGCGCGCGGCAGGGTGACGGCGTTTGCGAGGACGTGGCCCTTTGGGCGACGAGGCGGCGTGAGCGATGACGATGGTGATGGTGATGAGAACGGGGTGGCTGAAGAGGTGTTGTTGGGAGAGCAGGAGATGAGAGGGGGCAGCTGGGAGGCCGAGTTTGACTGCTCGCTGTTCGCCGCCGAGGCTGCGTCCACCTTCTACTGCTTCCGGGCAATCGCGTCGGAGGTGGGAGACGATGCAGGAAGAGGGGAAGGAGGAGGTGGAGGAGGAGATGGAGGAGGAGATGGAGGAGGAGACGTGAGGGCCACCAAGTGTGTGCAGGCCTCATTGCATCTCCCGGCAAATGGCAGTGAGTGCTGCAATCACGCACACTTGTGCACGAGTGTGTGACTGAGTGGGGAGCGGTAGTGTAGCGGTTCGCTGCGCTGCACTGCGAACCTGGCGACCCGGGTTCGATTCCCGCTCACGGAAAGCACCAGTGACGATTATCTCAACCGGTCCTGGGCCTCCCCTAGGTCGACTCAGCCTCAAATGAGTACCTAGTGCGATGTGTAAACATCGCCGCTAGGGAGACAAAGGCGGTCGGGCGTGGTGCTGGCCACCCACCCCCTCGTGTACCGTTCCAGCCTTCATAGGTGCTCGCTAACAGCACTTGCCCCTACAGTCTGTTAAGGCTATATGGGGGATCTTTGTTTTTTTTGTGTGTAAACATCCCCACTGGGGAGACAAAGGCGGTCGGGCGTAGTGTTGGCCACCCACCCCCGCGTGTACCGTTCCGGCCTTCATAGGTGCTACTCGCTAACAGCGCTTGCCCCAACGGTTTGTCAAAGGCTATACGGGGGATTTTTTTCTTTGCTGCGTGCGTGCGAGAGAGGCAATCCGACGTAAAGGCGTGGCCCTGGCTCGTGCTCTATCCCAAACGCCCGCGTCTTCTCTCCCACTCATTCACAGCGCCCCCCGGTCCCCTAGAGGGGGGGATCTGGGGTCCCTGGTCGCCGTGGTCTCCCTGCTCGGCGTCGTGCGGGGAGGGCACGCGAGAGCGCCGCCGGACGTGCGCCGCCGCGGCCGTCATCGCCGTCGCCACGGCGGAAGGGGCGGCCGCCCTGGCAGGGCAGCGGGGAGCTGCAGCGACCTGCGGAGGAGAGCCGGATGCGCCGTGGTCGGAGCGCGAGAGCTCCCCGTGCTCGCTGCTGGAGTGTCGCGATCGCGGCGGCGGCGGCGGAGTCGGAGTCGGTGATGAGAACGAAGGGAGGAGGGTGAGCACCGCAGTGAACGATCGCAACGGTGAGTGAAGGTGTGCGGCGTCGGGGGCGGTGGCGTCAGCGTCAGCGTCATCATAGTCACCTCCGATTAATGCGGTTGGCTACGTACGGTGCGAAAGAAGTTCAACATGGAGTAGACTCTCGATTATAATCCGTGCTAATGATGGGGAGGACGGCCGCGGAAAATTCAAATTGCAGATAATCCAAAAACCACGAATGTAAGTGAAGTGAACAAAATACTCCTTCGATTTAGAAGACAAACGATCGACCGATCAATGTGCGTGCTCAGTGATAACAACATTTTCCTACTCCCACGAAGAAGACTCGGCCGACTAAGTGGATTGCAGAGCTACGCCCACTGTTGTCAATATATGCAACTACTGTACTGTAGGGGCGATCACGTGGATTTTGGATTAGCCGGAGCAACATATTTGTTCGGTTTAAGCACGTGCAAAAAACATTTCCAAGAATAATGTAGAACTGTTTTTAGATTATTAATTTGGGGCTTAAGGGAAAATCCATGAGTTATTTGACTAATTTGTCAAAATCTCAGCTGCGCGGTTAATCCGCAAATCGAATTAACCGCACGCGGATAATCGAGAGTCTACTGTACGTGTGTAATCATCGTCACCACCCCGACACGAACGGTCAAGTGACCCCCGTGACCCGCGCAGCGAGGGGAGGCCCTCATCCAGCAGTGGATTGACACAAAGGCGTGCATGCGCATGCAATGGACATTCTACTTCTTTTTACTACAATGGCTGAAAAGGCACAAAAGGCCCAAAGCGTCAAGGGGGCAAACAACATTCGCATCAAAGTTGTAAGAGATAAGAGTTGACTCGTGTATTAAACTGAGCAAAGTTATTGGTGTTAAGAGTTTGGGGGAAAAGGGACGATGGGAGGGAATTCCAGAGGGAAGCGATGTGAGCGAAGATGCAGAAAGAGAAATGAGGTGAACTGCAGTGTGGAGAGTGAGTGCGTGGGTGGGTGAGTAAGTGGCTGAATGAGTGAGTGAGTGGTTGAATGAGTGAGTGGGTGAGTGGCTGAATAAGTGAGTGGGTTAGTGAGCGGGTGAATGAGTGAGTGGCTGAGTGGCTGAATGAGTGAGTGGCTGAATGAGTGAGTGAGTGGCTGAATGAATGAGTGGGTGAGTGGCTGAATGAGTGAGTGAGTGGGTTAGTGAGCGGGTGAGTGAGTTGTTGTGACCTGAAGTGTGGTGTTTGAATACACAACCACTGTTGTTGTCCCCTGGTGGAGGAATCGACAACTCAAGTTCACGATAACAGTAATGATGGTAGTCGAGTTAGAAGAGTGATAGGCAGGCGAATGTCTCGCGATTGACCGGAGTGCATCAACGGGTGCTTTACTCTGAATCCTAAGCATGTCTACGTGTCTCCCCGTGTCTATGTTTCTATGTTGTTTCTCTCTCTGTGTTCCACCGCTCCCGTGCGTTCCACCTGTCCGCACAGCGTCTCGTGACACTCCACCACCGCCGCCGCCGGCACCGCCAGCGGCACCGCCGTCGACGCCACACGGCGTGGTGGAGAGCGCCGTGGCGGTGTTTGGGATGTGCGTGTGTGCGTGCGTCGTCGTCTCGACCCTCCTCGCCGCCGCCCGCGCGTGCGTCGCTCGCTTCAAGCCGGGCGGCGGTGGCTGTGGCGGCTGTAGTGGCTGCAGTGGCTGCGGTGGCGGCGGCGGTGGCTGCGGCGCTGAAGCAGGGGGGGTGGCCCTGAGTGTCGCAGGGGCCTGCAGGGGCGTCGCCCCGGGTCGATCCTCCCAGCTGCTGCCGTGTGCGTCCGCTAAGACCGCACGCACGCACGCTCGCACGCTCACACGCACGCTCGCTCGCTCACACGCACGCTCGCTCGCACGCAAACACACAGACCCCTCGTGTCGCCTTGCAGGCTGTTGGGGCAAGTGCTGCTTACGAACACCTACGAAGGCTGCTGTCACTGTAGCACACGGGTGGGTGGTGGGCAGCACGTCCCCACTGGCGATGTTTACACACCGCACAAGGTACTCTTTTGAGGCTGAGTCGACCTAGGGGAGGCGCAGAAGCGGTTAAGACAATCGTCACCGATGTTGGCCGCGGGCGGGAATCGAACCCGGGTCGCCGGGTTCGTTCCGCACGATACTACCGGTTCAGTGACACACGCTGACGCTGCGAGGTACCCGCAGTGACACGGCGACATGCTGACGCGCACGGTGGGGTGGTGTGCCCAGCACTGCGCCCTGGCCACCTTTGTCTCTCCATACCGGGTACTCATTTAAGGCGACCCGAGGGAAGGCCCCGGCAGGACACGGCGGGGGTTGACGCGTCTGTCTGGTGAACGTGCGCAGCCGGGGAGGAGATGGAGCTGGACGCGCTCCGCGAATCCGAGTCGACCGTCGCCGCTCGCTCCTCCGGCCGGACGGTGCCGGCGTCCACCTCCTTCACCGAAGCGTCGTCGCTTGTCGTGACCGAGGTCTCTCATCATCACCGTCGCTACTGCCGCTACTCGCTCGCGCGACTCACCACCGTCGTTGTGTATCCTGTGTTAGTGAGGGGTGTGACTCACGTTGTGTGTGAGTGTACCCTGTGTTAGTGAGGGGTGTGACTCACGTTGTGTGTGAGTGTACCCTGTGTTAGTGAGGGCTGTGGTTCACGTTGTGTGTGAGTGTAGCCCCCCGCGGTTGGAACGGAGTTCTCTTCAACCAGTTGTAATTGTTGCAGGCGCCTGGCAGACGCACCGTGGAACTACCCAACGGCTCGTCCCGGCTCCTTGCCACAAACCACTTGGCTTCCACGTCCGGCGTCCTCCCGGCGCCGTCTCCCCTTTCCCCGGCGTCACCGCCGCCGCCGCCGATCTCGGCGATCTCGCCGCCGCCGCCGTTCAGCTTCTCGCTCGCTCACCGGCAGCTGCGACGCATGCGACGCGACGGGCAGACGGAGGGCGTGCGCACGTACCGGCTCGTGCCCCGCCAGCCGCCGCCGCCGGGCCCCGACGGCGCCCCGTGCCTCGCGTCGGACGAAGACTCCGAGAACGGCACCGCCGGAGCCGCCGGGTTCGCCGCCGCCGGGTTCACGCTGCCGTCGCCGGGCAGGTCCCGTGGCGCCGGCCACCGCAAGCTGAGCCTCCCGGCGCTGGCCGACGCCCGCTGGGCGCTGGCGGCGCCTCCGCCGCCGCCGCCGACGATGTGGCGGGAAGCGTGGGGGGCTGTGCCGATGGCGCAGTGGTTGGCGGTCAGCGGGCAGGCCGGCGGTTGGGCGGTGCCGCTGCAGCTGTTCCCGCCGCCACCGGCGGCGGCCGCCCCCGCCAGGGCTGGCGCCGCTCTGCGGAGAGTGCCGCCGACCGCTGTACTTTGCCGGCGATGGCGACGGTGACGACGACGAGCGGGTTGTGGCGCCGGCGATCTACCCGGCGTTCCGAGGCGATTCGAGACACTCGCTGGGCGCTGTCGACGGCGCCACACTTCACCAGCAGCAGCAGCAGCAGTTTCGGCCGAGGAAGGGCAGTTGCGGCGCCAGGAGGCTGCCGCCGCTCCCGCGGGCGCCGGCAAGGCCTGGCGGCGCCGGCTCGGAATCCTCCGCGGCGGCCACGAGCGCCGGATCGGAGGGATCGGTGGCAGAGCGGTCGCCGCTTCACCGGATCCACCAGAGGCTGGAGGGGCCCAGCTTCTCTCACAGCGAGGTGTGAGAGTGAGGAGTGTGGCGAGTGGCTGGCTCCGACGGGGCCATTGTGACCCACCCTGAGACAGAAACAGAGGGGCCCAGCACCAGGAATAGAACCTCGCCTCCATGGCGGTGACCCCTCCGTGGCTTTAACTCGGCCATTGTGAACCCCTTCGGAGAGAGGGAGAGAGACATGACCAGACCTGGCCGTTATGAACCCGATGAGAAAAATAGAGAAGAGACTGAACCTAGAATCTCAATGACATGGCCATTGTGAACCTCCTGAGAGAAACGGAGAGAGACACCCAGACCCAGGAAATGGACATAGGGTCTCGGTGGTGCCGGCTCATTGCCTCTGACTCAGCCATTGTGCAGCCCGAGGTGATAAAGATCTGACCGGTGGTCACTGTGGCGAGAGAGCTTGGCTCGCGGACGGTCGCGAGTGAAAATCGAGAGAGCTTTCAATATCATCATCAGCGATTTCATTATCATCTTTAATAGCAAGATCATAATCATCTGTGTCGTTTACATCATCATCAGCAGCAGCATTATCATCATCATCGGCAGTTTTATCACCGTCCGTCTCGGCTAGATCAAGTGACCACTTTGCGTGAATTCAACAGTGGTTGTCCTGTGGATGTCATGGCCCCCGCCATGGGAATGTGGAATGTCCACCACCGGCCCGAGGGGCCCACCAGTAGAGATGATCGCCACCCCATGCTCGTCTTTACCAGGGAGACATTTCCTCTTGTGACACCGCAGACAAAAACCCTCCCGGCTCCGCTGTCCCGTTGCCTTGCGGCCCATCAAGCGACGTGCAGCTGCCTGGCGCACCACGAGCAAGGCCGGCTGCCAAGCGTCACCCGACCTCGCATGACCCTCACCCCCGAACCGTCTCCGGTCTGCACAGCGAAACCACCGTTTGCCGTATAGCGCCGGGTCCACCGCACGGCCCGCCCTTCGCCCGGAAACCCGGGCCCTCAGCACGCCGCCACCCCCGGCCACACCCTGTTGCCCCTCCCCCCGTCCACCACCGCCAGCCGCAGGACCCGCGTGCGCTGCGGGCCGACGCACGGGCACCTGCGGACGGCGCGGGCGACTTTCCCGCGGATGGACGAGCGCCCGAAGATGATGATGAAGGGGCTGAGGGAGTAGTAGACGGAGGTGAAGAAGGCGCGCACGTCGGCCTGCGTGCTCGTCCACTCGGCGCTCAGCCTCTGCACGACGGTGAAGCGCATGCACACGTTGACGCCCCAGCAGACGAACGCCACGACCATGAGGCACGCGATCACCTTGGCCGCGTTGAGGGCGGCCGCGTTGCCGGCGCCCCCGACCCAGCCCCGGTTCCGCGCCACCAGCCGCCGGTGCCGCAGCACGAAGCCGAGCACCAGCGCGTTGGCGGCGAGGAGGGTGGCGAGCGCCGCCACGTCGAGGACGTTGGAGGCCTCCAGGAAGGCCGCGGCGCCGTCGGAGGGCGTCACGACGCAGCCCGAGATGTGCAGGAAGCCGCCGGCCCGCCCGTCGCCTCGCGAGCGCACGTCGAGCGCCAGCAGCGGCGCCGACGCCAACGCGCAGAGGGCGCACGTGGCCCCCACGAGGCGGGCGGCGCCGCCGCCGCGCCGGCCCGACAGGAGGCGCGAGAGCGCGGCGGAGAGGCGGCGCGGGCGGCCGCGGGGCTCGACTCGCGCGAGCTGCAGCGCGCTGAGGATCACCGTGAAGGCGAGGCTGCAGGAGCGCAGGACGTTGACGGAGTAGAGGAGCGCCTTGCAGGCGCCGTCGCCCAGCGCCAGCGAGTCGAGCGACGTCAGCACGTACGGCGTGTTCTTGAAGACGGACGAGAGCAGGTGCGTCGCTGACATGCCGATGACCACCACGTCGGCGGGAGACGGGCGGCGCAGTTGCGAGAAGGCGACGAGCACGGCCGAGTTGCCGCACACGCCGAGGACGGTGAGCACCACGAAGAGCACGGTCAGCAGCATGCTGGCCGTGCACAGCGAGAGAGAGCGGGAGAGAGCATGCGTGTGTGTGTGTGAGGGAGAGAAAGCGGGAGAGAGCATGCGTGTCTGTGTGTGAGGGAGATAGAGCGAGACGGTGTGTGTGTGTGTGTGATGGAGAGACGGTGTGTGTGTGTGTGAGGGAGAGAGCGAGACGGTGTGTGTGTGTGTGTGATGGAGAGACGGTGTGTGTGTGTGTGTGAGGGAGAGAGCGAGACGGTGTGTGTGTGTGTGTGAGGGAGAGACGGTGTGTGTGTGTGTGAGGGAGAGAGCGAGACGGTGTGTGTGTGTGTGTGTGAGGGAGAGACGGTGTGTGTGTGTGTGAGGGAGAGACGGTGTGTGTGTGTGTGTGAGGGAGAGACGGTGTGTGTGTGTGTGAGAGCGAGACTGTGTGTGTGAGGGAGAGAGAGAGCGACGGTGTGTGTGTGTGAGAGCGAGACGGTGTGTGTGTGTGAGGGAGAGACGGTGTGTGTGTGTGTGTGAGATTGTGGTTGTGTGTGTCCGTGTGAAATCACGTGTTTGTGTGATTGAGTTTGCGTGTGTGCGTGCGTGCGTGTGGCCGCGCGCGCGTGCGAGTGCGCTGTGAACCCGGCGAAGCGAGTTCTATTTCCAGTCACGGCTAACATCAGTGGCGAGTGCTATCTGAGCCGGTCCCGGGTTTTACCGCCACCCTGATTCACCAACACACGCTGGGCGGTGGCGCGGTGGCCCGGCCCTAGCGCATTCGCCGATCCGGTGACCGCCCCGGTCATCACCGCGTCGTGCGTGATCGCCGTAATAATGCGACGACTGCTACGCCGCCGTCTGCTTCGCTCACAGCGGACGCTAAAGATCCCGTGACGTAATTCGCAAGAGCGGGCCATCGTGCCCCGGAGTCACGGTCCTTAGTTTGCCAAATTCGACAATTAACGCCGTAGATGACTCAACACTCAATTGGGATCACGCAAAATGCAGAAACGTCGCCCCCCCCCGCCCCCCTTTCCTGGCGGCAGACTAATTCCCCAGGCTCCTCTCGCAAATGAGACTCGTTCTGGTCTCTTGCATTCCCACCTGGTTGAACAAACAAACACTTGACCAGCACGGTGAAGTATGGTCAAACAAGCCCCATGACTGACAGATTTAAGAGTCCCTCATCCAGCAGTTGAGACAATTGGGAAAGTTTCTTAAATCCCCTCCCAACACTGCCTCTGTCCACCTGGCATTGTTATAATTGGCTTCACCGCAGTCGGTCAATGTGCAGGTCCCATGACGTCTGTCCAACGTGGAAGAGTAGGCCAAAGTCCCCTCGAGAGGGCCTCTCTAGAGCGAGCGACTGCGGTGGCTGCGCCCTCAGGCCGTGGGGGGGTAATTGGCACCTCAATTTGCGCGGAGACTTCCACTCCCCCGGGTCCCAATCACAGCGAGCGCACGAGTGCCCGTGTCACGCGCACGTCCACTCGCGCGTGCGCTCCGCTCCTCCACGCGGCGCGGCCCTCAGGTTTCAATGGCAACCGTCCGCAAGCCCGCACGCCTGTTTGTGCGGTCAGAGCGGTTCAACAAATCAACGCGCCGATGTGCACGTGCGGTGGTGGTCCAGGCGCAGCCGTGCAACCGCTTGTGCCCACGCCGCTGACGGCCGGACGGCCTCCGCTGGAGACAGCTCTCGAGGGGAGCGGCATCTGTTCTGCTCTTCGTCGCTGGCCTGACGTCTTGGAAAGAACTGGGAGTACAAAGATCCCCCGTATAGCCTTAACAGACTGTTGGGGCAAGTGCTGTTACCACGCCCGGCTGCCTTTGTCTCCCTAGTGGCAGTGTTTTTACACACCGCACCAGGTGCTCATTTGAGGCTTAGTCGACATCGGAGAGGCCCAGGACCGGTTCAGATAATCGTCACCGGTGTTGGCCGTGAGCAGGAATCGAACTCGGGTCGCCGGGTTTGTAGCACAGCGCACTAACTGCTACACCACCGCTCCCCACAATTTACCTCACCACCACCACACGCGACCCGCCAATCATCAACTGCCGTGGACAGAGGTGGCGGGGAGGATGACAAACTCACGCCATTGTTTCAGGCGCCGCACTGGGAGCAGGAATCGAACTGGCATCCAATGGATTGCAGGTCCAGCGGTGCTGACCATTGCACCACTGTGGTGGCAGCATCCCGAGAAATTCACAGCCCCTCCTCAATCCACTGCTGGATGAAGGCCTCCCGATGGAGGTTGTTTGACCATACTTCACCATTCTGGTCGGCGCCAGTTGGTTGGAAGGAGAAGGGGGAGGCGCAGGACCGGGTCAGACACATCGCTTGCCACGGCTGTTGGCCCCGGCCGGGAATGAAACTCCGGGTCGCCGGCTTCGTGTGACAGTGCTGCTGCACCGCCACTGTGCCCACAACTAATCTCACGTCACTCAGAACCGCCCCGGTTTTGTTTTAATAACACGAGGGTAACGTTCACCGTATTTTCACAAACCCCGGCGGTTTCTCAGTGAAAGCCGCTCGCTAATTCTGTCGTGTGCTGTGATGTTTCCATCATTTTACAGCGGACGGCTTATTCACTATGTAACACGATTTTTGTTCCTGGGTAGTAAGTGTTATTTTCTAATTGCTTATGCCTCAAAAGTATAGAAAAGAGTCATATCTTTCTATCCTTTTAACTGGCAACAAAACTGACACCTTTATACAAGGCATCATGTTTGCATTAACCACAACACTTGTGGTCAAAATTCAAACAAAAAGACAACTCTGGTAATGAATGCACTGTCCTTGAAATTGATTGGTCCACACCCGAGACAGCTTTTCTTAGAGCCTAGAGTTGTCTTTTTGTTTGCATTTTGGCCGCAAGTGCTGTGGTTAATGCAAACACGATCCCTTGTATAAAGGTGTCAGTTTTGTTGCCAGTTAAAAGTGTAAAAATCTATTACTATATCTTGCTACTGGCAAATGAAGTCCTATACAAGTATAGAAAATGGATATTATTCCCCACAAACTTTGCTTTTACATGAAGGAATGACACAAATGCACACCACGTTTTCTCATTGAAAATAGGTACATTTCGAAATATCACTGTCCTGGTCACAAAAGCAAAGTTTGTGGGGAATAATAGCCATTGTCTGTACTTTTCAGACATAAGCAATTCGAAAATAACACTGAGTATCCAGCAACAAAAATTTAATATTTTAGTCTTCTGCGTTTGGCTTAGGATATTCGCCGTATTCTCCCGATTATAAGAAGCTGTGGAAAGTAAGAGGCACCCCAGCGTCCGTCGCTATTGACAGAACCTGCGGAAACAAGCCCAGTGGTAATAACCGTAACAAGAATAAACCCATGACCAAACACTGTGGATGTGCCCAATCTTGTTGGAACTTGGAAGCTAAGCAGAGTTGAGACTGGTGAGTACTTCATCACGCACCGTACGTAGCCAGCCATGCCAACCGGAGGCGCTTCGTGGTGATGATGCTCATCATCATCATGAGGCGTGAAGCCCTCAGGGCGTAGCGGTGCCCCACGGTCCACTCACCGCCACGCCGAGTGACGGCCAAGGCCGCGGTGCTGCTGGTGGCGGTGGCGGTGGTGAAGATCGGCCTCCATCGTGCGCACTGTCCATTGTCAGAATCAGAATTCTTGTTGTCTGTGTTCATCCGGAAGGAATCCGATGAGGCGTGGAGCTCGTTTTGAGCAGGTGTCCAATGTCAACCGGGGCTGTCTCCGACCCTGAGGCGCGCCGTCGGCGATCGCTCTCAGAGCGGTCAGCTGATCAGGGCTTGCCGGATGTTGTCGGCTCGACGGCACTGCAGTGTGCGCCGCCGTGCTGGGTTGTCTCCTGTTGCTCCCCAACCTCGGAGGCAAACTAAATGTTTCGATTTAAAGCTTTCGTGACTGCATGGATTCATCATCTTGGTTCTTTCGGTAAAGTCACGTAGAAGGGAAATAATAAAATAATAAAAATAAACATTAAATAATTCTCACGACGTTTCGGCCACACAAGTCTGTCGGGAAGACAGCGTCTGAATTCAGACGCTGTCTTCCCGACAGACCTGTTCTTCACCTGAGGACGGCTGCTTGCATTGTGGCCAAAACGTCGTGAGAATTCTTTTATTGTTTTCTTTTTATTATTTTATTATTTCCCTTCTACGTGACTTTACCGAAAGAACCAAGATGATCAAACTAATTGTTGTTGTGACTTTCTGACCCCGTGCCCCTACTGGTCATCTGTGATCAAAGAGCTTCATAGCTCATCGGATTCCTCCTCCAGTCTAAATAAAGATTCTCATTCTCATCACTCACGGAGCTCGTGGGCAAACATCCCGATGTAGCAGCACCCTCCTGACAAAGGGAGTCTTTGAGGCTCAGTGAGGCCTTCTGGGGTAAATAACCGGCGTGGAGGCTCCATCGTTGACTTATTATCGGCGGAGCGATGGCGGACAGTGATTTGGCGTGCCGCGCTAGGAGCCAGGCGAACCTGAGTTCGATTCCCGGCCGCGTCAGTGGCGAGTGACATCTGGACCAGGCCCTGGGCCAACCCACGCTGGCCGAGCGTGGTGAAGTATGGTCAAACAACCCCACCACGGCACGGGGAGGTGTTCCATCCAGGGAAGCCACACATGGTCCTGAACTCGGGGTGGCCTTGTCACTTTGGGATGTTTGGCCAACACGAATGACATTAGTTGAACATGTAGTCAGAGGAAAGCTTTAAGTCAGTAGGCTTTCGTGACCAATAGCCGTAACAGAGGTTTTGTTGGGTTAGATCGCATGCATATAAATGCGTCGTTAAACACCGCCACCACATGACACAGCCAATTAGTGAGGGTTATCACGTGAACAAAACGTGCAAATTCGTTACCGGTGCAGCACACACGAACCGGTTGTGCGTTGGAGAGTAAACCCACAACAACATTTACACTTCGAGTACCAGTGACTTTTCTCCGGTTATCACAATCGACCAGCCTCATCAGGCGACTGCCAGAGTTGTAGAGAAGAAGATGTCCCTGCCTCCTCGGTCTTAAATAGTCAAGAGATCAATGTGACGTTGCCACTTGTGAGCCAATCAAGTGCGAGGACCAGAGGGGGGGGGGGGGTTAATGTTTTAATATAAATTCTCTGTTATTGGTTTGGTTATTCACAGTTATGCAACACACATATTTGGTGCACATAATAAAGGTACATAATGTATGTACATAATGTATGTACATAATGCATGTACATTATATATGTATGCAATGTATGTGCATAATGTGTATACACAATGTGTGTACACAATGTGTACGTAATGTATGTACACAATTTATGCACATAGTGTGTGTACATTACGCATGCAAATTATGTATGCACATTACGTTTGCACATTATGTGCGTTCTGCCGTTTTTGGGTGGAAAAAAAAACCTCTTATGGACGAATGAGACTGTTTGTGTGTTTAGCTATGGCAGGACAGGAGGGCAGAACACACAAAGTCCACACAGCCGCTCACACACACACACGCTCTGAAGAACCAACAAGCCACGAACTCACGGTCACTCACACTCTGCGGAACACACAAACTCCACACAGAATGTCGCGCGAGTCGGGAATTGAACCTCGACCGTTGTTGCTGCGAGGCACAAGCGTCACCATCGCACCCGCCTGCTGCCCGTGTCATGAAACCACCGAGAAGTCCGCACAGATGGGTTCACCAACCTGGCCCTCTTGGCAGCACATCGCGGCGATCTCGACATGAACCACCAACCCCCCCGATGGATCATTGCGTCCATCGCGCCACGCCGCGTGTGGCCTGGCTGCCATGGAGACTGGAAACCAACGTCCAACCTCGTCGCGTCCGATGGTGTTGCGGGCTGCGGGAGGCTTCAGGACATCGTTATGCCGATTTTGTCCCGGGATTTGGAGAAGCGGTTGTTTTCCTTGTCATGGCTGTTAGTTTTCCACGGCTAACATCAGTGGCGAGCAGCATCTTAGACAGTCTTTGGGCCTCCCCTCACTAACCCTGTCCTGGTCAGCCTGGTGGAGGGTGGTCAAACAAGCACCCTGTGACCACCTCCTGAAAAGCACTCGAATAGCATCATTAAGATAATTATTAAGATAATGCTCTTATTAAGATAATACTATTAACCTATAAGGCTTAAAATGGTTCACCCCACATTACTTGCAGGAACTAATACATGTATATATTCCATCAAGGTCCTTAAGATCTCTGATCTCCAACTGCTCAGCACCGCCAGGTCTACAGGTTGCGCGCTTTTGGCGGTCGGGCTTTTGTGAGCGTGGCACCCAAGCGATGGAGCGCCTTGCCACTTGAAGTCAGGCAATCGGAGTCGGTAGATATACTGAAGTCTGCTTTGAATACTCCATCTCTTTAAAGTGGCCTTCTTGAGTTTGGTCGGTTGCCCTGGTTCTGTTTTTGTTTCCTGCTTTTCATGAATTGCGAATTAGGACCCTAATAATAATTATATTTATTTAGTGATTTTCACCAAGGACCTCAAAGGGCGGTACAGGACACAGAAGCAGCAGACACGCAGCATAAAAATAATATAAATACACTTTAAGAATAATTTACTAAATAAAACAAAGTTTATCAAGAGGAAGCGTATAAATCGGTTTTAAGGTGGATTTAAAACATGTCCACAGGACTCGGATATCGCTGATACCTCATGTAAGAGCATTCCATAGCCTGGGGGCGACACGGGAAAAATCTCGGTCACCCATAGACCGAAGCCTCGACCTGTGATTGCAGAGAAGATCTGCATCCCAGATCATAGCGACCTTGCCGGGACACATGGGTGCGGCATGTCAGTGATGTAGGCTGGGTCAAGGTGGTTCACTGCTGTGTAAGAAGCTAACAATATGGTTTAAACTGTGTTCTACGTGAAACTGGAAGCCAGTGCATGAAACATTTGAATTATTACCCCTCTTGACTTTGAAGCTTTCGTGACTGCAGGAATCCAAACTCTTTGGTTCTTTCGGTAAAGTTACGAGGTAAAAAATAAATCACGACGTTTCGGGCGCAACACAAGCGTCCGTCATCAGGTGGGAAAGCGTGGCCTGCTGCTGATGCAGACTGTTTTAAAAGGTTTTAAATCGGTGTAGCCCAAGGGTCATAAAGAAGTGGCCGGGGCTAGTGATGTTAATGTGAGAAATTAGCATGTAACAGCAGCAGGCCACGCTTTCCCACCTGATGACGGACGCTTGTGTTGCGCCCGAAACGTCGTAATTTAATTTATTTTATACCCACGTGACTTTACCGAAAGTACCAAAGAGTTTTATTCCCCTGAGCAGCCGCCTCCTCCTCCACCGCCAGGGGACCCTCTACGCTCGTGTGCACGCGTGGCTCAAGTCGCCGCTGAAGGCGAATTGGAAGACTGCCATCACGGGCTCGCCGATTCTATTCGTAGTCAGCCCTCGCGGGGCTTTGTAACCCGAGGGATCTGCGGGCGCCACACGATGTATTTGTGTAGGGCACATTTACACGATTTAACCCGAATTCGTGTGTGGGAAAAAAGTATTTTTCGTCCAATTTTTAGCGAAAATTTTTGCCTCTGACTCGACTTATAAAAACGCCGCATTTACTGTTTGCAGTGCTCATGCGTGATCCATAATAAGGGTTTTTTGGGGGTTAGATCGCGTAAATTTAAATGTGTCGTTAGACACCAGCACCACCCGACAGCCGATTAGTAAGGTTTGTCACGTAAACAGAACGCGCCAATTAGTTACTAGTTCAGCACTAACCGCTTGTGTGTTGGAGAGTAAACCCATTTATATTTATGCGATCTAACAAAAAAAACGTTTATCACGAGTGGTTGTATTATTTTGTTGAATGTTGATGGTGAAAGCCTACGTGTTAAAAATACAAGGACGAGATGAATATCCCTTAGCCCGTTAAACGAGCCAAACAAAAGAACCGAGCCCATCGCTCGCATACGAAACGGCCAAGGTTTTTCTTGTTGTTTCCTACAAGCAAATGTTATAGCGTTCATCGATATGAACACACACAATGCCGTGCATCGTGAAAATAAAACATCAACGAGGAGTTCAAGCCTACGATTCAGTTTATTATGATTGAACACGATTATACAAATAAAGATCATTGTTATCTGACCAATTTTATTCTTATTCTAGATTTGAAGCTTTCGTGACTGCAAGGATTCATACTATTAGGTTTTTTCGGTAAAGTCACGTAGGTAAAAAGTAATAGAAATAAAATAACAATAAATGAAAATAAATCAATTAAATCACGACGTTTCGGAGGCAACACAAGTCCCCGTCTTCAAGTGGGACCGTCACAGCTAAATTTACTGTGTCAAGTGATTTATTTTCATTTATTATAATTTTATTTATTTCACTTTTTACCTACGTGACTTTACCGAAAAAAAACCTAATAGTATCTATTATTATTCTTCACGAAAGCTTTAAGTCAAGATTTAATTATTTTCTTCTAGCGACGTCTGCTGGCCACGAGAGGCCGCTGCTGCTGCATTCACTGCAAGGCTGCGTTCACGCTGGTGCACGTGATCTGTTCAACTGTGATGGTTCATCTTCTTGAATGAATGCGGTAACATTTTAAAGTATTTTAGAGGAATATAACACAAGATTCACAAGTTACGTAAAGGACACGTCTATACGGATATCCTGGCCACATGATATCGAGGGTCACTGGAGATGTATCGATAACTAGAGGTGATCATCGATTATCCGGCGGTCCCGGGCCGATCCAGCGACACCGGCTGCATGACCTGTCCGGCGATCGGCACCGCGCTCGTGACAAAAAAAGGTAGCAACGCTTTATTTCAGTGTCAAATATTACATACGGTACATTATACACTACATACAACTTAATGACAATACTGCACGTGTATACAGCACCCCATGCAGTCTTCGAGATTGGAGAGGTAAGAACGGCACTGTAAACGTTCTAACCTTTTAAAGTAGGATATTTATTTTTGTCTATTTGAACGTTTATGCTAATTTTATATAATAAACATAAAAACACGTAACACCTAAACACATGCCATACAAGAATGTGCAAAAATAAGCTGTTTTAAATTATGATGTGATTAGTGATTATCCGGCGTTTTTGAAAATCCGGCGCCGCCGAATATTCGATGATCTACTGTGTTAGTGAACATCGATAACTATTCATCTTATTTCAATACAAACAAACTGACTCGTATCGTCCACTCTGGCCTCTCAATAGGCCATTGCCCGAAACGTCGCTCTTGTTAGATGTGGGTCGCAGGCCTTCGCCAAGTAGTGTGAGTGACAAAGGGGTCGTCCATAAATGACGTCACGTACCTGGGGGGGGGGGGGGTCAGACATTTGTGACGATGTGTGACGAGGGGGGGGGGGGGGTAAGAAATGTGACGTCACATAAAAATGCGCAACTTTAAATAAATATAGAATTATTATAACAACACTCCTACAACATCAGAGTGCATCGCCACATTAAATACGCACGACACTGACAATAGTTTATTTTACTTTTATTAATTAAACATTTTTACCTACGTGACTTTACCGAAAAAAACCCCCCTAAGAATATGAATCCTTGCAGTCACGAAAGCTTCAAATCTATAATTAGTTTAAAGCGATTTGAAGCATGTTTATTTTTAAAATGGAAATATGGTTTTGGGGGGGGGGCGGGGTACAGCTTTGTGACGTCATATTTGAGGGGGGGGGGGTCTGACTTTTTGTGACGCTGTGTGACGACGGGGGGGGGGGGGTCAAAAATCGTCCAAAATCACGTGACGTCATTTATGGCCTGCCCCTAACCCACTGTGCGTGCACAGTAAACTCGTTCAACACACTCCAGCACATCCTGTACTGGACACAATAAGCAGGAGCGTGCTCGTGGGGCATTTAAAGTCACAAAATAAAATAATAAAAAAGCCGAGACCGCAAACCGCGTCCTTCACGCACCCGTCACTCAGCATAGACATCACGTGCAGTGACAATTACTGAATTGAAGCATCCTATCAGCTCCACAAATGGGCCTAAA
Source organism: Lethenteron reissneri (assembly GCF_015708825.2). Taxonomy (NCBI): domain Eukaryota; kingdom Metazoa; phylum Chordata; class Hyperoartia; order Petromyzontiformes; family Petromyzontidae; genus Lethenteron; species Lethenteron reissneri. The sequence goes on along the minus strand of NC_083837.1, from coordinate 412,481 downwards.
GCTTGAACATAATGTATTGATCTTGACATAATGTATCGATCTTGACATAATGTATCGATCTTGACATAATGTATCGATCTTGACATTAATGTATCGATCTTGACATAATGTATCATTATTGACATAATGTATCAATCCTGACTTAATGTATCGAACTTGACATAATGTATCATTATTGACATAATGTATCAATCTTGACATAATGTATCGATCTTGACATAATGTATCGATCTTGACATAATGTATCGATCTTGACATAATGTATCGATCTTGACATAATGTATCGATCTTGACATAATGACAGAGACACGTGCCTCGCCATGCCCGCTTTCCCGCCTCCTGTTCACACGGGTGACGTCACCGGTCACGTGAGTTGGGGCGCGCGCGGGGCATGGCGGGAACCGCGGGGTAGCCCCCCCCCCGTCTCCACACGCGAACTCCCTCAGCCGCGGGCTCCGCGCTCGCTGAGGTAAAACAACAAAACATCTTAACGACGATTTTAAACAATTAAACTCGCAAACATTAATTCCTCTTTTTAGGCGGCGAGCGCGTGAAGTACCCAGCACGTCTTGTGGACGTTTTTCGTTTTGTAATTTAACGCGGCGTTATATTTTAATGTGATGTTGTTTGCCTCCCGCTACGCGAGTGTAAAGTTTGACAGCCGTCCGGTTCGCGCCACCCTTGGCTGCTGCTGTTGTTGTTGTTGTTGGAGTGTTTGTTGCTGTTGTTGTTTATAAAGTGGGAACTTTGTACAAGAAAGCCTCTTCACGGGGATTTGCTGCAGGCTGCTGCCGCCGCATTTAAAAGCGAAGCTTCTCGTTGTGAGGCGGCCGCCTCGCAGCGAGAAACATCGCGACATCGTCACCTCGTCACTGGGCTCACCTTGTCACACTCACCTCGTGTCACTCGCCTCGTCACACTCACCTCGTTACTTACCTCGTCACACTCACCTCGTGTCACTCGCCTCGTCACACTCACCTCGTTACTTACCTCGTCACACTCACCTCGTTAAACTCACCTCGTCACACTCACCTCGTTACTCACCTCGTCACACTCACCTCGTTAAACTCACCTCGTCACACTCACCTCGTTAAACTCACCTCGTCACACTCACCTCGTTACTCACCTCGTTACTTACCTCGTCACACTCACCTCGTTAAACTCACCTCGTCACACTCACCTCGTTAAACTCACCTCGTCACACTCACCTCGTTACTCACCTCGTTACTGAGCTCACCTCGTAACTGGTCACTCTCACCTCGTCACTGGGCTCACTCACCACGTCTCACTCACCTCGTCACGGGCCTCACCTCGCTACTCACCTCGTTACTCACCTCGTCACTCACCTCGTGTCACTCACCTCGTCACGGGCCTCACCTCGCTACTCACCTCGTTACTCACCTCGTGTCACTCACCTCGTCACACTCACCACGTCACTCATCTCGTCTCACCTCGTCACCGGCCTCACCTCGTCACCGGTCTCCACATCTGTCTGCTTCTTACCTCATCCACTGCTCCTCCGCTTTGCCAATTCCCTTCCCTCTCTTTTCTCTCCTCCCCAAGTTCTCTCTGAATAATAAGAACGGCAACGGGGCGACCTGCACCGTTTAAGAAACGTGTTAAACCCTCTCCGCTACAACGCTGATGGTGCCGTTTGATTTGATGGGCGCCGCAGTGGCCAGATGTTAGCTGATGTTAGCTGATGTTAACTACCTCGCCTATTGCGCAGGAGGTCGTGGGTTCGATCCCGACCCTGACGATGCCTGCTGCTGTATATTTGGAGTTTGCGTGTCTCTCTCATCATAATCATCAAGGTGGCTAGGAGATGTTATCCACCTCGCCTGGTCTGCAGGAGGTCGTGGGTTCGATCCCGACCCTGACGCCTGCTGCTGCTGCTGTATATTTGGAGTTTGTGTGTCTCTATCATCATCATCACGGTGGCTAGGAGATGTCAGCTACCTCACCTGGTGCGCAGGAGGTCGTGGGTTCGTTCCCGACCCTGATAATGCCTGCTGCTGTTGTGTATTTGGAGTTTGCGTGTCTCTCTCCCCGTGGTCGCGTGGATTTTTCTCCGGGTCCTCCGGTTTTGCCCTTCACATTTCGAGTTAACGTCGCGCGTTTACAACTATTTGGCTGCTCGACATGTCCACGTGATAAGCCACTGTGTGTCGAGCTGTTATTTGTGGTCAGGTGACTTCTTACAAAGAGCTGCATAGCTCCGTCGGCCTTACCTGCTTGAAACAAAGTGTGTTGCTGGCCGCTTGCCGTTTTTGGGCATGTGGGCTTGTGCTCAGCCCCGGGTTAAAACGAATCCTAAAAATGTGGCGAGCCCACTCCCCCCTCCTCCTCCGCTTTAAACCCAGAGGTGTGCACGGCGTTCAGGACTGAGGCTCGCGGATCTTCTGTAACCTCCTCACCGCGTCTCGTTTTGTGTTGTGTACCGGGCTCCTGTTGAAACGCAATAAAAAACAAACTAATATTTAGATAAAAATAAAGAGGCGCACATAACCCATGACGCTTAACAGGTTTACTTCGCGACGCGCTGCAAGTTGAAGTCTCTTTGGCTGCGTTGGCTCCCGCCGCCTCCACGAACGGCGAGCAGCTCGCCGCCACGACTGTTGGCACGCCACCACCACCAACACCACCAACAACACCACCGCCAACACCACCAACAACAACACCACCACCAACACCATCACCACCACGAACACCGGCAACACCGCCAACACCACCAACACCACCAACACCATCACCACCACGAACACCGCCAACACCATCACCGCCAACACCACCACCAACACTGCCAACACCACCACCGCCAACACCGCCAACACCACTAACAACACCACCAACACCACTAACAACACCACCAACACCGCCAACGCCAACACCGCCATCAACACCACCAACGCCACCACCGCCAACACCGCCAATACGACCACCAACACCACCAACACCGCCAACGCCAACACCGCCATCAACACCACCACCACCGTGCTGCTGCTGATGCTGCCGATTGGCGCCCGTGAATGGGGGTGGGGGGCCAACCGGCACGAGAATGACTCCCTTTGTGTGTGTGCCACGCTGCCCCCCCCAACAGCTGCTCCACGTCTCGTGTCGCAAGCGGGGGGGGGAGACTTCGCCGCCGCCGCCGTGCGAGAGAGACCAGCTCGGCACCGTCGCTCCGCCGCCGTCGCTGCTGCCGCCACCGTCTCCCCCTTCTCCTCGGATGACTCATGAAGCTGCCGGGCAGTAATGTGATGAATAAATACGAGTTCCTGCAGATCGTGGGAGAAGGTGAGTTGACTGGATGCGAACCCGTGGGGAAATGTTGCAGAGAAGAAGGATCGTCAAAGGGAGGCAGAAGGGAGACCGTTATTATTTCACCTGTGCCCGGACGTGACTGCATGCGCCGCTTAATCGCAATAGTTTCCTACACTTTGTGTTCCCGTCCTAGAGCAAGGCTCTCGTGAAGGCGCTATGTTTTAAAGACATGACCTCCACGAGTTTGAAAGTAGGAAGCAATGGTGCTGCGTGTAATCCCAATTGAGTAACTTGCGGTGTATTTTTTCTAATTTGGCAGATTGACGCCGGTAGACAACGGCCTTCTCTTTTCATATAACGCTACAGGATCTCTAATATTCACTGTGAAGCAGACGGAGCATGCTATGTTTTGGTTAATACACCCACTGCGGTAATAACCGGGGCAGCCTGCCGGATTCGAACCGTAAACCTCTGCAACAAGCGGCGAACGCGCGACCGCTCAGGTCCTCGGCGTCACGGACCCCAAATGCGACGGAGAAGAACTGCACGAGAGAGTTGGCGCAGAGGAGGATGATTTGAGATGCCAACTTTGTCCGGGAATGGCCGCGCGTGCGCGACCGCGTTGGCAGTTGTTGCTCAAGCCGCCCCCCTTTCGCCCGGTCACCCGTCAGCCGCGGAGGCAAATGGTGAAATAAATGAGTGGCGGCAGTGTAGCACGACGGTGAAAGTCACCGTCGAGTACAGAAGCGATGCTCGCAGTTTGCGACTCTGCAAACCGCCCGCTGTAGACCCAGGTGACCCGTGAAGTGGCAAACACGCGGCGGCAAGCACGCGGCGTCGGCACACAGACACACACACAGACACACACACACAGACACACACGATGCTAGCGGCAGCAGCAGCAGCATGCACAGAAGCGGCAGCAGCATGCACAGAAGCGGCAGCAGCCTGTACAACGGCAGCAGTGGAGCAGTGTGGTTTATGAAGCCTAATCTGGCATCGTAAAAGGGTCAGGGTGGTGATAAGGGCTGGTTGAGTTTGTTGGGTTAGGGGTAGGGATAGTGATAGGGGCTGTTTGGGGTAGGGCATTAGGTTAGGCTTGCGGTAGAGTGTTTGGGAGAGTGAGTGATGGGGTAGATATTCTTAGGTTTTTTCGGTAAAGTCAGGTAGGTAAAAAATGTAAGTTAATAAAAGTTAAATAAAAATAAAAATCACGACGTTTCGGAAGCTTGTGTTGCCTCCGAAACGTCGTGATTTTTATTTTACTTTTATTAATTTTAATTTTTTACCTACGTGACTTTACCGAAAAAACCTAAGAATATGATGGGGTAGAGTTACGTTAGGGTTGGTGTTGGGTAGTGATATGATCTTGTTGAGTGATTGGTAAGCCTAGTGACAGTCTGGTTAGTTAGGTTGAGGGGTATGGGAAGTGATAGGGTCTGGTTGTTTTAAGGTGAGTGTTGGGGGCTGTGACAGGGTCTGGTTGGTGAGTTAAATTCGAGTTCAGGGTAGTGCTAGTGTATGCTTGGCTAGTGTGATCTGGTGTAGCACTTAGGGTGTGGTTGGCTATAATGTTTGGGGAAAATGTTTCCTTGGTTGGCGTCAATAGGGTTAGGACAGAGGTCTGGTTGACTCGTGTGTTTGGCGTTAGGAGTAGCGCTCGAGTCTAATTTCCTGTTGTAGTTATAATTCGGGTTACGGAGAGCACAAATCATCGCATCCCTACCAACAGACCCGGGGAGTGATGATAATGACCACGACAATGATTGATGATGATTGATGATGATTAATGATGATGATGGATATAGATGATGATGGATATTGATGATATTGATGATGATTTTGATGATGATGATGATAATATTGATTCTGGTATTGATGATATTGATGATGATATTGATGATGATATTGATGATGATGGATATTGATGATATTGATGATATTGATGATGATATTGATGCTGATATTGATGATGATATTGATGATGATGATTGGTTATGATGATTGATGATGATGAATGATGATGATGACAGCCCAAGTCAAACCCAGACTGGGGTGTGAACTCGCATCCTTACGCTTCGGGGTCTAAGCCCTCGGCCAGATTGCCACCGGGCAGCACGGCGAGCCGTCACCCTGTCCCAAATGAATCTCGTGGCGTTACCCTTGGGTGCCATAGTACCCCGGCTCTCGCATAATGTCTGTGATGCAGTCATGTTTAGTCTGTTGATGGTCGGTGATGCGGTAATTGACTCATCTCGATGAGCTGTGCACGATGCACCACTCCGGTGCGTACGAGTGTTCAGGGGTTCAGCGCAATCGTCCTCGCTGCGTTTCGACATCGTGGAGTGGTACAGATTTCGGATTGATTGGTTAAGTACACCCCTGGAAAAAATAGTGTCCCAGAAATAAAATATTTAATTGCCTCGGCCATTTCGTATTATTTGGTACCCGGGGTACCGCCATGAGGATCAAATGAAGGAAGTGACCCAGTGTTTAGAGATCGGCTCATCACCGTAATGGACGTTTTTCCATCGTTGTGATGGACGTTTGTTCACAGTGTGTATGCGTGTGGGGTTCGTGGCAGCTGTGGCACCGGTTTTCCTGTGAAATCAGCACTCGGTTGGATAAACCGATTGCCGATTGGCAAGTGGATTAACCCATTTAATGTGGCTGTGCCGAGGCGACCCGGTGTTTTATCTGAATTTGCAAGCAACGTCTGAACTGGTCCTGGCTCTAATGCAGCCCGTTATGAACCCCCTCGGACAAAGTGAACCACCTCCACACGTAAATATAAGATTAGGTTTTACCCGTTTTTCTGGCAACAAAACAGCTGTGTTAAGATATTAAAACACCAAACTGAAACCTTTTACAAGGAATCATGTCTGCATTAACCACAATGCTTGTGGTGAGAATGCAAAAAAAACATACTCTGATAATATATGCATTGTCTTTGAAACTGATTGGTCCACACCAGAGACAGCTATTTTGACACTTGCAAAGGAGGTCCCATGATGTAGCTGCTCACCCCGAGCCCTCATTACTTTGATAGTGCATTGTCTTTGAGCTGTACGCCTTTTGGCGTCGTCTGGTCTAGCGCCAATTGAGACGAGGCTCTAAAGAAAGCCGTCTCTGGTGTGGACCAATCAGTTTCAAGGACAATACATATATTATCAGTGTTTTTTTTTGCATTCTGACCAAAAGTATTGCGGTTAATGCAGACATGATTCCTTGTAAAAAGGTTTCAGTTTTGTTGCCAGAAAAAAAGGGGGAAAACTGTTATTATAGCATGTTTTTTGTATTTTCACCACAAGTATCTGTGGTTAATGCAGACATGATTCCTTGCAAAAGGTTTTAGTTTGGTGTTTTTACATCTTAACACAGCTGTTTTGTTGCCAAAAAAAAGGGGAAAACCTAATCTTATATATTGACACTGGCAAAGGAGGTCCCATGACACCTCCACACAATTAGCCGGTTTGTCATGGTTCACGTTTTTCCCTATCGGTGAGCGGTTTTGTAAAAATCTTGACACCCGTCTTTGGGATGGAGCGACAAGATCAGCTGTTGTGCAGGAGTGAGGTGAATTTTGGTGTCTCAGAGCCGTGAGGGGAGGTATTCATCCAGCAGTGTATATAAATTAGATGATGATGCAGAGATAACCATTGAAGCTTGGGGCAAGTAAAAAAAGCGACAAATTAACGACACAAGAATTGAGTGCAGAAGCCTTTCAGGGGATTAAACGTCATACATCTACCGCTGTAATTCTCTTGAGTGCACGTTTAATTTGACTTATTCTGAGTCGCAAAGCATCACTCTTCTCCGGTCCAGTTTCGAAACGAAGACACTTGTAAATTCGGCTTGAGCTTTGTAGTTGCCACGAGCGGTTTCGTGATGAATTACTACCTTGTGTGGTTTTTGTCTTTTCTAAAACGCGTGCCTTGATGTGGCGGTTTGGTAGTAGTAGCGGTTGCTGCACTACGAATCTGGGCGACCTGAGTTAAATACCCGCTCACGGCCAGTGACGATTATCTGAACCAGTGCTGGGCCTCCCCTAGGTCGGCTCGGCCTCAAATGAGTACCTGATGCGGTGTACAAACATCGCCGCTTGGGAGATAAAGGCTGGCGGGCGTGGTATTGGCCACCCACCCCCCTTGTGTGCCGTGTCGGCCTTGATAGGTGCTCGTTAACAGCACTCGCCATAATAGTCTGTTAAGGCTATACGGGGATCTTTGTTTGGTCGCGATTGGCGTGGAACTCCTCTTCCAGTGTAACAATTTGCGGACGACGGCATCAGGATGCCGACGCGGCTTTAGCGGGACCGCGTTTGCCTCTTCTTGTAATCTCATCGTGTCTGAGCAGCTAAGCAGGCTTGAGGCTGTATAGTGCTTTGGACGGGTAACCGCCATGTCCACACCGGTTGCATAGGCTGGGCCCATCCATAGGGAGGGGGAGTGCAGTGCCACGGAGAAAATTCCACCGTGTGGGCCCCCGCCCGATGCTTTCAAACTAAGGCGGAAGTGCTACGTCTGACACCATGATGTCGAAGCGTGGCGCCCCCCCTCCCCCCCAAAGCGCGGGGCCCAGGGCAGTCGCCCCCGATTCACCGTATACCCTAGAGGGCGGCTCTGGTTGTAGGGCTGTGAGACTGCATTGGTGGCCAGTAAAGGGTGGTGCAGAAACATCCATTGCTGTACTTCTATGCTGCCACATCTATATCCATCCTCCCGGCCTTCACCAACCCGTACTGACCAGCGTGGTGAAGTACGATCGAGTAACCCCCACGACCCGTCTCTTTGTTAGTTTCCTCACCACCTTGCCCGTCTCCCATGGTGTGAGTATTGGTCGAGATGAACGGTTCATCTGTGCATTCACCCACGTGGTACGATGAAAGTGTTAGTTTGTCAGTGATGTATCCTATGAGATAATTAACTCTCACATTCTCTCCCACGTAGGTGCCTACGGAGTGGTTATGAAATGCCGACATAAGGTGAGTTGCCCCGCGCTGCTGTGAGACCTGATACAAACGTGGATGACGGGTGGCTAAGGGGTTCATAATGGCCGTGTTGGAGACACTGGGGTGCCACCACCGAGTGCCCAGCTTTGAATCCAGGTTTTAGTCACCCGTGATTAAACTGGGTTCTCAAGTCTCGCGAGCCGATGTTTCAACCCGGTCATCAGCTACGTGCGTAGATACCCTTAGACCTACATGGAGACCCATCGACTCATTGTGAAACGTAAAGATTGTTATTGACGCCCATGGACTCGCAAAGACCAAGTTGTGATTAAACCGGATTCTCAAGTGTATAGTGATTTGGCGGTCTGAGGCCAGTCACCATGTACTTGCGTAGATACCCATAGACATACAAAGAGGCCCAAAGACTTACATATACCGATCGACTCTAATAGAGATCCATAGACTCTCCTAGAGACTTAAACCAATGTCATAGAAACGCGTGGAATCATGTAGACTGGGTAATGATTGAACCGGGTATTCAAGTGTAGCCAGTTGATGGTCTCCGCCAGGCCAACATTGACTGCACAACAAAGCAGACCATGAAATTTGGTTGTGAGAATCATCACGGTTGGTTTGACTCTGCCGTGCGACCACCGTCTCTGCGGCACGGCGCGTGGAGAAGTACGGAGCCCCGAATAATGTTGGGCGAGGGATGCCTGTCGAAATAATCTCAGAAATAGTTATGTGACGTCGTCTTCTGGGGGGGCCATTCCCTGGCACGCTGATGATGGGGCAGCGACGTGTCCTGGTGGTAGCGCGTTGGTCGCTTGTTACGGAGGTTCGCGGTTGGGATGCAACGACTGCCCTGGTTAACACTGTGGTGTGTATTTACCATTAATGCCGCCTGCTGTCCGATTCGGGGTTCACGTGAAAGTATCCGGTGATGCCATCGGAAAAAAAGTTTGCTCATCGTGTGCTGGCTTCGTGGTCTAAATATGCCAACTTTGAAATTGTACCCACAAAATACCGTATTTGGAATTACGCATAGCAACATTGTCCCACCCATATCCATGAAACGACTTGAAATGATTGTCTGTGAGACGGCACATTCCTTCATAATAGTGCTATAAGAGTGGTGTGAATGCCAAATGTACAGTGATTTCATTTGATAGCGTCATCGTAATTTAAATTCTATACTAATGTCCTTGCAGCATTACTATATTTTAATTCAATACTCATGTCCTTGCAGCATTAGTATATTTAAATTCTATACTCATGTCCTTGCAGCATTAGTATATTTAAATTCTATACTCATGTCCTTGCAGCAGTAGTATATTTAAATTCTATACTCATGTCCTTGCAGCATTAGTATATTTTAATTCTTGCAGCATTAGTATATTTTAATTCTCTACTCATGTCCTTGCAGCCCGATTCGCGGTGACAGAGCATAGGCACATTCAAGCTGTCTGTTTGCCACCGCGGCTATTTTCAGAATGGATCGATGTAATACAATGCGACCATTCGGTCTGGCAGTCAAAGTCAGTGTCTCCTTGTTCAAGCGAGCGTGGGGTAGCTTTCATCTCCATGGGGGGTGGGGGGGGTTCTGAACCAGCGTTGTAAATTCCACATTCCTATAGCAGGAGCCGGTCTTTACATCGGACGGGAAGTGTCGACTTGGCACAAAGTATTGCAGTTCATTGGAAGCTTGGGCATGGCAAATAGATGCTGGGTGGCACATCCGGTTCTGTCTCCACATTTCAAAAAAATTATGTTTCAAACGATCAGCCTATTTGGCTTTCCAGACCGATGTTACCAAGCAGAATTTATTAAAGCAGGCAGATTCTGGGCTGGTTTTAACTTTCTGGGTCTCATCAGTAGAGTTGGGCTTGTTGAAAAAATGCATAGGGATGATGATGTTAATGATGAGCCGAGTCACCCCCAGGACCAGTATTTGACCTCGCCACTCTCCGATTGTGAGTTGGAGGAGACACCCACCACTGTGACACGCGGTCAGATAGATACACCCCATCAACTTGGGCATATGACAGCCGATTATCCACGGTCGCATATTGCGTGCAAAAACACTCTCGCCAAGGTCTCGGAAGCTTGGCAGAATTAAGCCGTGGCACTGCGATGGCAGGGTCGTCGATGAGGCTTTCATATGGAGTTCTGCGGAGGCCCCAAATAAAAGCCTCATGGACGACCTCACCATTGCTCCGCACGGCTTTGATCTGCCAAGAAAACTACGGTGCTCCATTAACCGCTTCAGAAGACCAACTGGTCGCTGTGCCCACACCTCCCCCTCCACAAGTGGAGAATTAAAGACGGCCCACAGTGTGACTGCGGCCCACCCGAACCAGACAACGGAGCCACCGTATCGAAACCAACTGCATCCTACGCCCGCTCTCCGGCGGACTGAGCGGTATTTGTCGCGCCAACTCCCGAAACTATCGGGTGGCTCACAGACTTAAACTCGGACGTGTGTTTTGCACAGACTTTGCCATACGCTAGAGACGGGCTTGGTTAGAGCGACCGCCGCTCGCGAAACAGATTGTTATAGGCAGCTGCGGAGCCACAACTGGATGAACAGCAGGAAGATTTGTTTTGTACTGTACTGTGGTCCCTGACGCACTGGCCCGCACTGACCAGCGTGGTGAAGTATGCTCAAATAACCTCGACTCCCCTCACGGTGTGCGAGGGATGCCCTCATCCAGCAATGAATTGACAGATGGGATTTGCGTGTGATTTTTAGAAACACGCGTTTCGGGGGTTTGGCTGCGAGTATAAATATCCACGTGATAAGCCACTTCGTTGAGCTATCTTTTGCCACGTCGCTTCTGAGAAAGAGCTATGATAGCTCAGTGGGCCTTACCTTGGTAACGTAAAAATGCCGATGTACCTGTGGTCTAATGGAGCAAACGTGTGACGTGCCATATACACAAATATATAAACAAGGCAGAATAATCGATTTTTGAATCGAGACAATTTGTCAGGTCGTTCTGGGCAGGGGTTGAATCATCACAGGCTTGCAGCATTTCAGTCGGGTCTTGGACGTGTAGATTTGGTTTATGTATGTTTAGCCTGGTCGACAGAGAGTGTATGGGTAGTTGTAGTCATAATCACGCTCGACGATTTTGGTGCACTCATAGTCACCATTGACTAAAATATAAAAAACAACTTAGTGGATGAATATTTTTTATCACGAATTTTATCAAACAAAATTAACACTGCAAGCCTGAATTGTCCCTGTCCCCCATTGGAACTGCGGCTGCTGATTGGAAGTCGGCTTTAAGCGACCAATCGGGCGGCCGGCCTTCGGTTGACTTTACTAATTAAAAGCAACCATGACCCTTGCGGGAAGGTTACGAGACCCCTGACTTCCAGTCAACAGTTGCAAAGCGTGACCTCTCTGCGTGGGGGAGGGGTGAGGGCGGAGGGGAGAGTGTGAGGGGGGCCATCGCTACAGCGACACGAGGAATGTCAACAACACCCTCCCCCCCTCACCCTCTGCCTGTGCCCGTGAGCTCCGCGAGCTCCGGGGCTCGGCTTACAGCGCTGGCAGCAACACCGATGGATGGTGCCGCTCTGAAAGCCGCAAGCAATAGGCTGAACAGATGGCGAAGAGGGTGCAGTGACTGGGGGAAGAGAGGCGAGAGTGGTGTGGCTAAACGGCTCTACCCGTTGTAATGCGAGCACGACCATTAACTCTGAAACCGGGCAAACGGACCCTAACACCGAACCCTAACAGAACGAGACAGTGTCCCTTGCCCTAACCCTCACCTAACTAGCCTATTAGACACTATCCCTCACCATGACAGAACTTGCCCTAATCCTGACCACGGTTGGCTACGTACGGTGCAAAGAAGTTAAACATACGTATGCACACATCTATGAATACACATGCAGACACAGATACATAAACACATACGCACATGTATAGAAAAGACAAAGATCTTCCTTTGTAGCATACATATACTATTGGGAGAAATGCTGCTAAGTACCTTTTAAGGCCAGAATGAGCACGAGTGATAATATTTTACACATCACAACAGGTAACTATTTAAGGCTGAGTCGACCTAGGCGTGGTCCTAGAGAGTTTGTGATACCACTCGACCGCTGATGTTGGTTGTGGCCGAGAATCAAACTCAAGTCGTATAGCAGTGCGCAAACCACTGAGCCGCCTCACACACAACAGCAGCAGCCACCGCCATTCACGAGGCAACGATGATGTCACCACGGCGCTCGTGCCAGGCCAGGTCCACGTTGAGGCCGTTACGTGAAGTGTAGAAGCCTCTTTGGCAGTAAGTCAAGGGACAGACCCCCAGGTGTTGTTAGGGTTAACCGACTGACGTAATTGCAGGTGCACCACTTTGCTCCCCCACCACCTGCGTGTCAAAATACACTGCACACCCAAACACAAACCTATCCCTCGTATAGCGCGGCCTGTAACAGACTGTAGGGGCAAGTGCTGTAAGCGAATAGCACCTGTGAAGGCCGGCACAGCACACGAGGGGGTGGGTGGCCAGCACCACGCCCGGCCGCCTTTGTCTCCCCAGTGACATGGTACAAACCGCAAAAATAAATAATTTGAGGCTGAGTCGACCTAGGGGAGGCCCAGGACCGGTACAGATAATCGTCACTGGTGTTGGCCATGAGTGGGAATCGAACTCGGGTCGCCGGGTTCGTAGCGGAGCGCGCTAACCGCTAAATTACTGCTCCACACTGCATACACACAAGAATATGCACATATACGTGCACACGTTAATACTTCCGGAGGCAAACACACAAACATACTGTATACACAAGTAAAATAAGCATATGTAGTATTTACAATTGTATAAATAAAGATTTTTATTCTCATTCTGTATACATTTACACATACATGATTCAGAATTGATGGACCTAACCTAAAAACAGACAAAGATCCCCCATGTAGCCAACATAGACTTTTGCTGTTTGCAAGCACCTATGAAGGCTGGTAAGGAGCATGAGAATGTGGTGAGGCCAGCACCGCTCCGAACCAACTATGTCTCCCCAGCACTGATGTTTTTACATCACACCAGGCACTTATTTCAGGCTGAGTAAATCTAAGGGGAGGCCTATTCATAGCCAGGAATCGAACTTTGACCGCCAGGTTCGCAGCACTACACCACACACTCCCCCACATTGGGTTTCGCACAAATGCACGCACTCGTTTATAGCTCGTTTGCTCTCTCGGTTATTTACTCTGGGGGTAACGGTGCGTGGCGGGGTGAGCCCTTGAGGAGGCGGATTGCCGTTGAATGGCAGGATGCCCACGTCCCCATGTCCTGCCGTGCTTGAAGAGAGAGCGCAGCAGCAGCAGCAGCAGGAGGCTCCCCCCGTGCCTTTGCAGCTCCATTGCTGCCGAGTCAATTGCCTGAGAGGACGTCCCTGGCAGCTTGACAAACATCCACACACACGGGCCTCTGTGGAAGATGGAGAGTGATGAGCTTTGCTGGCAGTTACTCGAGGGGGCTCACAAATGTCCGTGCCCAATACACTGAGCCAGTACTGCTGACATCCTGGGTTTGTATGCTTGTTGAATTTCTTTCACACACCGTAAGCCTCGGTTGCTGCGTGTTTGTGTGTGTTCATGTGCGCATGTCTAGGGAATTTCAATGGGAGCTACATCCCTGCTTTACTGATCTGGTTCAAGGCCTATGATACAATCAATAGGCAAGCGCACTCGGTTATTATTCATTCTTTCAGGGTCGCTGACCCTTTGCTCAGGATAATTAAGGACCCTGATTGTGGGTAGGCCCAGGTAAAGCTGCGCAGCTGGGAGTCAGGGATGTCTTGGCTCCCATATTATTTGGCATCATCTTTGACCACGTAGTTCGAGATTCTTTTCATGGCTGTACCAGAGGAATTTACATCTGGTACAAATACAGTGGGAGGCTGAACGATGCCCAGGTGCAGTCAAGGAAAGGCTCCCTATTGGTCAACCATGTTACGTTTGTTGATGATCTGGTGATTGCTGCTCACTCTGAGAAGGAGTTGGAGACTCTGCTGCTGAACCTGGAGCATGCCACTAAGAGATGGGCCTTACCATCAGCCCCACTAAAACTAAGCACCTGCCTGTGTATTTTACAGTCATCAAATACTCAATCCCCTCAACTTCTCATGGGTTATGGGGCAGTTGTGGAGAGGGTGGATCAGTTTACATTTAGTGTGCTTATGACTAACTCCAGTTTGGCAGCCAAGGTCTCACTCCGAATCAGTGCAGTGGCATCTATTCATCAGCTGCATGATGCTTTGTGGAAGCTACCCGGCCTCTCGTCTGGGTCTTCTTGGCCACAGTTATGCCCTCCCTTCTCGATGCTGTCTTGGAGACATTGAGCCAGCACCTTGGAGTTCTAGGTTTATGTCCTGAGTCTGGGTTTCGCTCTCACTTAGCTCAAAATGGCTGTGCCAAAGACAATGAGTTTTCGCCAATGGGACCCTGGCTTTCATATAACAAACTTCTAAACAAGGTGGTGCTACTCTATTTATCAACATCTTTGGGATAATCATGAAGATGCTGCTGCTGATGTTGACGATTGTATGGTGATCATGATTTTAATGATTGGCTGGTGTCAAGCATTGATCCAGGAGTTGAACCCCTGACCTTCAATTTGCGCGTCGAGTGCTCTGAGCACAACGCCACCCGACAGGATTAACATCGCAAGCTCGCTGCCAAATACAGCCCCTGGCATATTTACTCTTGCCCGCGAGTATCCATGTTAGGATCTTTCAGGGGTGGTGTCCGTGTATTTTTAGCATGAATAAATCATATTTCAATCGCTCGGCTCACCTTTCCGCCGGCGGTACAACCCTGGCCGCGTCAACGGAGACCGCCGCGTGCTGCGTTCCAGTGAGAGGACTGAGAGGACTGAGAGGACTGAGTTGACTGAGTTGACTGAGTTGAATGAGAGGACTGAGAGGACTGAGTTGACTGAGTTGACTGAGAGGACTGAGAGGACTGACCTGCGCGATATTATTATTCATCACGTTCCATTCTGTTCCGTTCTCATCCTCCTTCTTGTCCTCACTGGCTTCCGTGACAAGAGACCTTTGCAACGAAAATATTTCTCACGTGAGCGTAAATCGAACCCCCGCGCTTGCTAGGAACAGTCTCGCTCGCCAGCGGGCGGCTCTGAATAATGAAAAATAATGATAATTTTATTACAGCTGTGATCATCGCTTATCCGGCCCGCAATTATCCGGCTTCCAGAATTATCCGGCGAAACCGGCGAAACCAGTCAAAACTGCTCCAAAGGCTGTAACCAGTCCTGGCAATCGGCACCACGTGCATGACAAAACTAATATCCATGCTTGATTTCAGTGTCAAATAATATATACGGTACATTATACACGACACATAATTTAAACAATGAAAATACTGCACCATATACATCACCCCATGCAGAGTGTTTGAGATTGGAGTGTTAAGTACGGTACAGTAAATACAGTAACTTTTTAAAGTCGGATATTTATTTTAGTCTATTTGTTTGTTTATTTATGCTAAATTCATATAGTAAACACATTTAAAACACAAAAAACACCTAACAACGCCTAAAAACATAATGTCATACAAGAATGTGCAAAATGAATTGTATACTAGATTGGTAATCAGGCAATTGTTACGATGTGAGTTGTAGACTAGTAATCAGTTGTAATGTGTGTTATTGTAATTATATTCTACGCTAGTAATCATGTTAATTTGTATTTGTTTCCCCTATAAGGAATTGTAATATGTATTATTTAATAATACGCTTCCAGGCCGCACTAAGTCTGCAGCTGTCTGAGCGGTTAAAGTTATTCTGCTTCTCTCCATTTCAATGGATTCTCTAATTAGTCTTTGCCAGTAGTAATTAGTTTTACACAACACTTCAACGTTATCAAAATCAATTGAGTGTCCCTGTTGGCAAGCATGTTCTGCCACTGCCGACAGTTGTGTTTGAGATAGTTTAATATTTCTTTGGTGTTCTTTTAGTCTTACACTGATGTTACGCCCCATTTGTCCAAAATTAGAAATGTAATGCAACTCAGAGAGTCGGCCAACACAACAGTTAAAACTTTACCTGCCTGAACCCGTACAAATTGGCGGACAGCTGCAATCGCTATGTGCCTGCCTGCGTGCGTACGTGCGCGCACGCGGCCTTTTGATGATGCCTCAAGTTCCAGTCGCTGTAGCTCATGCTGGTAAGTTGGTTTTGGATGACGGACAAGAGTAGGAATGAAGCGTGTGTGAGCTAACGTAGGGGATGAGTAAGGGCACCCGTTCTTTGAATAATCCAAGACGGTGGCACCGTGGCTCGGAGCAAGAATAACCTCGTTTCGATTTCTGACTGGGGCGTCTTTCTGAGGGGAGTTTGTATGTTCTCGCCTTGTTCCATATGGGGTTTTTGTAGGTTCTCCTATTTCCTCTCATAGCTGATAAAGCATACAATG
This sequence comes from Lethenteron reissneri, assembly GCF_015708825.2. Lineage (NCBI taxonomy): Eukaryota > Metazoa > Chordata > Hyperoartia > Petromyzontiformes > Petromyzontidae > Lethenteron > Lethenteron reissneri. The sequence continues at coordinate 395,812 of NC_083837.1, read as the reverse complement.
TTATTGGTGTTGGCCAAACATCCCATTGCAGGATTCTCCTGAAGTGGAGTATGGGCTCAGTCTGGCTTTCCTGGGTCAGTAAGTAATTATTATTAAGTTGAATATCTAAAACGTGTGTGTCTATCGGGTACGGAAAATGTGCGTGGAAGAGACTAAAGCAACTAGGATTAACATTTGTAGTGCTATCTTCTTTGTTATCATCGTCAACCATGATCTATCAACTGCTGGATGCAGGCCTCCCCAAAGCATTGCCATCTGTCAACTATTTAAAATATTTTAAAAAATTATTTTACCAGATAAGGCCCACTGAGCAATATCGTGCTTTTTCAGAAACGACCTCGTCACAAATGATAGCCCAATGAAGTGGCATTATGATGTGGACACGTATTGCAGCCAACTACTCTTAAGTGCATGTTTCTAAATGTGGAGTGAAAAACCGGAGGACGCGGAGAAAAATTCACACGACCACGGGGAGAAAGACATGCAAACTCCAAATATACAACAGGCATCAGGGTCGGGATCGAACCCACGACCTCCCTCATACCAGGCGAGGAAGTTAACATCTCGTCACTGCGACACCCCTCTCAAGGTCCCGCGATGCAACAATCCGTCTCATTCATGCTCATGAGCTGGTCTCATTGGTCCATCTCCCTGACAGTCCTCCTCTTGGGCACATTCTCTGCTTTGACGCCCGTTCCATCGTTCGTCTCGACCACCGGCCATCGCCCCTTGTCGCAACGTCCCACTCAAGCCCACTCTTGTCTTTATATAGCATCTCATCTACGCGATTCCCCTGGCTCTCAGTGTCGTTGCAAGCAATATATATCGCGTACTTTTTAACTTGTGTTCCATATTCTTCATCATTGTCTGTGTTTCTGATCCTCATCATAGCGGAGAATATGAACCGGGTGAAAATGTTCTTCTTTTAGGAAATTTGTACTCTGCAAAATATAATTTCTAATTGTTTTCTATTTAGTCCCCTGGATCAGAGAAAGAAATTAACAAACTTTGCGCGACACATTTCGTCTTCATCTCCCTTCTGCTCCTTCTCCCTTGGTCTTTTGTACGGCTGACGTAGATGCAAAGCAACAACTACAATTTCACAATCAGGCGTTCATTCCAGATAACCGCATCAGGGGCAGCGGAGTGTATCATCACTGCCACGTCTTCTTCGTGTTTGTGGATCGGGGAATTGCGTCATTATACGTTGCACGATCTGTTCTGGATGACCACGGTCACACTACTCCTGGAGAGTTTAAAATTTTCTATTTTTGCATCAGGCATCCGCATTGGCCATAGTTTAGGGTGGACCATAGTGCTTTGTGGAATATTAAACCCAGGGATCTATCTGCGTTGGGTTTTTCAGAACAGGGTGTTCATCATCTCTTCCGACAGCGCAGGCAGAGGGCAGCGTCTGCGCGTGGTTGCCAGGGTTAGACTTTCACTATCCGGGTGCTGGGAACGGGAGCCTGGCTGCGTCTCGCTTGAGCGACCGCTACACGGGCGTCAAAAGCGGGGAAGTCGAGCGTAAAATCTGCCCCGGATCGCGTTACTGCCACTACCTGAGCCACGCAGCCAACGGGAAGCTTCTGGGCAACGCCGTCGTCTCTCTCTTATCTGTGGGCAAAGACCAGGATGGTGCAGTGACAGTCTCGCAGCAAGAACCACCTGGGTTTGAGTCCTGGTCCGGGCGTCCTTCTGCACGCGCATTGTATGTTATCTCCCCGTTGTGCATAGTGTGAGTGAGTGAGCGAGTGTGTGTCTGTGTGCGGGGAGCGGTAGTGTAGCGGTTAGCATGCTGCGCTACGAACCCAGAGACCCGAGTTCGATTCCCGCCCATGGCCAACACCAGTGACGATTATCTGAACCGGTCCTGAGCCTCCCCTAGTTCGACTCAGCCTCAAATGAGTACCTGGTGCGGTGTGAAAACATCGCCGGTGCGGAGACAAAGGCGGCTGGGCGTGGTGCTGGCCACCCACCCCCTCGTGTGCTGTTGTCGCTAACAACACTTGCCCCAACAGTCTGTTATAGGCTATATGGGGGATCTTTGTCTTTATGTGTGTGTTGAGAGGGTACACAATGTAACTGGTATTGGCCAAGCAACCCAATGCAAATTACTCTGTTTAGATTACAGACAGCAACATCTCGCTCTACTGAAAAACACATTTAGCAGACGCGTCCTGAAAGGAGTCTTGAGACTCGTTGAGACTTTCCTGGGTGAACAAACGTAGTATTAGTAATAATGATATAATGTCACGTGTCTTTTTACGTGCTCACACAGCTCTCATGCCAATCCTGCTGTCGTTGGCCCCTGGCCTCGCATGGTGATTGGCTGCCTGTGGACTTTACACAAGTCAGAAGCGGGCATTATTATTATTACTACTGCTGCATAAAAACGCCCTTTTCACACTATACCGTGGGGCTTTTGTTGGCGGTATCAAAGTACGGAAAAATAGGAATGGAGTTTTACTCATTCTGGCAATAAAACTGGTGTCAAGATGTTCAAACACCAAATAGAAATCTTTTGCAAGGAATCAAGTCTGCACAAACCACACGTACTTTTGATGAGCATGCAAACAAACATGCTCTGATAAGAAATGCATTGTCTGTGAAACTGATTGGCCTACACCAGAGACAGTCTTCCTTATGGCCTAGTCTCACCAGTGTCAGACCAGAGAATGCCAAAAGACGAACACTACTTATTTCCAGAAAGGGTAAAACCAATTCCTTGTCACACTGTTGCCCAACGGGCCCCAAACACGTCAAATTAGCCAGAAACGAACGGCGCTGTCGGGGTTGTCACAGACAAGAGTGAACACTTTATTTTTAATTGAGAAAGTTTACAGAAAGAGCATGGGAGGTGAAGAGCCGATGGGAGGGAATTCCAAAAGTGTGGAACGGTGCAAGGGAAGAAGCAGAAAATTGAACTCTTATTATTTGACCAGGTACGGCCCACTAAGCTATTCAGCTCTTTTTCAGAAGCAACCTCACTACAGCAAATGATAGCTCAACCAGGTGGGTTATCATCACGTGGAAATTAATAGCAGCCAAATACTCTAAACGTGTGACGTTGATTTTAAATGTGGAGGGAAAAACCGGAGGACCTGGAGAAAAATCCACGCTGCCACGGGGAGAGAAACACGCAAACTCCAAATATTACAGCAGGCGTCGGGGCCGGGATCGAACCCACGGCCTCCCTCATACCAAGCGAGGTAGATTTAAGTGAGGTGACCTGCAAGGTGGTGGACTGGGTGTTATGTGCTAATCTACAGTATAGCGGTTGAACACAGCATGGCTGTATGTATGTTGAACTTCTTTCGCACAGTGCGTAGCCAACCGTGCTAATTGGATGTGTGGGGGAAAGGACAACAAAACTAAACGCAAAAATCTGTGCAAAAGAAATGCTTTTTCACAAACTCCCAGATCCACTGGGCCGCAGTATATAAAACGGTCATTCTGGTAGAGACTGAACGGATAATGGTGATGATTAAAGGTGAAATTCTGCTTGAATTAATCAATTTATAGAAATTATTAATGTGGCAATCCGGCCATGTGAGCAACGCTGTAAAAATAAATAAATATCACTACAAATAACCTGGTACTGTAATCGGATTCCAATGTCCAGCAATGTGGATTGAGTTGCAGAAGTGGAAATGCTCGTGCTCTCTAGCCGGATCCATGCCTGAGCGGTGAGTGGCGCAACTCGGTTGCGTGCAACTGAATCTATCGTATGTGTGGACGCCTCTGCAACTGGTTGCCAGGGAGCAACTGTGCCACCGGGAAGTGCGTTCGCTTCTTTTTTCGTGCGCATTGTTATGCCGCTAGAAAGTATTACGTATCGAAATGGATCCCCTTGTGCCACCACCAGTCACGGCCCCGCTGTGTTTGGCGGCGGCGGCGTCGTCGTCTTTGTTAAGGGTTGCTGATTAAAGACTGGGGACTCTCACCTCTTGGGCGCCCTCCGCTAATGGATCTCAAGGGGTTTCAGGGGTCGCGCGTAGAGGGCAGCACGAAATTAAATAATTGTCGACTCGCAACGCTGCACCTGCTGAACTCCGACCGTGTCTGTTTAGATTGGGTGGTCTCTCACGAGCAACGGCCCTAAAGCTCGATTTAAAGCTTTCGTGACTGCAGGGTAGCCGTCCTCAGGTGGAGAACAGGTCTGTCGAGGAGACAGAGTTTCAGACTACTTGCGTTGTGGCCGAAACATCGTGAGAATTATTTTATTATGTTTTATTTTTATTATTATTTCCATTCTACGTGACTTTACCGAAAGAACCAAGAAGATGGCCCTAAAGCTGTCGACGCATGTTGGCGAGGAAGCAAAACGGAGCTTTGTGAAACTCCCGAATGGTGGCCAAGGGAATGACAGGGCAAGTGGGTTTTGTGAAACTGCGCGGCGCTTTGAGCGTTATCCCCCTCGGACGTAAATAATCTCGAGACTCGGTGATGCTAGCTCAGGTAAAACACTTTGTGCAGATCTCTTTGGTTCTTTCAGTAAAGTCACGTGGGTATTTTATTTGGTACCTACGTGACTTTACCGAAAGAGCCAAAGAGTATGGATTCCTGCAATCACGAAAGCTTCAAATCAACTTTGTGCAGTGTCTAGCACATGACAGTACAGCAAGTGGGTTGCTGAAGACGATCTGTGCGGCCCTTTCAGTTGTTATCGTTTGCTTCTTATGAGCACGGAACTGGTTATACAACTCAATGCAGGATCCTCGTGAAGAATAGTTGTGACTCGGGCTGAGGCTTTCCTGGACGAGTAAATGACATGAAAATGATGACGTTTGTATTTCAAGAACTGTCCTTGGAAAAACTCGCACAATCTCATCGTCCAGAAAGTAGGCTGCTGTTGAATCATGTGCCACATTGCGTAGATGAATTAAGTGAATGATTAAGTTCAGTGTGTGAAAATGTTATTTTACATTTTCAAAGTGTGTCAAAAAGGATAGCAAGGATTGTCTTAAAATATAAGTTTGTTATCAACTTCTTCCAGGACTCCTGCCTATTATTATATTGTAGCGTGTATTTTAATTCCTCAGTATTTATCTGCATTGTTTACTCGGCACTTTTGACATGGCCATTGTGAACCTCTGCAAGAGAGAGAGACATGCACACTCAGCTCTATGGCTTAAATAGTGGATCTTAGCGATATTAGCTCAGTGGCTCTGACACGGTCATTATGAGCTCCCTGAGATAAAATCTGCCAGATGCTGCTATTGTTAGAGAACACACTCGTACGTTCAGAATCTGCAGCCTATCATCATTGTACTCATACTTATCATCCATCTGGGTCGTTACAATGGTTCTGCCACTTTGTGGGCCTACATGGCGGGCAGCAGAGGGCAGTGCAATAAAATTAATTGTTGTACTGTACTCTGTGATTCCCACGTCTATGCTCCTCAGCCTCACCAAACCCACACTAGCCAGCCTCTTGAATGATCAAATAACCCCCAAGAAGACCCAGGCACGGTTGGCTACATATGGTCTGCGAAGCAAGTTCAACATGCATACGTACATCATGACTGCAGGTGTAAAAACTGTAAGATTCATGCCGTCTCAATCACGGCGGACGTTAGAGATCCCCCGATGTCGTTTGCAACAGTGGGCCATTTTGTCCTGGGCGTTGCGGTCCAAATTTGCCACGTTCGAAAATGTCACGGCGAGTAACTTAATTGGGATGATTTAAACAAAGCAATCGTATCTGAATCTGTATTCGTACTGGAGGAATCTGATGAGCTGTAAAGCTCTTCACAGATGTCCAGTCGGGGCACGGGGTAAGAACGTTACAACATCAAACAATACAAAAGCACGATAGGAGCGCAAAGTTCAATAAAGGTAAACAAATCACACAAACACATTAAACCTTTATTGCCCCAGCTCCCTCTTGAAATTAAAACTCGTCCCGGCCTCTTGGAGTCCTCTCGCCTGGTTAAACAAAGTAAACGTGAAACGTATATATTTATTTAATATCTCCCGGTCGCTGTGGCAAAGACGCGTAATTCTTGATCATCCATAATGCAGTTTTTTAATGGGTTAGATCGAATAAATATAAATGTGTCGTTAAACCCGCCACCACCCGACACAACCAACTAGTAAGGGTTGTCACGTAAACAGAACGTGCCAATTCTTTTCTAGTACAGCACTAGTGTATAGTAGTGCATAGTAGTGTATAGTGTAGTGTATAGCGTAGTGTGTAGTGTATAGTGTAGTGTATAGCGTAGTGTGTAGTGTATAGTGTAGTGTATAGTGTTGTATACTAGTACAGCACACCGGTGTGTTGGAGAGCAAATCCACAACATTTACAATCCGAGTACGACGTTTTACCAGTAATTACAACCAGCATCATCAGGCGGCAGCCGGATTTGTGGTTTAACGACGCATTTATATTTACTCCATCTAACCCAAAAATACCTGTATTATGGATGATATTGGTCGCGAAATCCTACATATTAACCAATTCTTGATCAAGCGAATTTAATGAATGCTTTGTTTATTTGCAGGAGACCAATGAGATTGTGGCCATCAAGAAGTTTAAAGACAGTGAAGGTACCCGTGCTTCTTAAATATAATTCAAACCTGTTTGCTACTCTCTGTCATCATAGTTGTCGTTCATTCACCCAGAAAAACCTCACCGAGTCACGAGACTGACTATTTCGAGAGGGTGCTGCTACATTGGGGTGTTTGGCCAATTCCATTCGTCAAGAGTTTGGCTTCGCGTGGCAGAAAACCAGAGAGCCCAGAGTAAACCCACTGCGCATGTGAGGAGGTTAACGCTCTGCAGCCTCACGAACCCCCTTGCCGCACCGCCTTCCCCTGGGCCACCACCTCGCTGCCAAGTGGATTTCACAAATCTCCACGTGATCCACCAACCCTTGCCTTCCAAGCGCTGGATCGCAGGTGGCGCGCCACCACACATGGCCGCATACTGAACAGCAGCGCCGTACCTACATGGGGACTCGATTACGGCCAGGCCCTGACGCAGGAAATGCAGCTCGCCATAACTATTTATAGACCGAGCTTTGAAAACCCCCCGAGGTCTTGGGAATGTGGGTGTATTTCCACTGCTTACACTTTCCACTGCTCTCTGGGTGTGTGTTGGCGTTGTGCTGGCTCACGTATGCTGGGAGTTTGTCAAACAGCTTTGTGTCCATTCGGTTCATCGTCACGAGTCGGGGGGGGGGGGGTGCAAACAGGATTCGATTCGATGATTCCTCACCTTAAGCGGTGATCAATACACTGGCGGATGAAAGCCGCCTAAAGTCGCTGCCAGTCCCCGTGATCTCGTTTATGCAGCAATCCATGCGGCATCCGCACATGATGCACTCATCTCGTCGCTCCATCTCCTCGCACTGCGACCCTCTTAGGAATTCCTCCCGTTGTCTCTGTCACCAGGCTCTTATAATAATAACCTTGCTGGATTCAAGAAACGTGTTCATAACTGTTACCTATTATAACCTGGATAGTGCTGTTGGTTGTTCGCCGCTTGACGTTTTGGGCCTATTGGGCCCGTGGCTCAGCAGCTGTGGTTTAAAATAAAATGATCGCCGCTCTGAATCGAAATTCGACAACTCGCTGAATCGCAGGCCGCCAGAATCCTTACTTCCCGAACTCACGGGCAAGCAAAGCAGAAGTCTCCTGCACCTTCTGAAATATCCCCCTGCGACCCATCAACCCCCCCACGATATTTCCCTGCTACGCCGCAGATCGCGATGATGTGCGGGCAACGACGGCGCGTGAGCTGGCCGTCCTGCGGCGCTTGCGTCAGGAGAACATCGTCGAGCTACGGGAGGCGTTCCGGCGACGAGGGAAGCTCCACCTCGTCTTCGAGTACGTGGAGAAGGTAAAACGCCGCTGCTCGACGCCGTGACATCCATTGGATTGCTCGTGTCCCCCCTCTGTGTACGGGAAGCCTTAATAGGGCTATGAAGTAGGCCTTGATGTAAATGATGGAGTTTTGTAAAAATGGATGCACCGTACTATTGTCCTTAATTATCCAGGAAATCTCAAGTACTTGTTTTCCTCCCATTAGGACGGTTGGCTACGTACGGTGCGAAAGAAAGTTCAACGTACAGACATACATGCATTGCGAACCCCTTGAGATCATAGAGACCAGGCCGGATGTCGCTTTAGTCAGAGTGATTGACTCGCAGTCGCTCATTCGTATTATAATCGGGAGTTGACTCTACCCCATCAGCAGTAACATCAGCACCAACAGCATCATAATCTTCATAACAAGCAGCAGCATTTTTTTAGCAGCAGTATCATCAGCAGCAGCATCTTTAGCAACATCAGTTATTATCAACATCACCATAATCAGCAACAACAACGTCATTATCATCACCGACATTGTTTTAAAGAATAATAATTATCAACAGCAGCATCATCACCAACACAACTACCACCACAATCATCACTTTTCTCTAACACGACTACTCTACAGAGAGACAGACACCCAATCTGAAGGTTTTAACCGCAGGGCTCTCAGCCCCCCTGACCCACCTACACACACAAGCTTGTTGACTTGGCAGCCTGCGACAAAAAATTGCCCACCTCTGCCGAAGAACAACGGCTCACTCTTAATCATGGGGGCAGGTGTTTGCCGTGTGAGCGTGAGAGAGTGTGTGTGTGTGAGAGACGCGTCGCTTAATTTCATAGCAGCTCAGAGTTGCGTGACTGTGCCTGTCACACGCGCACAAACACATCGGCCTCTTTGTCTGCTTGACTGCTTGGCCCGGGGGTTTACAAGGTGTCTTTCATTATGGGAGGTAGCAAGGCAGCTGATTGGGCTCATACTGGCCACGTGGTGTTGGAGCCACTGAATTTCCATCGCAGGAATAATGAGTTCAGGCTGGATTGCTGGATTCATGATGGCCGTGTCGGCACGATTGAGTGCGTAAGTTTTAACTCTGGAGCTGGGTGTTTCTCTCTCGTCGTAATGGTTGTGTCAGATTCTGATCCTGCGTCCAAGCGTATGGCCTGGGTAACTGAGTCTTCTACTCACAGGATTCATAACAGTTGTGTCGTAAACACTCTCAGGGTGTTCATGATATCCTTGTGAGCATCATTGAGATTCTGGGTTTAAGCTTGGGTTTGGGCCATCTCTGATTATACTGAGTTATTAGGTGTGGGGAGCTGATGGTCCCAGAGCAGTCAACAACCACTGCACACAAAAAAACACTTCATGTTAAATTTTCTGCATTTTTTTACTTATTTGGCTTATTCAACCTATGAGGACCAAACACTTCTAATTAAAAGTAAACACACCAGCGCCTCTAGCTGTCTCTCCTTTGCTGACGATAGTTCTGAAAAGATGCCTGTGTGTGTTACACAGCGAGCCCTCGTGTTGCTTCTGAGTAAGAAGGAAAATATTCAACAGGTGAGTTGGTGCATTCAGAGCCATCGGTGCGGTCCGCTGAGCGTGGCAGCAAGCATTTGTTCCTTCGCCACCTTGTAACCAAGCTTGTCACGTTATAGTAGGGAACAACAATAATACCAATCACAATAGGGGTCATTTTACTGTTGTATAGTCCGTGACCAAATTACCTGGGATGTGCCCGATCTCATCAGATGTCGGAATTGTTGCATCGCAGGATCGTGAGAGATTGTGGCAGGTTGCCTCCCCCCCCCCCCCTGGGGCCTTCATCCAGAAGTGGATTGATCACGGCTGATGATGACTCACACCAATTGCCTGCCCCCCGACCCTCCCACGACCGTTCCCGTCTTCCTCAGAACATGCTTCAGCTTCTGGAGGAGTTGCCAAACGGAGTTCCACCAGAGAAGGTCCGAAGTTACATCTACCAGCTTACGAAGGCCATTCACTGGTGCCACCACAACAACATCATCCACCGAGGCAAGTCACACCCCTCCGCTGCGAGCAGAGCAGGGGAGCTGAGATTATCTTTCCTGTTTAATATTTTTTTACCGCGCTTGGTTAACCCGCGAAAGCCTCAAGACTTCTTCAAGAGGGTTCTTCCAAATATTCCACTGCCCTCAATGTGTCATTGGAGCAGGAAATAACTTTGACCTTGAGGACACTTTGAGGACATGAACACAAATCAATTGTTAAATAATGCATTTCCCATAGCGTATATATGTTGGCTTGGGCGGATTCTTTTTGACCGGTCAATTAAGTTACGGAAACATGGAACAGACACTCTCTATTGTACTAATTTGTAAAATAGACAAGGATGCATGTCAAATGCGAGCGATGTTACAAAGAATCGACAGCTCAGTGGAAATTGTGAGTTAGATTGAAAGTGTAACCAAGGACATTTTAAGTGACAGAGTTCCAGATGTTTATATTTAGTCCTCATCAGCCATCGTCAGACCCTTAACCCTGACCGCCGAGCTGATGTCAGTGACCCTTTGACCATCAATTTCCTCCTTCACCTCTTGTGGTCGTTTTGCAATCAAAAACTACAAGGTAAGGCCCACTGAGCTGTACAGCTCTTCTTCAGAAGCGACCTGGCCACGTTACTGCTCAACGAAGTGGCTTATCACGTGGAAATTTATAGCAGCCAAATACTCGAAACGCACGTTTCTAAATGTGGAGGGAGAAAACCGAAGGACGCGGAGACAAATCCACGCAACCATGGGGAGAACATGCAAACTCCACATATACAGGCATCAGGGTCGGGATCGAACCCACGTCTTCCTGTATGCCAGGCGATGTATTTAACATCTCGCCACAATCAGCTGCTGGATGAAGGCTTCCCCAAAGTTTGAGGGGAGGCATACGTCTCTCTCTACAGTTGTCCAAATGTCAACTTCCTAGCCCTTCCAGATCATCATTATAATTCACTTTAGTCGCTTGATCGCAATTGTCTCTGTGTGTTGTTGACGAATGTGTCTTTGAAAAGTTATTTGAGTTTGTTTTGGAAAGTAACCCATCTATTTCTCTTACAATCTGTTGTAGACATCAAGCCAGAGAACCTCCTCATTGGCTTGGATGATGTCCTCAAGTTGTGTGACTTTGGTGAGCTCTCATCTGTGTGTCTCATGATACGTGATTTTAATACTGAGAATGTTATTTTTAGAATTGTTATTTTCCATTCAAGGCCACAGTGTTGTTGATGAATGTACAGTAAGAGCTCGATATAACAAGGCTCAAGTCATGTCCCCTGAATAAAAATGAGGTCCAAGGATGGATGAATGAAAATTTCAAATTAAGATCAGTTGTTACTGACGTAGATCAGTGATTTGCAACAGGTGGTAGACCGCCGTAACAAAGTCCCAGGTGTTCAGTGACCTATCCAACTCCCACCTCCCGCACTGCCCCCTCCATTGGCTGTGGCGCAGTGTGGCAGAGATCAGCCGTCGGCCCCCACTCCGGCCCTCTCGGCTCCCTCGGTCGTGCATGCGCAGTTGGGGCAACAGACACGGAGACGCACACAGAGACACGGAGAAATACAAACGGGCACCGAGACACACGTAGACATGCACAGCAACACACACACGTTCATGTGCCATCATAGCGCGGGTCTTATTCATGTCAGCCGGCCACCTCCCAGCGATGACGACTGAACGGATGAGAACACGTCTCCTCTCATCTCCAAGGTTTCGCCAGGAACCTGTCTGATGGCAGCAACGCCAACTACACCGAGTACGTGGCCACGCGTTGGTACCGCTCCCCCGAGCTGCTGCTCAAGTGAGTCGCACACTCGCCCCCCCCTCGCCCCCCCCTCGCCCCCCCCTCGCCCCCCCCCCTCGCCCCCCCCCTCGCCCCCCCCCCCCTCGCCCCCCCCTCGCCCCCCCCTGGCCCCCACCTCGCCCCCACCTCGCCCCCCCCTCGCCCCCCCCTCGCCCCCCCTCGCCCCCCCCTCGCCCCCCCTCGCCCCCCCCTGGCCCCCACCTCGCCCCCCCCTCGCCCCCCCCTCGCCCCCTCCACGTAAGAACACTGCCGTGCTATTTTGAAACGACTGCAAACTACACTCGTCTATGAAGCGTCGCACCTTTATGATAGCAAAGACGCAAATGTCAATGTACTTGTTTATCCCGGAAGCCCTGCCCATAAAATGACGATGTTGCTACCTGTAATCCCAATTGAGTAATTTCCAGCTAATTTTTCAGCGTTTGGATGTTGAACCAAGAAAAGTTACATTGTGTGTGTGGGAGGTGGTGGTGGAGCCCATGAAGAACAGGGGGAGAGCGCACAAACTCGACACCGGTCCCTTCTTGCTGTGAAGCAGGAGCGCCGCCACCGCACCGCACTGACGGTTTTAATTTGATCCGACAGCGCTCCCTACGGCAAGTCGGTGGACATGTGGTCCGTGGGCTGCATCCTGGGCGAGCTGAGCGACGGGCAGCCCTTGTTTCCCGGCGAGAGCGAAATCGACCAGCTCTACACCATCCAGCGGGTCCTGGGACCTCTGCTGCCTGACCAGAGGCAGCTGTTCCTCAGGAACCCACGCTTCCATGGCCTGAGGGTGGGAGACGCACACACGTACACCCCTCCTCCACCGGCACGTCCGAACCGGGATGGCACGGAGGGGCCCTCGCGGCCTATTCGCCGAGCCGAGCCTGAACCAAACCGTGCTGCTGTGGCCTCACAAGATGTCTGAATCTGGCTCGGGGCCAAGCAGGGCCAGGGGCCAATGTAAAACGAGGTCTTCATCTTTGTACGTTATGTTGAACTTCTTTCGCACGTAGCCGGCCATGCTCATCGGAGGTGCGGAGAGCTGTGTGTACGTGTGTGTACGTGTGTGTACGTGTGTGTACGTGTGTGTACGTGTGTGTTTGTACGTGTGTGTGTACGTGTGTGTGTGTACGTGTGTGTACGTGTGTGTGTACTTGTGTGTGTGTACGTGTGTGTGTGTACGTGTGTGTGTGTACGTGTGTGTACGTGTGTGTGTACTTGTGTGTGTGTACTTGTGTGTGTGTACGTGTGTGTGTACTTGTGTGTGTGTACTTGTGTGTGTGTACTTGTGTGTGTGTACTTGTGTGTGTGTACTTGTGTGTGTACGTGTGTGTACGTGTGTGTACGTGTGTGTGTACGTGTGTGTGTACGTGTGTGTGTACGTGTGTGTGTACGTGTGTGTGTACGTGTGTGCACGTGTGTGCACGTGTGTGTGTACGTGTGTGTGTACGTGTGTGTGTACGTGTGTGTGTACGTGTGTGTGTACGTGTGTGTGTGCGTGTGTGTGTGCGTGTGTGTGTGCGTGTGTGTGTGCGTGTGTACTTGTGTGTGTGTACGTGTGTGTGTACGTGTGTGTGTACGTGTGTGTGTGTACGTGTGTGTGTGTGTACGTGTGTGTGTGTGTACGTGTGTGTGTGTACGTGTGTGTGTACGTGTGTGTGTGTACGTGTGTGTGTGTGTGTACGTGTGTGTACGTGTGTGTGTACTTGTGTGTGTGTACGTGTGTGTACGTGTGTGTACGTGTGTGTGTACTTGTGTGTGTGTACGTGTGTGTGTGTACGTGTGTGTGTGTACGTGTGTGTGTGTACGTGTGTGTGTGTACGTGTGTGACTTGCCGATGACTGGTACCAGCGGTGTCAAGATCGGCCTCAGTGGAGGAGGCTCGTGAAGGACGCTACTGGGCAGTTGGAGGCAGTCGCCCTCCAACAACAACGGAGGGCGGAGGAGCGACGCTCACAACAACGAGCGGAGCTCGTTAGTGTGTACGTGTGTGTGTACTTGTGTGTGTGTACGTGTGTGTGTGTGCGTGTGTGTGTACGTGTGTGTGTACGTGTGTGTACGTGTGTGTGTACGCCACGGTGACACATACACGAAACGGGGGTGTGGGCAGAACCGTGCCTTGCTATCCTTGATAACGATGAAGAGTTTGATTAATTTTGTATTGTTTGTCGTAACTTGCTGACCCGCCCCCTTGCTAGACAACTGTGAATAAGAACTTCGTAGCTCAGGGATTCCTCGAGTGTAAATAAAGCTTCTGATTCTGTAACGAATTGACCTCTGGCTGGGATCTAAACTCATGCCCCTTCTTCGGTCTCTGTGTTTCCAGTTCCCCACCGTCGTCTATCCCGAAACGCTGGAGCGCAGATACCTCGGTGTGCTCAGTGGTGTCATGCTCGACCTCATTAAGGTAATGGCTCTTGCTAAGTCAACAACAACAACAACAACCACAGTGGCAGTAACATCAGCAACAACAAAGATCCCCATTATAGCCTGAACAGACTGTTGGGACAGTTGCTTTTCGTAAGCAACTGATGAAGGCCAACACGGCGTAGAGTTCTCACGTGTCACCCCCATCGTGTCACCACTCCCCCCTTGTGTCACCACCCCCACGTGTCACCCTCTCCCCCCCACGTGTCACACCCCCCTTGTGTCACCACGTGTCACACCGCCCCACTGTGTGCAATGGCTGCCTGCATTGGCGCTCACTCACAGCGCAGCCACAACAGTCTGTGTTTATGGGAATCGCCCGCAAACTACTCAATTGGGGTTACACACAGCAACGCTGCTTTCTACTGGCAGACTACATCGATATGACAAACATATATACAGGCTGCTTCAAACACATGTTAACACTTGTATGGGACTATCGTTTTTAATGGCAAAAGAATGGATAATGCACTGTAACATGATAGCAAATGTTTGTTAATAGCTTAAACAAGTCAGAGTCTCCACTTGTTCACCATCAACACATGGCCTGGAATCTTCTCCAGGTGGTTTCCAGAGCCCGGAGGCACATTTGTCGTGGTGTTGTTGGAAATTCTCCGAGGCATTAACATTTTTTTGAAGCACCCTGTATTTATATGTTGAACTTCTTTTGCACCGTACGTAGCCAACCGTGCTAATCGGAAGCGCGGGAGGAAGGATAACAACCTAAACACAGAAAGTGTTTATAAGGAAAAGAGTTACCAGTGGAGAGAAAAAGCACAGCGCCTTGGTGCTAGCCCAGGGCGCTCGGACTATGCACGAATACCAAATTTATTTCATTAGAATTTAATTAATTGTCATTAGCTCGTATGAAATGGGTCGGAGTTTGACTTTGTGTGCCTATATATGCACGCGCCTCTGCGCATCTGTGCGCGCCGTGTCGCTACGCACGCAGAACTTGCTGCGGTTGGACCCGGAGGAGCGTTTCGACGCGGGACTCGGTCTCAACCACCCAGCGTTCCTCACACAGCGCCTGCTGGACCGCCCAACGCGGGACTGCCCCCCCGCCCATCCCAGCCACAAGCACGGGTCTCCCACACAGCACAGGTTCGCACACACGCACACCCGCGCACACACGTGCACACCCGCGCACACAGGCACACACGCGCACACACACACACGCATGCGCACGCACACACAGGCACACACGCGCACACACACACACGCACACACGCACACACACGCACACACACACACGCACACACACGCACACACACACACGCACACACACACGCACACACACGCACACACACACACGCACACACACACGCACACACACGCACACACACGCACGCACACACACGCACACACACACGCACACACACACGCACACACACACACGCACACACACGCACACACACGCACACACACGCACGCACACACACGCACACACACGCACACACACGCACACACACACACGCACACACACGCACGCACACACACGCACACACACGCACACACACACGCACACACACGCACACACACACACGCACACACACACGCACACACACACGCACACACACGCACACACACACACGCACACACACGCACACACACGCACACACACACACACGCACACACACGCACACACACACACACGCACACACACGCACACACACGCACGCACCGGTCGCGGTTCCCGTTCTCTCCGTTACAGGGGGCCCCGTTAATACTGTTACCACGATGTAATAATTTCACGATCGACCACGATACAAAATAACATTCTGCAATATGACGATTATCACATGAGACTAGGTTTTACCCTTTCTGGCAGTAAAAGAGGTGTTAAATACGTACAAAATAAGACACAAAACAGAAACCTTTTGCAAGGAATCCTGTCTGCATTAATCCCTCACGTACTTTTGGTGAATATGCAAACAAAAACACGCTCTGATAATATATACATCTGAACACAACTGTTTTATTGCCAGAACGGATAAAACCTATTCTTATATTTTGATACTGGCAAAAAAGTCCGGTATAACCATTATCGCCCAGATGAGTTTTGACGGTTTAATTTGATATTCTTGGTTCTTTCGGTAAAGTCACGTGGAAGGGAAATAAAAAACAGAAAACGTGATTTTACCGAATGAACCAAGAATATGAATCCCTGCAGTCATGAAAGCTTTAAATCGAGGTTTAATTTCGCTTCATAATTTTTCAAAGTTGTGTTTTTTTATCGCTCCCTACTATTAAACTATTCCTGATTGTCTGCAAAACATAGCCGCTCCGTTATAGCATTGGGCTATACAACTTGCGAGAACACCAAATGTATTATTGCTATTAAGCCTTGACACCAGGGCCCCTGCCAACCACGCTTTGCTACTGGGGTGGTTAATAGTTAGGCGCCTGTCGTTTATTCTCTCTCATTTTAGACTCTCATTTTATTTCCTTTGCTATTAAAGCCCTCGGGAAAGCGAGGATGCCGGGACTGCCCCTTCCGTGGATTACAGCTCCAGGAGCGGAGCACAACAACTGGCTACAACTGCCAGCGCCACCTCCGCCACTCTCCCCGCTCACAACAACAACAACCACGACCGCGACAACAACAATCGCTGCCCAGGATCGCCCTCCTCCCTGCCACATCCTCCCACCACTGGCAGTGGCACCAGTTCAGAATTCACTCCTGGCACGCACCCGCCGCGGCACCACGAAAGCGCCAACTCCAGCGAGCAACTCAACGGCGAGCTCCCGTCACTCCGAACCAGCGGGCGGTCCCACGGCTCGTCGGGGGAGCCAGCACCGATCGACGGCACGACCGCACCACTACCCTTCTCTACGCGACGCGCGCCTGCGCTCGAGAAGCGTCGCTCGCTGGGCGCCGTCCCGGTTGCGCCGACCGTTGCCAAAACCCTGACCGGCAGCGGCTCGGAGCAGAGCCTCGGCGGACGAGAGAAGCGTCTCTCGTCCGGCAGCGACACCGCAGAGGTTGCATCCGCCGCCAATCCCGCCGGTGCCGTTGCCGGCGTCCGTTTGTGGAAGGAAAGCGCCGAGTCGATCGCCACTTCGCCGAGAGGCTCGGAGCCCGGCGCCGGCTGCCGGTACCTTAAGTCGAGCGGGCAGCGCCAGAGGCGTGACGTTTACGGCCGCTGCACGGCGGAGGAGCGCTTGCTGCGGGTCGACGTGCCGATCGAACCGAGGGACGAGCCGCGAGCCCTCGCCGAGTCGGTGGCTTCTCCCGTCCGGCGACCCGCGGCACCGCCGCTGCCGACGGGCGCTGGCGGCGCCGTGAGGAACGGGCGCCAGGTGGGAGTCGCTGGCGAGGGCCGGCTGCTGAGGTGGCGCAATGCTGGACCGGCGGCGGCGGTGCCGGCGCCGGTGGCGGTGGTGACGCCGGGAGCGTTGGGGCAGGCGGCGGCCGGCACGCGGCATTCGTACGGCGGCGCCGAGAGCGAGAGGGAGGGGACGAGGAGGCGCCGGTGCGAGGCGCCGGTCGGGATGCTGACGGGCGGCGGTTCCTGCTCCTGCGTCGACTGTGGTGCGGGAGATGCGAAGGTAGTCGCCGTGGAGACACGGAGCCGGCACTGCTGGGGTCGTGCGTGTGAGCCCAAGGGCTGGGTGTCTCGCTCTCTCTCTCTCAGGAGGTTCATCATAGCTGTGTGTGCTGGCTTCATGGTTAGGCAACTTTCGTAACTTAAAAAAAAACTACCTGCCAATTATTTAAATGGGAAAATCCACATAGCAACGTTGCCCCCTACTGGCAGACTGTGCTCATTTGCAGGCCTGTGCAACGTCAAGAGATGTTTGCCACCGTGGGTCCCTGAGACTGCTGCAGGGCATTGCAATGGTTTAAGTAATGGCAATGGGGTATGCTTTTCTCGTTATGGCAACATTTTCGGGAGCTAAATGCTAATGTAGTGGGTTCAATTGAGGCGCACACTCAACTTGGAGGCAACACTATTAACCCATAACAACCAACGTGAACATATGCAGGGTGGTGACCACCGTTCCTAGTCTCACGAACACTCGGGGAGTACTACACAGCGTGGCCAGGGCAGGTGACGGGCTGCCTGGTCACAAACGACGGTCGGAGACTCGAGGACCGCTGATGGCGTCTTTATCCCAGGGTTGAACAGCCCAGCGCTCTGTTCACACCCCGCTTGTAGCTGCCGTGGCGTGGCCGGCTCCGACCCAGGCCACTCCCCCCACGTGACCCCCAAGCTCCCCCCTGGGGTCCCTAGCCCCCCTTTGTTCGGTCACGTGTCCTGTTGGGTTCACGGCCTGACCTGACCTCCGTGACACCCGCCAACAGCACCCATAACGAGCCAACACAGTAGTGACGTCGTATGTCACTACATCAATGTTGGGGTATGTTCGCCACAAGAGGGCTTCAGGAGACAATTTGGGTTAATGTTGCTGTTCACTGAAGCAGTGTAAACTACAGTGGTTTAACATTCGGTCCATTGTTTGGGTTGTGTGGCCACAATCACACTACTGCAGCTTGTCTTTAGTGGATGTGCGCATCCAGCCTGTTGATGTTCTGTTGCGGTTAATAGGTAGACCGGTGTCTTTGAGGAACGATGTGTGGGGTCTCGAATGAGGCCTTTATTCTGGACGTCTGCAATGTTCCACTGTTGGCCACCGTTCTCCCGCATCTGGGTGATGTTCTAGGATGGGGGAGCGCAGTCCCAGAACGGGGGGAGCGGCGAGGGATCAGGACTTGATTGCGTTGTGCTGTGTGTACGCAGGCTGTGCAGAGGCGCGTGAAGCCGTCGTTTCTGAGGGTGCTGTCTCGACAGCCTACGCGGGCCCCCCATCATCGACACACAGTGAGGATGAGAGGCACCCCCCCCCACCCCTTTTGTAACAATGATCGCTGAACTTTTTGTAATCTAGTCCACGGTAATAATGGCAGATCCAACCTGAAGAGCAAGCGGTTCTCATCTAGATTTTCTATTGTACACACTTTGATTTGTTTGGCTCTGTCGGGTGGGGAGGAGGGTCTTTTTACACAAACATGGCGAGACCCAGTATCCCAAACATCTTTACTGGATAATAATATTGGCTGTGAAAACCTCCGTGATAAGTTGCCTTCTGTTATGGGCGCACATCGAGCCGCTCCAGTCGCTCCATCTCCGTCGTGGACGTCCTCTCGGGCGCATTCTCTGCTTGGCCGCCACTCTGGTGTTCAGCCTCAACCGGCGGGCATCGTCCTGCCCTATCCCACTTGACAAAATAGATAACGCCGTGTGTGCAGGCTGTGCACAGGTCTGTGCGGCCATCCTTCCCAAGCTTGTTTGCTTTGTTGTTACTTGTATATTTCCACAGCGATGCTGATCCGCGTATTCCTCTTCCGGGTGCTACATTGTGAAACCATGAGAGTTGGCGATGGCTTGGGGGAGGCCTTCACCCAGCAGAGGATTTGTTCGTGGATGATGATGATGATGATGTCATTTTCAGATGGCCTGTCCGGGCGACGTTGATTTATTGGCGTTGGCGGGAGCCTCCAAAGAGAATACTCCGGTGTGTCGGGAATCGAGCAACGGGGTTCACAGATCCAAGCCCCAACTCGGATCAGGCAAGGCGGACTTTTTGTTTTGTTTCTACGTCTCCTTGTCACCCTTCCTTAGTGGGCAGGGCCTTGGCTGCCTCCTCCTTCATCATCATCATCCCTCTCTTCACGACCCCTTCCTTCAGCCCCTCCAACATCACGATCCACGGCCTTCCTTTCGTTCTTTTCCCTTCGATGTAATAAATGCCTTCACCGGACCATCCCCTCGTACATTGTGTTCCCCGCCCTTACTGGGCATCTCTCAAAAAGAGCTGCATAGTATCATCGGATTCCTCCTGCAGTTTAAGTAATGTTTGTGATTCTCATTGTGTCCGATCCAGTTCTTCTTTCTCATAGATTACAGGCCTTGTGCAGTTTAACACATAGGCTTTCAAGACCAATATTATCCATAAGAAGTTTTTGTTTGGGTTAAATCGCGTAAATATGAATGTGTCGTTAATTGACACGTTGTGTTTATGTGATAAACCTTACTAATTGTGTCGGGTGGTGGCGGGTTTAGCGACACATTTAAATTTACGCGATCAAACCCAAAAAAACCTCTTATGGAGATCCATGTGCAGTGTAATCGCCAGTGCGCGTATCTGGCGGTGCCTGCCTACCTACTATTTCCTTAATTTTGCTCACTCATTCGCCCCTTCAGATTTGCCTGCATTGGATGGTGCCACCAGGATCACAAGCCGAGACTCGGACGCGCACGGCTGCCCCAAACGGATGTCTACCTTTGACCTCTGGTGAGTGTGGGCCGCCCTCTGGTAATTCCCGTGTAGATCCTGTATTTGCATCCATTGGAGACTCCACCGTGGAGATGGAGCCGCGGCATCGATTCACGTGCCGGAGCGAGATGCAGCGGTAGCAGCAATGGGCCATGGGGGGGGATGACGTTAGCTTGAGGGGGGGGCGGTGCATTCAGCAGTTGATAGATCGTGGCTGATGATGAATGGATATCAACATTTCTGGCTTCTGCAAGTCTGACTCTCTCCGCCCATTGGTGTGTGCAGGAGAGGACTGGATGTTTCCATAAGCAGTGGTGCCACCGCCGCAACCACCACCACCGCCGCCGTTTGCCGCACCAAAGAGGAGCGGCTGGGCTTCCTGCAGGCCATCCGCAAGAAGACTAAGAGCCAGGTTTGGAAGATCTACACCAAAAAATTTCACGAAGAGTGAACGCATTTTTTTGTTTGTGCACTTGATTTTTCACGCGAGAATTTGTTCGCTTGCGTATTTGTTGCTTGGCTTCCGAGAGCTGATGAGATCAGGATAGATTCTGGGTGATTTTGCCATCGGCCATGACAAACTCACAATCGTCCGGTCTCTGAATCCCCTGCGTGCATTAGGTTCTTGAGCCGGATGTCTTAAGGGACAGAGGCGCTGCTGTTCGTGGTGGCGGTGGTGGCGATGGCGGCGGCGTCGGCAGCATGTTGTTGTGCCGCTCGACAGATCCACCTCCACGCATGCGTCACTATAACGGCGAGCGCAGCGCCGACTCGGTCTCATCTACCGCCTCCACGGCCTCCTCCTCCACCTCACACGCACAGGTCTGTGCGCAGCTTGCGGTGACACTGCCGCCCGCGTCTCTCCGCACTAGGGTTGGCTTTGCGTCGGGTCTAACGATACAATCGTACGTTTCACAATTTGATGGTTATCGCGCTTTCAGGGTCCCTTCACTTTGTAATCGTTTTGTTTGTCCTTTGGGGAGCTTCCGGCACGAATAGAGGCACCAGGGCGGCTGCGATTTGGCGACACTCGGTTACGTTGTACGATATAAATCCTGATGATTATCGGGTCGTCCGATTTTCTAAATTTCGTCATGACATGAATATCCGTTTTTCATATCGGTTTTATTAAATATTTCATGCCTTGACAAAAAGTTTATGAAACAACAAAGGTTCGCAATAACAATTAAAAAATATTTATTTTAGCCATGATATTAGATTGCCTGCCCGCACACCCTGAAGTGGATCTCTAAACTAGAATAACCCTGAGGTAGATCAGTGGGCAGAGACATTGATGCCCGCATTCTTGAGTCACGGCTCAGCTCAGGCTTGGTTCCCAGCTCAAGTGAGCCGGCTCAAAGCCACTACCCTTAACTTGAACCGGCTCCGAGCATGGTCCCAGTCGTGCTCAGGATTCCCATGAGCTGAGCCTGAGCTGATCCACGGCTGAGCCACTCGCGTGTCTTAGACAGCAACCGAGAGGGGCTCCAGCCTGAGCCTCGCCTGAGTGTTAGAGGCCGATTCAGAGTTGAGCTGTGATAAACTATACCGCTCTGAGCTGGCACCGCAGACATGTTGGGTTCCACTGTGGGTTTTGTTCTCCAGGGATTTAACCAAGGTGATTTATGATCTTAATTGAGGAACAGAAGTTTCTCATGACATTTATTAGTTAAGGAAAAATAATAACAATAAAATGGGAAGAGATGTGTATTTAAAATAGCAAATTGGTTATCTTGATTCAAGATTCATCCTCTCCCCCGTCTCGTGTCAACAGCCAATCAGACTGCTGGGCCGACCTTCTGCGACGGTGGCAGCATCCGCCAATCCCGTCGTGGCTCCAGAGCCCCGCCTACAACCTTTTCTCCACCACCACCACCACCATCATCATCAACAGCATAATCAGCAGCTTCATCAGCAGCATCAACAGCAGCAGCAGCAGCAGCAGCCAGTCCGGAGCGAGCGGCGCCACCTGCAGCCGTACCCTCTAAGGCAAGCGACGTGGGGCGACCATGCCGCAAAACCGCAGAGGCCGGCGTTGGCGACGTCCACGGCGCCGGCGCTGGGCGGCGGGAATCACAGCGCCCAGTCCGTGCAGCGCTCCGTGGCGCCGGACACTTTGCCAAAGAAGCCGTGGGATGTGAAGGCCCGCCTTGTCGGCGGCGCCCAGTACAAGAGGCACGGCGTGAGCGAGCTCAGAGAGACGGCGCTGTGAGCCATGAGCCCGAGAGTGATTTGTAGAGTATTGGCAGTGGGGGTTGGTGTTTTGCAATCGCAGGGATTGACTCCCGAGAGTGGCTGAGCGAGCAGCAGCTGCCAAATAATAATGATCAGCAGGAGAAGTATCATTAATCCATCATTATCATTATCAATCCATCTACCCATCATCATCACCTTAGGGGCAGATGAAATGATTTGCCCCAATCTCTGCAGTCTGCAGTGGGTGCTCGAAAGGGAGACTGGTCCTTGCCATAGGAATGTGGACTTTTCCCTTCCAACCCAGCACCCGCTGTGGAGATGAGCACCACTCCGCACACATGGCACAAGTGTTTGAAAAAAAAAATTTTGATTAGATTTTTTATTATTCTTAACATTTATTGAACATATTGGAGTTTTTGTTCTTTTAATTTCGTTAAAGCATGCAATGATAATCAACTCTCAATTACTGCATTCCTCAAGGATGCTAATCATTTAAGTCGCTGAGCCCGACCTTAAGAAGCAAAAAAGCTTTTAATCGTTAATGTTCTCTGAAAAATATTCTGCAATAATCGTTGTAAATATCGCGACGGAAAGATTTGTTTGGTTTTCGCGGTAATTTTTGTTCGCGTCTTTGCTTCGTGTGCTGCCTGTCACTGCGACGCACGCGCACACACGTGTGTCTCCTCTTCGTACAGTTATTTATGCGGTGTGCTGTTACCCTCCTTTTTTTATGTACCTCGTTTCGTCCCATCTTTTGTTTATCACTTTAATTAGCACGCACTTTTGCAATAATGTTTGACCGAATGGAAGCACCAATCCACGAAACGGACGAGTCGCGGAGCCACGAGTCTAGGCCGTGCGTCCGGCGTTTGAAATGTCGTTAACCGAGAAGTCGTGTGTGTTTGTGTGGCATCGCTTGACCGTGTCGTCCCGTCCGTGCTGTCTGTGTTCAACCACCATGCTGTAGGCCACAACAACTCACCGCACTGCAGGTCATGACTCTTCTTATTCTGCATCGTAGAGGTTTTTTGAGATAGTTGGCGTAAATATAAATGTGTTGTTAAACCCGCCACCACCCGACAGCCAATTAATAAGGTTTGTCACGTAAACAAAACGTGCTAATCAGTTACTAGTCAACACACTGCTTGTGTGTCGGTGAGTAAACGCACCACAATATTTACAATTTGAGTAAATGTCGGTTTACTCTCCAACATACAACCGGTGTGTTGGAGAGACCCCGGTGTTTCTCTTGCTGCTGCGGTAGTTTCACAGTGGGAGGGGGGGCGATATTGCCATGCGGTTCATCCCAATTGAGTAATTTGTGGGTACAATTGTAAATTTGGACCGTGTAGACCCGGCATGCAGTGGCCGACCGTTTTCGAAAAGGCATCACACGTGATCTGAAGCAGGCAGACGGCACGTAGTATTGTGCAGTGCATACACCCTGCAGTATTAACCGGGGGCGGCTGCCAAATTTCAAACCGGGAACCTCTTCAACAAGCGGCGAACGCTGCTGCTTGCCCAGTGCCCAGTGGGCCTTGTCAACACCCTGAAAATATCCCCCCCCAGGTCACGATCAGTGCGGCTAACTAAGATGCTTACGGTGACGAGATGAATATTGCTTTGCCGGCCATTTCAAGTGCGGTGTCGCTGCTCCACCATTGCCTCGGTATCTTCTTAACGAAGTTTGCTCAACAACGAAGCTTCGATCTCGTGCATGGGTCAGCCCAGGCTTGTGGTCCCGAGGCATGCGGCTACAACATACGAGCTGTTTTGTGTTCTACTTAATACTTTGAACGGCAATAATATCTAAGTGCACTCAAGTATAGCTTTTGATGTTTACCTTGGCAGAACTATTATTGTTACTATAGCAAATCTACCTTCTGTCTTGTTTTGTAAAGCGTTACTAAGACGTCATGCAATTAAAGAGCTGGTTGTTTCTGAATCACACGTGCGCGTTTGTGTTCGTATGAGCATTTTGATTAGCAAAACAATCGATCGACAGCCAATGCCATTGATGTCACCACACCTCACCATCGCTTCCTTCCCTCTGCTAGATTCAGCTATTTTACAGTCAACCTCCGAGGACTGCTTCCTTCGGTCTCGTCGCCACTGTGTGACTTTAGGTCTTCTTGGTCCTTTCAAAGACCACTCAGATTCTCACCAACACCACCACCACCAATTCTAGATTTGAAGCTTTCGTGACTGCAAGGATTCATACTCTTAGGTTTTTTCGGTAAAGTCACGTAGGTAAAAAGTAAATAATACAAATAATAGAAATAAAATAATAAATCACGACGTTTCAGAGGCAACACAAGTCTCCGTCATCAGGTGGGACCGTCACAGCTAGATTTAGCACAGCGGTCCCACCTGATGACGAAGACTTGTGTTGCCTCCGAAACGTGATTTATTATTTTATTTCTATTATTTCTATTATTTTAATTATTCATTTTTTACCCACGTGACTTTACCGAAAAAACCTAAGGGTACATATACCACCACCAATCTGGCTTTGTCTTTTCCCCTTTGCATCGCAACCTCTGCAGTGTTTGCCTCGGTAACCTGCCCTCCTCCGCCACCCTGCACACCTCTCCCACTCATCACAACCTCGTTCTCCTGATTACATCTCCAGCGCCTTCTTGTGAGTTTTCATTCCAAACGTACGAGTTGCTCACCCGAACCGGCCTTGACACTCCAAACACATGCCACGTGTCTGAGGCTCACTTCCAATGCGAGGTTATTTGTGGGTGTTTGTAAAAGGAAACGTTGATTTCACTGGGCACTCACCACATTTTATAATTGCCCAGGGAGTGGCCAAACCTCGTGACTCGTACGAGCCACAAACTAAACGTTCCATGTGGCCAAGAGCCACGGGACACACTCGGCTAAGTCGGGGTGGTCACGTGGGGGTGGTCACGTGGGGGTGGTCACGTGGCGGTGGTCACGGGCAGCCACGCAGGGTGGTCAGGTGGGAACGCGTCAGAGGTGTCGTCGAAAGGGGAGATGGAGTGACACAATCAGCTCGTATCTGTGCAGGTAGGTGCTGTTTGGAGTATTTACCGTATTCTCCCTCTTGGAAGATGCACTGTGTCCCCCCCGTATTTTTAAGAACAGGTTGGGGGGTGCATCTGATAATCCGATGCGTGTGCATGCGAGACCAGATTTCTATGACGACTTATTGGCACCGGGCACCTGTTTGGGGTAAATCTTTCTCTCTCCGGAGCGCCGTACAGCCTTGAGAATACGGTACCAAGCACGTGGTCCCGTGTCGGAGTCCGCCATGGAATGTAGTGGACGCCTAGGGAATGAATATCCTGGTGATGTCTCCTGACCTTAACTTTGGGGTATATATTTTTTTTAACCTTCGTCGTAACTTGAACCGGCGTTGGACAGGCTGGGACGCCCGGTCCAGGTGTGCGTCTCTACGAGGTAACACGACGTCGTTTGAGTCGTCCTGTCATGTCGTCTCCCCTCGTTCTCGCCGCTCGTTGCAGAGCTCCGCGGTTCGAACCTTGGCAGGCCGCCTCGGTTATTACCGCGGTGTTTTGCTACGCTGAGGCGACCAAAAAGATTGATCCGGCGACGTCATTCGAAATGAGGAGGCCCCCCACCGTGTGCAGGCATCACGGTCCAAATTTTTGCGAAATTAATAAAAATGAGCAACTCAAAACTACTCGATTGGGATCGCGCGCGGTATCAGCAGCATCGGCCCTCTCCAGCTAAAGCTCCGTGAAAACCACCAGCTCCTTCGTCACGATCGCCCTGTGCTGTCGGGCCCACGGCGCCAACAGCGCATTGTACTGAATTGTTACCGCGAGTTAATGTACCTACGTTCTGTTCGCTCTCCGTGGACCCCCCCGCCCCCACACAGTTAAGAAGCCGCCATAGCACGTCTGGGCAGATGGTGCCGTGGTGGGAGAACCGGACTCGCCATCGGAAGGTCACAGTTCAAAGCTTCGTTCGGGGGTTAAACTCGACCTTTTATTATCATCATCATCTTCACTTCTCGTAACCTGATCATCGTTATAATCAATAATCTGATGGTCATCGTGTTATCACCACAACCACCACTGTTTTCAGATTCTCATCATCATAATCCGATCACTCATAAATGTATCCAGTTATCCATTGGTCATCATCATCATCTCTTATCCACCTTTAATCAGGAATCAATAGTTTGACCATATACTAATTAACTGGGCAAAGTATTCACGTTCTATACGTAACTTATGTGTTCATTTATCACATGATCGATAATCATGCGGTAATCATCTTGATCATCAATCACCATTTCATCGACCATGATCATCGTTATAATCAATAGTTGTCCATCACCTTTATAATTCATGGATCATCAACCATCTATTATCATCACCATCGATGTCATCACCTCGAGGATAGAGAACACGTATCGCCACTTTATGGTTGTCCTACAGAGAGTATGGCTCTTGCCATGGGAATGTGGAATTTCCTCATCTGGGTACAGGGCCACAGATATAGGAGAGTGCCAAGCCAAGCACGTTTGAGTAACGTCAAAAATGCCTCGTGACCTACCACGGCTACTACCCGTGCCAGATTAAATGCAGCGATTGCCATCGCACGTCAACAAACATTTATCGTTGTGCCGTGAAGACGGGAACATTGAGCGCGCACGCACGAAGCTTTCTCAACCGGCAGAGGGAACTTTAAAAACGCCAGAAAGAAGGGGAACCACTAAAGCATACAATGAAATAAAGGTCGTCGTTAAATGATGACAACATAACGGCGTGAACACGGCTCGGGTTAGTTGTCAGACGGCTGCTTGAGAGCGCCTTCCAACATGGACTTGAGCTCCTTGCCGTCCGTGTCGACCTGAACGAAGAAGCCGTCTTGGTTCAGGGTCACGTCCACCTGGATCTCCTGGTCGTCTCCGTCGGGTGGGAAACCGTCACGATCCTCCTCCTCGTCGGCGGCGGCGGCGGCGGCGGCGGCGTCCCCGTCACGTCCCTCCTCCTCGTCGGCCTCCTCCTCCCCCGTCGTCGTCGAGGCTTCCCCTCCGTCGGCGTCCACGCCTCGACCGGGCGTCGACGCGGCGCCGCCCGCCGTCGACGTCTCCTGCCGCGGCCCGACGTCCGCGCCGGCGACTTGGACATGGGCCGCCAGCGTCCCCTCGTCGCCGTCTTCGGGCCTCTTCCCCGACCCTTTGCCGCCGACGTCCGGGTCCCCCTCCTCTTCGCCGCCGCCAGCGGCGTTGTCGCCGGGAGGGTCGCCGGGAGGGTCCACGGCGAACCCGCCCGCGTCGCCGCCGCCGCCTGCGACGTCCTCGTAAGGGGCCGTCGCCGCCGTCTCCTCCGCGAACCTCCGGCGGATTTCGCCGTCGTCGTCGGAACCGTCGCGGGAGACCGGTTGACGGCCGGAGCAGTTGCAAGCGATCTGGGCCGTCTGGAGGTCGAGGTTCTGGCTGCCGGGCTCGGCTTGCGGGCGACTCGTGCCGCTTCCCCGCTTTCTCTGCTCTTCCGCTTCCCGCTGCCGCTGCTGCCGACGCTCATCGTGATCGTGATGGTGGCTGTGTAGCGTTGCGACTGAGTGCGAGGTGTCCGAGACCGCGTGTTTCTTAACCGCTTTACCTAAGGAGGGCAGATTCCCCACGTCAAAATAACTTAGAGCGCCTGGCGGTAAGATAAACAACAAAATCATGTCAAGTGCTACCGCGCTTGGACTAATGGACTTTTATTTGAATGAGAACGCGGGTACATTAGGGGTGTCTGTTGGTGGTGTGCAGCGTGTCCTCGGAATGCCGGTGCGTCTCTGGGGGTAGGCGTGGGGCACACCGGTCTATATCCGTTTTTGTTATCAAAACCCCGTTATTTAGTCACTACACATATAAAAATCAATAAGCACCAAGGTTGTAAAAAATAAAAAAACCCACCACCATCGAACAGCGCAACTAACAAGACAATCGTGGAGTGCACAGTCCAGCGCTGCACTGGCTGCTCGGCGGCACCGGGGGGTCCACCCAGGGGGTACCGGCATGCGGGGTGCGGTGTTTGTGTGGGGCGCTGTGTTTGTGGGGGGCGCTGTGTTTGTGCGGAACGCTGTGTTTGTGCGGTGTTTGTGCGGGACGCTGTGTTTGTGGGGGGCGCTGTGTTTGTGGGGGGCGCTGTGTTTGTGCGGGCCGCGGTGTTTCGAGGACACGCTGCATCTGTTGTGTTTGCGATTTGACTGTCTTAACAATTTTCCACGTCGACAGCGATTGAAGAGGTCGCAAAATTCAGATCCACCTTGTGCGAGGAGGATCTGGCAGCGATGCTGTGATGGTGTTAGCACTGACGACAATATGATGATGATGATCATGGTAACAATGAAGATGATGCCTGGAGTGCGGCTGATAGCGGCGATGATGGCGCTGATTATAGCGATGATGGTGATGATGGTGATAATGCTGCCAGTCGTGCTTGTAGGACTGGTGGTGATTATGATGATGGCGGCGATGGCGATGCTGGCGGTGTTGTTGTTGGTAATGATGGCGCTAGTGACGACTGGTTTTGGTATTCATGACGATTCTGTTGACGACGAGGACGACGACGATGCCGATGATCGAGATGACAATGACGTGAATCGTGACAACGACGGTGATTCCGATGACGACGCCGGTGCCGGTGCCGCTGACGACGGCGATGATCGCCGATGGACCCCGGTGATGGGCGCGGGGGGTGGGGGGCTACGCGGCGAGTGGCGCGGGGGGGGGCGGACGGCACTAACATTTGCTCATGCACTCCAGCAGCTCGAGGCGCACGGCGACGCGCACGTGCCAGCCCAGCGGCAGCAGGCGGATGTAGCGCGCCACCAGCGGAGGCCGCAGCAGCGACTGCACCGACGTGGAGCGGTCCGAGTTCCCGTAGAAAACCTGGCAACGGCGCGGACGTCAGTGACACAGCGGTCGCGGCCACAACCATCAACACGAGTACCACCACCACCACAACCACCACCACCACAACCATCAACACGAGTACCACCACCACCACAACCACCACAACCATCAACACGAGTACCACCACCACCACAACCACCACCACCACCACAACCATCAACACGAGTACCACCACCACCATCAACACGAGTACCACCATCAACACGAGTACCACCACCACCACCACTACCATCAACACGAGTACCACCACTACCATCAACACGAGTACCACCACCCACTGCCACCACCACCATCAACACGAGTATCACCACCACCACCACCACCATTACCATCAACACGAGTACCACCACCCACTGCCACCACCACCATCAACACGAGTACCACCACCACTACCATCAACACGAGTACCACCACCCATCCGGTGCGTAACCGACAAGGGTTCCGTTGTGAACCCCGGCCTACCCGGTTGTTGCCGAACTGGTCCTTGTAGTAGACCCAGTTGAGCGCCTCATGGGAGCGGTGGACGACGCTGTACTTGGTCATCCACTCGTCCGTGTCGCAGCGTCCCTGCGTGATGATGCCCGAGATGACTCGCTCCTCGAGCAGGTCGAACTGCAGCCACTGCCCCATGTCCTGGAACTTTGAGAGCCACGCGCAGCTGTGCCGAGAGAGGGCGGCGGTGGCGGTGATGGCGATGTGATTGAATCATGATGGTGATCGTGGTGATGGTCGTGACGATTGTGATAGTGGTGATGGTGGTGATGAGATGGAATGGTTGTTGCGATGATTTGTGATGGTGGGTGGAAGGGACGGTCGGGGTTGGGAGAGTGGAGATGAGAGGATAGGTGGAGCGGTGGATGGAAGGAGGGGTGGGGATGCGATGATTAGAGGATGGAGATGACGGTGATGATGATGATAATGTTGGGCAGAGGAGAATGTGGAAGATGGGTAGCGTGCAGAAGGGAGAGTGGAGTTGAGAGGGCGGAGACAGGAGAACGGAAGATGATGATGCTGCTGGTGGGCAGAGGAGAAGATGGGAGGATGAAAGTGTGGGAGGAGGATGGGAAGGTGAGAGGGCGAGTTCAGGAGAAGACGGGGGACGAGAGAGCGAGACATTCAGACGTAGAACACACACGTGGCCACTGCGTGAGTCTGTTATGGTGCCTGTCGCTGTCCGTCTGCATGTGCCTGCCTCTCAGTGTCTATTGCCCAGTGCCCGTGAGGGCCCTTGACACTGCTGGACTCAACTGCGGAGTTTATCTGCGCACTGAGCACCGGGCTCGCCATTCTCCCACCACCGTGGTGGACGTCCACCTAGGACCTCATTCAAACCCCCGATGCGCTGGTCTTGGTTGGCTGATGAAAGCTGCTCGTGAGTATTTCATCACCGCAGCTGGGGTTGTCATGCCCCCCCGCCCTTCAACCCGCCTTGTCATAGCGAGGGGAAATTTGTAAGGTTCAAGACTGACTCAACACTGACTGTGTGGGTCATGCAGCTGTTGTGGCTGGTTTGGGTAAGCGCTCCGGACCTGGATGATGAAGGCGGCGTTGGGCCAGCCGAGAGGAAACCGGCAGGCCACTCTCGCCGTCTACGACATCTCACGTCTCAGAGACGAGGAGCCGACGCTCGCTCAGGGGTTCGGCGCGTGGCCGTGTGTGTGTGTGTGTGCGTGTGTCTGTGTGTGTGTGTGTGTGTGTGTGTCTGTGTGTCTGTGTGTGTGTGTCTGTCTGTGTGTGTTGTCTATCTATGGGGAGCAGTGGCGTCGCGATTAGCGCTACGCCGCGCCACGAACCTGGCGACCCGAGTTCGATTCCCGCTCACGGCCATCACCAGTGACGATTATAGAAACCGGTCCTGGGCCTTCCCTAGGTCTACTCAGCCTCAAATGAGTACCCGGTGCGGTGCGTAAAAACAAAGGCGGCCGGACGTGGTGCTGGCCACGCACCCGCTCGTGTACCGTGCCTGCCTTCATAGGTGCTCGCCAACAGCACTTGCCCCAACAGTCCGTTAAGGCTATCTGGGGGATCTTTGTCTTTCTCTGCTTATGAGCGAGCGGACGGGCGTCTCTCGTACCCGAAGCCTTGCGCGTTGAGTCTGGCCCGCTGCGGAGTCCACGAGGTGTACCAGCCCGTGTACTGATCCTCGTGCGAGCACGAGATCTGAGAGTCCTTCACTGCCCCGGACTCGAAGCCCAGCGCCTTGTGGTAGGGGCACTCTGGCGCACGCAGACACACGCGACGATTGGCACGGAGCACCGGGTAGAGGCACAGCCCTTCCGTCGCCACCGCTGGCGGAAGCGCCTCCGCTTAGAGGAGCTATCGAGAGCCCCCACTTGATGGTGTTTGGCCTACTCTTCCACGCTGGCCATACCCCCCTGCCCCGCCCCCAAAGGAGGGTTAATGTAAATCTGAGAATCCAACCTGTAACATGTACTGCGTATTCTCAGACAAAGCTTACTAATTGGCTGTGTCGGGTGGTGATGGGTTAACGACACGTTTATATTTACGCGATCTTACCCATAAAAATAAAAACCTTCATTGTGGAAGTTCCAAATTTCCCACCCGTGCTTGCACCGGCTACGCGTTGTGTGACACGTGACATCACACCACACACACACAACGCGTGTGTGTGTGTGGTGACACACCACGTCACACACCACACACACGTGTGTGTGTGTGTGTGTGACGTGACACATCACGTCACACACACACGCGTTGTGTGTGGTGTGTGTGGTGTGACACCACACACACACACACACGCGTTGTGTGGTGTGTGTGGTGTATTCCTGTGCCATGGAGAAGGGGCCATTGCCCAAAACGAGACTCTGTGTGGCTTTCCGGGTTAGGTAACCGCGGTGGTTGTAATGTTGTTATTGTTGTTGATGTTGTTGATGATGATGATGACATCGCTGGTGGAGGTGGCTGTGTTGCGGTAATTGCCGTGCCCTTTGCTCACCACGCGGAGGAGGAGGCGGCTTAGCGGCTCAGCGGCTCAGCGGGATTAGCGAGCGCCTCTTTATCTCGGCGTGGGTCCCTAAGCTCCCGAGTGCCGGTGATGCACCGGTGATGTGCCAGTGATGCACCGGTGATGCGCCTGTGATGTGCCGGCGATGTGCCGGCGATGTGCCGGTGATGCGCCGGTGATGCGCCTGTGATGTACCGGTGATGTGCCGGTGATGCGCCGGTGATGCGCCGGTGATGCGCCGGTGATGCGCCTGTGATGTACCGGTGATGTGCCAGTGATGTGCCGGCGATGCGCCGGCGATGTACCGGTGATGTGCAGGTGATGTGTCGGTGATGTGCCGATGATGTGCCGGTGATGCCCTCGCCTGCACGCCGCGGCGTGGCCGTCTGGCGTGCGGTGTAACGACTCAAGGGCCAACGGCCCCGAGGGGCTCCGGGCCCAGGCCACTCGATCTCTGCATCTTCGTCTGTGTCATTCCACATCCGTGTCACTAAACATAACTTTTTATTTTTGTTATTTTACCAGGTAAGGGCCCACTGAGCTGCTTGTGTGGCTCTTGTTGCGTAGCGACCTGGCTATCACAAACGATAGCTCAACACGGCGGCTAATCATCGCGTGGACATTGATAGCAGCCAAATACCCAAACTCGTGTTTTCTAAATGTGGTGGTAAAAAACCGGAGGACCCGGAGAAAAATCCACGCGACCACGGGGAGAGAGACACGCAAACTCCAAATACACAGCAGGCGTCAGTGTCGGGATTGAACCCACGACCTCCTGCGCACCAGGCGAGGTAGTCAACATCTCCTAGCCACCGTGGCGCCCTTGCTATCAA
Organism: Lethenteron reissneri; assembly: GCF_015708825.2. Taxonomy (NCBI): domain Eukaryota; kingdom Metazoa; phylum Chordata; class Hyperoartia; order Petromyzontiformes; family Petromyzontidae; genus Lethenteron; species Lethenteron reissneri. Next base: position 362,558 of record NC_083837.1, on the reverse strand, counting down.
ATCACCCCTCCTCATTCTCAGTTTGTCTCTTGACTCAAGCCTGTCCCTGCATCCCTTAGTCTCACTCGGGGGTCACGTGATGTACGGGAGGCTTGAGCTCGTAAGCAGAATATGTATTTACTTGTCAGAATCAGAATATGTATTTACTTGTCAGAATCAGAATATGTATTTACACTGGAGGGGAATGCGAGCCGATCTAGATACAGAGACGTTTCCGTAGCTTAGTTACGTAATTGTACCGTGATCAGTCTGACTATGTTCTGTCCATGGCGACGCACGCTCCAAGGGAAATGATTACGACATGTGGATGTATGTTTGAGCAATACTTATTATGGTTACATTGTTTTGGTGTTCCCATTTTGGTCACCCCAGGATACAGCCACATTTGTAAACGTGGTTCGTGAACGTAATCCTTCACAAGGTATTGAGACTCCATTTGAATGTACAATGTTGTATCGAGGGACTGTGCGGTGTTGTCTTGGTGTGGTCTGCCACTGTTGTTGCTGTTGTTTTTACTGCCGCCTCCTTACCGAAGCTTGGGAATTGATGATGCAATTATAATTCATGTGCTTTATTCACTTATTAATGGGGCGCCACGGTGGTGAGATGTCATCTTCCTTGCCCGGTGTGCAGGAGGTCGCGGGTTTGATCCCGACCCTGACGCCTGCTGCTGTCTATTTGGAGTCTGTTGCCGCGTGGATTTTTCTCCGGGTCCTCCGGTTTTTCCCTCCACGTTTATAAACACGCGTTCAGATTATTTTTTATTATTTTGGCTGCTATAAATGTCCAAATAATGCGCCACTTTGTTGAGCTATAATTTGTGGCCGGGTCGCTTCTGAAAAACAAGTTCATACCTCAGTGGGCTTTGCCTGGTAGGATGGGGATGGTTTAGTTTCGATTCTGTGTGTTTGGGTGATTGGTTTACCTTTGTACTGTCCACTACTATCGTGTTTGTGTGCTGCTTGTTGTTGGGACTGCCCCTAGTGGACATCCGTGGAAAAGAGCTTCATAGCTCATCGGATTCCTCCTCCACTACAAATCAACATTCTGGTTCTGTAGTCCCTCGGCGGTTTTCACTTGATCACCCAACCTCCACCTGACACTTGTCACTTGAACAAACTCACTTGTGTGCACGTTTGCCCAACTTGGTTCGCGCCGTGCATAGCCAACCGCGCTAATTGCAGGCGCGGTTGGGGGAGTGTGGACCGTGAATTGGTCGGGGGCCGAAGGGCATCGCCCCCCTCGCGTTGGCAACTTGCCTGGGATGCAGTCGAGCGCCGCCCGCGTCGATCCGGACTCGAGGCAGCTGCACTGGCACACCTGGTCTCCCAGCTGCTGCCCCACCTGGTCTCCCAGCTGCTGCCCCACCTGGTTGTCCTGAGGCAAGACGACGTTTCGCTGTCAGGCGGGCGCTGTGCCGAGGGAGCTCTGCATGTCCCGCGGCGGCGGCGCGGTGCCGAAGGGGGCGCCGTCCGTGCGCGGCGCGGCGCACGCGACGCAGGAGCCTGCCTCGACCGGGCTGTGTGTTCGGCCCGACTCTTCCAAGTTGTACCAATGTCTTGGAAGAGGGAGGGATAGCCCCCACACTTTCCCCCACCGCTCGCCACCTGCCGATCATCGACTTTACTGGGCGCCACGGTGGCTAGGAGATGTTCACTACCTCGCCTCGTGTACAGGAGGTCGTGGGTTCCATTCTGACCCTGATGCCTGCTGTGTATTTGGAGTTTGCGTGTATCTCTCTCATCATAATCACGGTGACGGGATGTTAACTACCTCGCGTGGTGTACAGGAGGTCGTGGGTTCGATGCCGACCCAGACGCCTGCTGTGGAGTTTGCGTGTCTCTTTCTTGTAATAATCACGGTGACGGGATGTTAACTACCTCGCGTGGTGTACAGGAGGTCGTGGGTTCGATCCCGGCCCTGACGCCTGCTGTGTATTTATGGAGTTTGTCTCTCTTTCTCCCTGTGGTCACGTGGATGTTTATCCGAGTCGTCCGTTTTTTTCTTTCCCATTTGGACTCCACATCACACGTTCAGAGTATGTGGCTGCAATACATTCCCACACGTGATAAGCCACTTCGTTGAGCTATCATTGGTGGCCAGGCCGCTTCTGTAAAAGAGCTGCTACATAGCGCAGTGGGTCTTGCCTGGTAAAATAAGAACAGTGAAGTTGTCTTTACACTCTGGCTGGGTGGACGGAGGCGGTGGGGTGGGGAGGCAGAATCCAAGAATCTCGCCCCGTTCTTTAAACTGCCGTGCCGGGAGATGGGATCGAACCCCGACTTGTGTGTGGATGGTCAGTCCGGTGCGCTGTTATTAAACATTCGCCTCTCGGTTCAAAAGGTCACCGTATTCTCCTCGTTACCACACGCTTATATCTGTAGGCCAAGCCGGTAAAAAAATATAAACTATTGCCGATGTTTCAAGCGGTTACCGGCAATGTAAATAGCCTCATTGCAACGACCCTGATGCTTTACTTTGAATACTCACAACGACGAAAGTGGCGAGTCTGTGTTGTGTGTCAGCGAGTTTTGCGTCGAACGAGGACCCGCATGGAACGGAGAGCGCCCGGAAGTTCCCCACCGTTGACGCAAGACGGCCCCGATTGATTCCAAGAACACAGGATGAGATGTTACTATCCTTTGTGCAAGCACTTCCAAGAGTTCATGAACAGTGAGCCTGGTGAAATTTGGGGAGCGCATCGTCAGTAGTGTACCTTTGGTTCCTAGGGTGTTTCGGCCTTTCACACTATACACCCTCCCCAAAGGCGGCCAGCGACAGGGTGATCAATCCTACGCTTGCGTCCCATTCCCAATTAGTCATAGGAGTTGACTTGTTGTTGATAGCCAACACTCCCCCGATGAGACTCTGAATGTCGAAGCCGGCCCAGCGTCTGCTTGGACTGAACCACTGCTGATGTAGTGGTGCACCCCCAGAAGCTCGTGCACGCGAGGTGCTCTGCCGTTGCCTGGCTATCAAGTTACACCTCCACAGCATTCGTTTATAGTCACCGGCCGAGTTATTAGTCTCCGTATTTATGCATGAAAATATCTGTTTTGTAGGTTTTGAGTCAGAAAAAAATTTCTTAGCAACGCATTTTAGGTTGTATATTGGGACCTTGTGGGAAAACACGTTTCGATGCATGGTGCGATTTTTCACTTTACGCTCGGGTTTTCAAAGACGCAACCCAAACAAGCGTGTGTCGAGGAGCGCCCGTAACTAATGTCTGTGTGTTTGTGTGTTGGTGTGTCGGTGTGTCGGAGTGTTGGTGTGTTTGTGTGTTTGTCTGTGTGTTTGTGTGTGTGTTTGTGTGTGTGTCTGTGTGTGTGTTTGTGTGTTGGTGTGTGTGTCTGTGTGTCTGTGTGTTTGTGTGTCTGTGTGTCGGTGTGTCGGTGTGTTTGTATGTTTGTGTCTTTGTGTGTTTGTGTGTTGGTGTGTTGGGGTCTGTGTGTTTGTGTCTTTGTGTGTCGGTGTGTTTGTGTGTGTGTGTGTCTGTGTGTGTGTGTGTGTGTGTTTGTGTGTGTGTTGGTGTGTTGGTGTTTGTGTGTTTGTGTGTTGGTGTGTTTGTGTGTTGGTGTTTGTGTGCGTGGGGAGCGGTGGTGTCACGGTTAGCACACTGCGCTACAAACCCGGCGGCCCGAGTTCAATTCCCGCTCGTGACCATCACCAGTGACGATTATCCAAACCGGTCCTGGGCCTTCCCTAGGTCTACTCAGCCTCAAATGAGTACCCGGTGCGGTGCGTAAAAACATCACAACTGGGGAGACAAAGGCGGCCGGGCGTGGTGCTGGCCACGCACCCGCTCGTGTACCGTGCCTACCTTCATAGGTGCTCGCTAACAGCACTTGCCCCAACAGTCTGTTCAAGGCTACACGGGGGATCTTTGTCTTTGTGACTAAACGGCCGTGTGCGGGTCGAGGTTGGCATCATCACGAAGACCTCGCCGTGTGAGTGCCGGGGGGCTCGTGTGTACCTGGGAGTCCCAGGTGTCCGTGGCTCCTGCGAGGCAGATCGCTGCTGGGGAGAGACGGGGAGAGACGGGGAGACAACATCGCTCGTGACGCCGCACCGAAGCCGGGAACCAACTCAGGGGACCCGGTGTTTACCGCTCATTTTCGAGAAACTGAAGCCAAATACGGGACCATCGTTTTAAATTGCACGCTCCGAAACGAACGGATTGGATTGGGTTACCGGTTGTATCCGTTGAGTGCCGCGGTGGCGAGATGTTAACTACCTCGCCTGGTCTACAGGAGGTCGTGGGTTCGATCCCGACCCTGACGACGCCTGCTGCTGTATACTTGGAGTTTGCGCGTCTCTCTCTCTCTGTGGTGAGATGTTAACTCCCTCGCCTGGTACACCGGAGTTTGTGTGTTCGATCCCGACCCTGACGCCTGCTGCTGTATACTTGGAGTTTGCGTGTCTCTCTCCTCGTGGTCGCGTGGATTTTTCTCCGGGTCCTCCGGTTTGTCCCTCCACGTTTAGAAACACGCGCTTGGAGCATTTGGATGCTCAACATTTCCACATGTTACTAAGCCACTTCGTTGAGCTATCATTTGTCATAGCCGGGTCACTTCCGAGAAAAAGATAACAGAGCTCAGCGGGGTCTTACCTGGTAAACATCTAAAACAGTTTTTTCATCGTTTTAAGTGGTTAAGCGAAACTCAAAAACCTTCTGCTTGAGTTGTATATGACCGGCTCGACCCCAAACCGTGCCCCCGATAATCAATGGGATCGCTTCCCTGACACGGCCACTCACACGGCAGTGATTGAGGCCTCGCGCTCCCACAACACGTGGACACCCCCCCCGTCGCCAAAGGTTTTGTCGGCCGTGAACGTGACGCAACGACAATGGGTGTGGAAGGTCGCCAGGCTGACGGACCTCACTTTGATCTGATGTATTCTTCGTGATCAGATACACGCGTGTCTATTATAATTGTTATAAATGTGATACATTGTGTACAATGCTCATAGGACGGGTCTCTTCAGAGTCTCTCTTCTCATAGGGTCAGTATATGAGATAGACACTGGTCTAATAGGGTGTCAGTATATTAGACAGACCCTGCTCTGGTTAGGTAAAAGAGAATAACCACACTGCTCTGGTAGCTGTCTACACGCAAATGTACGAAGTTTTTTCCACAAATCCCTCGCGCCAAGTTGTAGACACGACCCAACACAGAAAGTCAGAGGCAGCGTGGCCGCCCCGACGAACGGGCGAGTTCACGTCCACCGCAGCTCGGCACGGCAGGGAACCATTCGCTTTCACCTCGCTGGCACGGCGTGAATCACGACGCAGACGAGCCCCGAGGGCTGTCCACATCGCTCGCACACGCCGATGGCAGCCGGCCGGCGACGCGTGACGCTCCGCCGGCAGCAAACGCAGGGCCCGGCGACCGCTGTGCCTTTGGCCTACTCTTCCACGCTCGCCAGACACGCGGACTGTGGGGTGCGTCCACTTTTACAGCTGCGGGTGGACAGCCGCGGCAGGGCACGGCATCGAACCCGCGATGGTGGGTGCGGTGGAGCGAGCGCGGTTGCGTCCGCCTCGTGCACCCTCGCCCCTTCGCCCCTGTAGCTTTGTTCGAATCGTGCCGCGATTGGTCTGAACGTTGTCTGCCCGAGCCAACTCGCGCCGCAGGGAAGCGATTGTTGAACACCGCCCGCAGGTTTGTGCAATATTTATAATTTCCCACGCGAGACGGGTCGGTGGGTTCGTCGTTCCGCTTTATTTTGTATGTTGTGCCGTTTAGGTTACCCCGGGGGAGGGGGGGGGCTTCAAGCGGAGGCTCCTCTCTCTCGTGGCCTGCCGAGCTCTCGCCCCGGTGGCACCAGCAGCAACTTGGCACCACGGGCGGCGCGCGGCGAGCAGGGGAGGTCACCGGCGCAAGCGGCGCCGCGCTGCCTCGGAGAAGTGAACTCCCTCGCCTGGTACCCAGGAGGGCCGTGGGTTCAATCCCCGCCCCGGACAACGCCTGCTGCTGCTGTATACTTGCAGTTGGCGTGTCTCTCTCGCCGTGCTCGCGTGGATTTTTCTCCAGATCCTCCGGTTTACCCCTCGACATTTTTTGTATCTTATAATTGAGAGTTATTTGGAGTAATTGGCTGCTGCTATGAATGTTCACTTCATAATAATAAGCTACTCCGTTGAACTATCACGCGTGATGGCCAGGCCGCTTCTAGAGCTACGCAGCTCAGTGGCGCCTTAGCTGGTCAAACAAAACGAACGTAAGAAGAAGAAGGGCTCACAAGTGACGCCATCGCATCGACCCCTCCAAGGAACGAAACAGGAGGATTTCTCCACAAATCCGGCTGTTGCCTGATGAAGCTGGTTGTAATTACTGGCGAGACGTCGTACTCGGATTGTCAATGTTGTGGCTTTGGTCTCCAACACACACCAGCTAGTGCTGTACTAGTATACTACACTATACACTACACTACACACTATATAATACACTACACTATACACTACTATACACTACACTATACACTACACTACACACTACACTATACACTACTATACACTACTCTACTATACACTACACAATACACGACTACACTAGTGCTGTACTAGTGACGAATTGGCACGTTCTGTTTACGTGACCTTACTCATTGGCTGTGTCGGGTGGTGGCGGGTTTAACGACACATTTAGAGATTTTACGCGATCTAACCCAAAAAAAACCTGTGTTATGGATAAACATGGTTCAGTTTTTTAAAAATAAAATAAACATTTAGTTTAGTTTGGCGTTGCCGTGTCGTGGCGAAGTCACCGCGTGCCGTCTCTCACCTGCGCAGGTGAGGAGCGCCAGCGCCACCACTCGCCGTGTCGCCATCGCCATCGCCGCCGCTGCTGCTGCTGCTGCTGCCACCGCTGCTGCTGCTCGCGCCTCCTGCCCGAACCTCCTGCCCGACCTCGGCGACAGCCAAGCGTGGAGACCTCTCGCTTATCCGCAGATTAGAGAAGCCACCAAGACATCCGCACGCTAAGTCCCAAAGACATCCGCTAATCCGGATTGGGACCGTCGTCCGATGTCGTGGGCCCTGAAGGTGAGCGCCTCCTCCCCGCGCCTCCTCCCCGCGCCGCCGCTGTGCCACGCAGCCCGCGTGCCGCGTGCGTGCCGCGTGCGTGGTGGGGTTTAGCGCGCGGTGATCACGTACTGGCGGCTCTCCAGGCTGGAGCCTGCTTAGCTTCCGAGTGCCGGTGGCTACCGTGCTGCAAACGCGGCCCGCTATGCTGATGGGGGGAACAGTGGCGCAGCGGTGGGGGCGATGCGCTGTGAACCCCGGCGAGCCGAGTTCGATTCCCGCTCACGGCCAACACCGGTGAGGATTATCTGAACCGGTCCTGGGCCTCCCACGACGTAGACTGTAGGGGCGAGTGCTGTTAGCGAGCACCTATGAAGGCCAGAACGGTACACGAGGGGGTGGGTGGCCAGCACCACGCCCGACCGCCTTTGTCTCCCCAGTGACGATGTTTACACACCGCACCGGGTCCTCATTTGAGGCTGAGTCGACCTAGGGGAGGCCCAGAACCGCTTCAGATAATCGTCACCGGTGTTGGCCGTGAACGGGAATCGAACCTGGGTCGCAGGGTTCATAGCGCAGCGCGCTAACCGCTACACTACCGCTCACATACACACACATACAACAACAACAACAACCGCCATTCGCCACTAAGTGGCGGTGACGTCACCACGACGCTTGTGCCAGGCCAAGTGCACCTTGAGGCCACGTGAAGTGTCGAACGCCCGCTGGCAGGAGGTCACGGGGCAGACTCAGCAGGTGCCACGGGTCGACTGACCGAGATGACCGAGATGACTGGCTGATAAACCACCTGTGCCCCCTACTGTACCAACTTGCTGTGCTTTATCCACCCGGCGCTCCGCTCGTTGTTGTGAGCATCGCTCCTCCGCCCTCCGTTGTTGTTGGAGGGCGACTGCCTCCAACTGCCCAGTAGCGTCCTTCACGAGCCTCCTCCACTGAGGCCGATCTTGACACCGCTGATATCCAGTCATCGGCAAGTCCACTCAGCTCCACGTCCTCCTGTACCACATCACTCCATCTCTTCTCTAGCCCGTGCCGCGCCCGTTTAGCCCCCTCTATCCGGCCGAACAAAAGCTGTTTAGGTATGCGGTGGCTGGGCATGCGGGCTACATGACCCAGCCAACACAGCCTTGCCTGCCGGAGGAGCTCACCGATTGGACTTTGACCAGATCTTTCAAGGATTTGTGAGCTCCAGGATGGATCGTAGGCAGGCCAGCCTAAATGTTTCGAACCGGCGATGATGTTCCATTAGGGGGGTCCACGTTTCGCAAGCGTAGAGAAGAGAGGGCATGGCCATTGCCGAGAAGACCTAAAGCTTCGTGCGGAGCGACAGACCAGGTAGCTTCCACACAGCGTTATGCAACCGATGAAAAGATATTGCCGCTCGACTGATTCGGAGTGAGACCTCTGCTGCTAAACCGGAGCCGGTCATGAGCGCGCTGCCCAGGTATGGGAAACTCTCTACTCTCTCCATAACTGCCCCATCACCGATTGGGAGTTGTGGGGGTGGAGTGTCCGATGGTACAAAATACCCAGGCAGGTGCTTAGTTTTGGTGGGGCTGATGGTAAAGCCCCACCTCTTAGTGGCACGCTCCAGTTTCAGCAGCAGCGTCTCCAATTCCTCATGTAAATGAGCAGCAATTACCAAATCATCGGCATACATAACGTGGTTGACCAATAGGGAGCCATCGCTTGACCACACCCGGGAATCGATCAGCCTCCCATTATATCTGTACCAAGTGTATTTGGTACACACACACCCACACACACACCCACTCAACAACAATAATAACCGCCTTTCCACCACTCAGTGGTGGTGACGTCACCACGGCGCTTTGTGCCAGGCTAGGTGCACTTTGAGGCCGTCACGTGAAGTGTTGAAGGCTCGCTGCTTGCAGGAGCTCACGGAACAAACCCAGGTGGTGCCATGGGTTGACCGAGACCCACTCATCCACACGCACACACGCTCGTGCATACAGTGTGGGCTCATGTTTGCATACGCGGTGTGATTAGGACACGGAGCAGATGGCGGTGGTGGTGGTGGTGCTGCGATTTGGCTCGGGATTAGTCTTTATGATGCTGCCGCTGTAGAGCCACCGCTGACATCATCCCACTTGTAGCGCTCGCACGTAATCCAGCTATTTAGAAATCGGGGTTGGTGTATCGCACAGAGATCCATTAAGCTCCCAAACCAAATTGGGGCTGCGAAGTGGCAGTACGGCAAGTGGGCTCGTGAATCCGTCTTCATTGTGGAGCTTTTTATTGCCTTATGCAGAGACCCAGAGACTCACACAGAGACCCACAGACTCGCACTGAGACCCACAGACTCACACAGAGACCCACACACTCACACAGAGACCCACAGACTCGCACAGAGACCCACAGACTCGCACAGAGACCCACAGACTCGCACAGAGACCCACCGACTCACACAGAGACCCACAGACTCACACAGAGACCCACAGACTCACACAGAGACCCACAGACTCACACAGAGATCCAACAACTCGCACAAGGACCCACATACTCGCACTAGATTCCACAGATCTCCAGTGGGTTCCACAGACGTACAGTAGGTTCCACAGATGTACAGTAGGTTCCACAGATGTACAGTGGGTTCCACAGCTGTACAGTCGGAGTAAGTGACTGGCGACCCGTAAATCCGCATCAACTCGCTCCGGTTGAGAACCCAGCGGCTCTACGTCTCTGACACGGCCATTATGAACCCCCTGGGGTAGAGACATCCGGTGATAGGGGTTGAACCCAGGTTCTCAGCTGTGCTGGCTTCGTCTCTGACACGGCCATTATGAACCCCCTGGGGTAGAGACACCCGGTGATAGGGGTTGAACCCAGGTTCTCAGCTGTGCTGGCTTCGTCTCTGACACGCCCGTCCACTTCCCCATGCGGCATTGAAAAGCACGATTCTGAGCTCTGCCTAACGAGCTCGTACGAGGCGTGAGACGTCAGCGCATTGACAGACACCCAGTGGCCCACACAGGGCCGAGTGTTCGGCTCGTGTTTCCGTCGGGCACAATGGCGCGAACGGCCCAAAGTGCTTTGCCTTTTCACTCTGAGAGGTGAAAGCGTTGATGCATCAGCTCTGTCCGTCCGTCTCTCGTGTGCCGGTCCATCCGTTCCATCTCGCCGTCCATTCGTCCGTCCGTCTGTCCGTCTCTGTGTCTGTTTCTCCACGCGTCCGTCCGTCCGTCGGTGTCGAGGTGACTGATCCGTACGTTTCACCTCTATTGTGGACGATCCTTACGTCATAGCTGGCAGTGCACGCTGAGAAATAATGTAGCTGTCAAAATCCTGATTGTGCAGACTTTAATCCGGAGCGTAATTGAGTTCCATGTCTGAATTCGCGTCCTCTTGGGACCCACATGGCGCTGGCACAAGCCACGTGGTCTCCTCGTGCTCTTGGGTTTTCTCCGGGTACATCGGCGGTCACTGGCTCAGGGCCGGCGATGAGGGCCGGCGGTAGCGCGGCTCTGCCGTTCGTCGCGAACGCTCGCGGTTCGAGCCCGACAAGATGTTGTGGTTTGCTAATTCTTCGAAGTGGGTAGATTTGGGTCACGGCATTGGCTCACGATGGCCTCTTCGTTTTAAATGACGTCACGAGATCTCGAACTTTTCAACGGGATGCTATTGCCGCACGGTACTTTATGGTTAATCCACTCGTGGTATTAACCAGGGTGGTCCCGCTGGAGTTGAACCGTGAACCTCTGCAATGAGCGGAAAACCGCGCTGAAGCTCCGCATTACAAAATTGCGACAGGTATCTTCTTTTCTGTGGTCAGATCATCGCATAGAGATATAAACGTTGTGTCGTTAAACACCACCACCACCACCCGACCTCGGCCAATCAGTGAGGTTTGTCACGTAAACAAAAACGTGGCAATACGTGACTAGCTTAGCACACACACACACACCGGTTGTGTGCTGGAGAGTAAACCCACCACAACATTTACAATTCGAGTAGCCGTGACGTTTCGACAGAAATTACAACATTCCTCTTTAGGCGACAGCCAGAATTCCACGACACATTTATATTTAATCTTGATTTGAAGCTTATATTTACATTTATATTTACGCGATCTCAGCCCAAAAGAACACCCCCCTCTATTATTGATAATATTGGTCGCGAAAGCCTACGGTGTTAAATGGAGATAGATTTGCCTGTACACATATACAGTGTATATATATATACACACACAATTTCCAGAGACTGTAAGTATGAATGGCGATCGTAAACCCCTTTAGCTGTGTTTGCACGGCACACAGCTTTACCCTGCTTGTTATTTGTGAGCCATTTCGCCCAGGCGAGGGTTGGCCTGGGTGGGGGGAGTGGGGCAGTGGCCCCCAGAATCATCCCTCTTAGAGCAGCGTGAGATGACAACAACAACATCAACAACAACAGCGACACGCAGTGTCAGGCTTTCACTGCCAATATCCACAACAGAGGTTTCTGTTAGATCGCGTAAAAATGTAAATGTGTCGTTAAACCCGCCCCCACCCGACACGGCCAATTAGTAAGGTTTGTCACGTAAACAGAACGTGCCAATTCGTTACTGGTACAGCTACTCGTACTATTTAAGACCGAAACGGGAGGATTTCTCCACAACTCTGGCTGTTGCCTGATGGTGCTGGCTGCTGTTGTAATTATCGGCGAAACGTCAGCCTACTCGCATTGTAAATGTTGTGGTGGGGTTTCTCTCCAACACACCACCAGTTAGTGCTGAACTAGTATACTACACTATACACTACACTATACACGACATTACTATACACTACACTATACACTACACTATAATAGTAAATGTTGTTGTGGGTTTTCTCTCCAACACACCACCGGTTAGTGCTGAACTAGTATACTACACTATACACTACACTATACACTACATTATACACTACACTATACACTACACTATAATAGTAAATGTTGTTGTGGGTTTTCTCTCCAACACACCACCGGTTAGTGCTGAGCCAGTTACTCATTGCGCATGTTGTGATTACGTGACAAACCTTACCATTGGCTGTGTCAGGTGGTGGAGGGATTAACAACACGTTTATATCTCTGCGATCTAACCCACAACACATCTTATGGACAACAACAACAGCAGCAGCAATAATAATAGTCCTGGATGTTGCGTAGCCTCGCTTCACGCACATTCCACGTGTGCAGCTCTTCTGACAATCCACTGCTGGATGATGGTGACCTCAGACAAGAGTAACGACAATGCAGTTCTTCAGGAAGTGCTGATGGTTTGTGTTTGTATTCCACGTGTGTGTGTGGACTGCTTGAATCTCCCACTGGCAAAACACTCGAAAGCTCAATCACAACCTCTGAGCCCGACCTCTGAGTCCGACCTCTGAACCCTGAACCCGACCTCTGAGCCCGACCTCTGAACCCGACCTCTGAGCCCGACCTCCGAACCTGGCGTCCTTTGCTCACGCCACTGCTGGCGGAAGTGCCATGGGCACCCGGGGGTTCTTTGGCCACCTCTGCCGCGCTCAGCGGACTTGCTGCTGCACGAGGCCTGTGGCGGTGAGGGAAGTGGACGGGAGATGGCCCAGGGGGAGGAGGTTCAGAATGGCCGTGTCCGTGACGTTGAGCCGGCACGGCTGAGATGCTGGGTGCAAGCCCTAGGACTGGCTGTGTCTATCTCAGGGTGTCTCTGACCGGACGTGTTGGAGGAGGTGAGAGCACCCGCACTTTACCACACCAGCCAATTTAAAGGGCTGTAATAGGAGCTAACCGCGGGTTCATTAAACAAATCAATAATGGGTTTGGTTTAATTGTCACCGGAGGGAACATTGTGGTGTTGAAACTTTGACCTGAGATTAATAAATAATTGGCCATTATTTTTAATTGTCTCTTCGTTATGTAACAATAATAATAACAACGACGATGACGACGGCGGTGTTCGGCCGCTTGTCAGTCAACTGCTGGATGGAGGCTTCCCTCAAGCCATGTCGGCCATGAGGGTGGCGGTGGTTCACCAAACCTCACCAAACTTCACCACGCCGACAGCGCCGTTTGGCGAGGGGAGACGTCGACGAGGAGGTTGGCAGCAGCAGGAGGAGGAGGTGATGGGTGGGACGAGTGGTGTGCAGGGTGCAGCAGGAGGTGGCGATGGGTGGGACGAGTGGTGTGCAGGGTGCAGCAGGAGGAGGTAGTGATGGGTGGGACGAGTGGTGTGCAGGGTGGAGGAGGTGGTGATGGGTGGGACGAATGGTGTGCAGGGTGGAGGAGGAGGTAGTGATGGGTGGGACGAGTGGTGTGCAGGGTGCAGGAGGAGGTGGTGATAGATGGGACGAGTGGTGTGCAGGGTACAGGAGGAGGTAGTGATGGGTGGGACAAGTGGTGTGGAGGGTGCAAGAGGAGGTAGCGATGGATGGGACGAGTGGTGTGCAGGGTGCAGCAGGAGGTGGTGATGGGTGGGACGAGTGGTGTGCAGGGTGGAGGAGGAGGTAGTGATGGGTGGGACGAGTGGTGTGCAGGGTGGAGGAGGAGGTAGTGATGGGTGGGACGAGTGGTGTGCAGGGTGGAGGAGGAGGTAGTGATGGGTGGGACGAGTGGTGTGCAGGGTGCAGGAGGAGGTAGTGATGGGTGGGACGAGTGGTGTGCAGGGTACAGGAGGAGGTAGTGATGGGTGGGACGAGTGGTGTGCAGGGTGCAGGAGGTGATGGGTGGGACGAGTGGTGTGCAGGGTGCAGCAGGAGGTAGTGATGGGTGGGACGAGTGGTGTGCAAGATGCGGCATTGGAGAGGCACCCAGAGATCAGTGACCAAGGGGAAGAGAAGCCCAGAAGCCAGATGGGGGTGGTGGTGATGGTGGTGATGGTGGTGGTGGTGGTGATGGTGGTGGTGATGGTGGTGATGGTGGTGATGGTGATGGTGGTGGTGATGGTGGTGGTGATGGTGGTGGTAATGGTGGTGATGGTGGTGATGGTGGTGGTGATGGTGGTGGTGATGGTGGTGGTGATGGTGGTGATGGTGGTGGTGGTGATGGTGGTGGTGGTGATGGTGGTGGTGGTGATGGTGGTGATGGTGGTGATGATGGTGATGGTGGTGATGGTGGCGGTGATGGTAGTGATGGTGGTGATGGTGGTGGTGATGATGGTGGTGATGGTGGTGATGGTGGTGGTGATAGTGATGGTGGCGGTGATTGTGGTGATGTTGATGGTGGTGTTGGTGATGGTGGTGATGGTGGCGGTGGTGGTGATGGTGGTGATGGTGATGGTGGTGGTGATGGTGGTGGTAATGGTGGTGATGGTGGTGATGGTGGTGGTGATGGTGGTGGTGATGGTGGTGATGGTGGTGGTGGTGATGGTGACGGTGGTGATGGTGATGGTGGTGATGGTGGTGATGGTGGTGATGGTGGTGGTGATGGTGATGATGGTGGTGATGGTGGTGATGGTGGTGATGGTGGTGGTGATGGTGATGGTGGTGATGGTGATGGTGGTGATGGTGGCGGTGATGGTAGTGATGGTGGTGATGGTGGTGGTGATGATGGTGGTGATGGTGGTGATGGTGGTGGTGATAGTGATGGTGATGGTGGTGATGGTGATGGTGGTGATGGTGGCGGTGGTGGTGATGGTAGTGATGGTGGTGGTTGTGATGGTGGTGGTGATGGTGGTGGTGATGGTGGTGGTTGTGATGGTGGTGGCGATGGTGGTGGTGATGGTGGTGTACACACACACACACGTACATACACACACACCACGTGTACACACACACCACGTGTACACACACACTACTAACACTACTGACACACACTAATAACACACACACTACTAACACACTACTAACACACACTACTAACACACACACACTACTAACACTACTGAC